>NC_057801.1:524122081-524422081 GCF_018294505.1 Triticum aestivum
CCCGTGGACCGGCGGCGGTGGGAGGCTGCGAATGCCACGTGGCGGCTCCGAATTTGCGCGGAGGGGCGGCGATTGGACATGTCCGGCCGTCGGCGGACATGTCCGGCGGCGCGGAGTGAGGATTTTAGGGTTTGGGCTGCGAATTTGGACGAGGAGGGCTAATATATAGGTAGTGGGAGCTAGGAGGCTCCAAATGAGGAGCAGTTTTCGCCCACACGATCGTGATCGAACGTCCAAGAGCATGGAGGGGGTTTGGATGGGTTATTGGGCAACTTTGGAGGGGGTTGGGCTGCACACAAAAGAGGCCTTTGCGGGTCCCCAGTTAACCGTTGGAGTATCAAACGAACTCCGAATGGCACGAAACTTTACAGGCGGTCTACGGGTGGTATACTAAGGCCGCTTGGCAAACCTCGGACCATTCTGAGGAAGTTTAACAACCTCTCACAACAGGAGACAAAAGGGGAACACCGGGGAACATACGAGTGTCGGATTGCAAAATGGACAACGGGGAAAATGCTCGGATGCATGAGATGAACACGTATGCACAAAGAGATGCACATGATGACATGATAAAATGCAACACGCAAACAAATGACATGGCAACAACGGCGAATAACTGGCGGACACCTGGCGCATCGAATCCGGGGCGTTACAGCAAGTGTCACTCCGAGGCATATGGAGGGCACCACGCTGGAGATAGAACTGCACATAAGGTATTGCAATCCGGTTTTGGGAAGCAATAAGTAGATGATGGGTTGCTAGAGTGACAGAAGCTTAAACCCTAGTTTATGCGTTACTTCGTAAGACGCTGATTTGGATCCATATGTTTCATGCAATGGTTAGGTTTACCTTAATACTTCTATTGTAGTTGCAGATGCTTGCAATAGGGGTTAATCATAAGTGGGATGCTTGTCCAAGAAAGGGCAGTATCCAAGCACCGGTCCACCCACATATCAAATTATCAAAGTAACGAACGGGAATGATATGAGTGTGATGAAAACTAGCTTGACGATAATTCCCATGTGTCCTTGGGAGCGCTTTTCTCTATATAAGAATTTATCCAGGCTTGTCCTTTGCTACAAAAAGGATTGGGCCATCTTGCTGCACCTTATTTACTTTCGTTGCTTGTTACTCGTTACAAATTCCTTATCACAGAACTATCTGTTACCGATAATTTCAGTGCTTGCAGAGAATACCTTAATGAAAACCACTTGTCATTTCCTTCTGCTCCTCATTGGGTTCGACGCTCTTACTTATCGAAAGGACTACGATAGATCCCCTACACTTGTGGGTCATCACTCATTTCAGCAAAGCACTCAAAATCCTCATCATCCTTTTTCTTGGATGGTTTAGGAGGAAAGGGCATGGGTTTCTGACCCACTCTTTACCATGTTTCCTAGCAACAAAGTCTCTCTTATCATAACATTGATTCTTTTATTGTGGGTTATCAAGATCAACAGCAGGTTCAATCTCTACATCATTATCATTACTAGGTTGAGCATCAAGATGAACGTCATCATTAACATTATCATTAGGTTCATGTTCATCACCAGATTGTGTCTCAACATCAGAAATAAAAATATCATTGGGATTCTCAAGTGTGTTAATAATAGGTTCACTAGAATCATGCAAAGTCCTATCAGTTTTCTTCTTCTTTATAATATTAGGACTAGATGCTTTAGTATTAACTCTTTGAGAATCTTGCTCAACTCTCTTAGGATGGCCCTCTGGACACAAAGGTTCCTGAGTCATCTTACCACCTCTAGCTAGTCATAACTCTAACAACATTATCATTATTCCTACTATTCATCAAATTGAGCAAATCATCTTACGCCTTAAGTACTTGTTCTACTTGAGTTTTAACCATGGAAGCATGCTTACTAATAAGCTTAAGATCATTAACAGTTCTACTCATATAATCAGCCAACCAGTCAAGCATGTGAGCATTGCGTTTCAATAGTCTACTAACATAAGCATTGAAATTTTCCTGTTTAACAATAAAATTATCAAACTCATCCAAGCATTGACTATCAGACTTATTGTGAGGAATATCACCTTCATCAAATCTATAGAGTGAATTTACCTCTATTACATCTGTCGGGTTACCAAGACCATTTATTGCTTCAATAGGTGGTAAATTCTTAACATCTTCAGGTTTAATACCTTTTTCTTTCGTAGATTTCTTTGCCTCTTGCATATCTTCAGGACTGAGAAATAGAATACCTCTTTTCTTCGGAGTTGGCTTAGGAGTTGGTTCATGAAGTTTCCAATCATTATCATTACCCAATATATTGTTAAATAGCAATTCTTCTTGCTCAATAGTTCGTTCCCTGAAAACACAACCAGCACAACTATCCAGGTGGTCTCTAGAAGCATTAGTTAGTCCATTATAAAAGATATCAAGTATTTCATTTTTCTTGAGAGGATGATCAGGAAAAGCATGAAGTAATTGGAGAAGCCTCCCCCAAGCTTGTGGGAGGATCTCTTCTTCAAATTGCACAAAGTTCAATATTTCCTTCAAAGCAGCTTGATTCTTATGAGCAGGGAAATATTTTTCAGAGAAGTAGTAAATCATATCCTGGGGACTATGCACACAACGAGGAGCGAGAGAAATAAACTATAACTTAGCATCACCCTTTAATGAGAAAGGAAACAACTTAAGAATATAGTAATAGAAATTTTTTTCCTCATGAGCAAATAGGGTGGCTATATCATTCAATTTAGTAAGATGTGTCACACCAGTTTCAGATTCATAACCATAGAAAGGATTAGACTCAACCAAAGTAATTAACTCAGGATCGACAGAGAATTCATAATCCTTATCAGTAACAAAGATAGGTGAAGTAGATAACTTAGGATCATATTGCATTCTAGCATTCAAAGACTTTTCTTTCAGATTAGCTAACAATTTCTTCAGATCATCTCCATCATTGCAAGCAAAAAGGTCTCTAGTAGTTTCTTCATCCATATTATAACCCTTAGGTACAACAGGCAATTGATATCTAGGGGGAGAATCATAATATTCAGTTTCAATAATATCATCAGTTTCAGTAATTTCATTATGTCTAACCCTAGCAAGGTGTTCATCAAGAAATTCACCTAGTGGCACAGTATTATCAAGCAAAGAAGTAATATCATCATAAGCATCATGCATAGTAGAAGTGGAATCATCAATAACATGCGATATATCGGAAGCAATAGCAAGTGTAGGTGTCGCAAGTTTACTTAAAACAGAAGGTGAATCAAGTGCAGAGCTAGATGGCAGTTCCTTACCTCCCCACGTAGTTGAGGGAAAAATCTTGGTTCTAGTATATCTTTCAAATTCCTCATAGTGATCTACAGATATAAATGCTAAATTACTCAGAGAATAGAGCTACGCTCCTCGGCAACGGCACCAGAAAAAGGTCTTGATAACCCACAAGTATAGGGGATCACAACCGTTTTCGAGGGTAGAGTAGTCAACCCAAATTTATTGATTCGACACAAGGGGAGCCAAAGAATATTCTCAAGTATTAGTAGCTGAGTTGTCAATTCAACCACACTAGAAAGACTTAATATCTGCAACAAAGTATTTAGTAGCAAAGTAGTATGGAAGTAACGGCAACAAGGGCAAAAGTAACAGTAGAGGCTTTGTATAAATCGTAACAGTGGCAACGAGTAACTTAGCAAAGATTAATATGAAACGAGATCGTAGGCAATGGATCAATGATGGATAATTATGTCAGAAGGCATTCATCATGCAACAGTTATAACCTAGGGTGACACAGAACTAGCTCCAATTCATCAATATAATGTAGGCATGTATTCCGAATAAAGTCATACGTGCTTATGGAGAAGAACTTGCATGACATGTTTTGTCCTACCCTACCGTGGCAGCGGGTTCCTAATGGATCTTAAGGCTCCCTTTAATAGAGAACCGGACAAAAGCATTAGCACTTAGTGAATACACGAACTCCTCAAACTACAGTTATCACCGGGAAGTTTCCCGACTATTTTCACTCCAGGGTTGCCGGATCATAACACGTAGTAGGTGACTATAACTTGCAAGATAGGATCAAGAACACAAATATATTCATGAAAACATAATAGGTTCAAATCTGAAATGATGGCACTCGGGCCCTAGTGACAAACATTAAGCATAGCAAAGTCATAGCAACATCAATCTTAGAACATAGTAGATAGTGGGGATCAAACCCTAACAAAACTAACTCGATTACATGGTAAATTGATAACCCACAAGTATAGGGAATCATTTGTAGCCTTCTTTGATAAATAAGAGTGTCGAACCCAACGAGGAGCTAACGTAGGATAAATATTCCCTCAAGTTCTATCGACCATCGATACAACTCTACGCACACTTGACGTTTGCTTTACCTAAAACAAGTATGAAACTATTTGGCAAGAATAAAACTATGAGTACTTTGCAAGAATAGAGCTAGAATAAATGCAAGGTAATAAAAGTGGATAGCGTTTGTCAACAAGAAAGTCATTTGTCCCTAGGCAATCAATAACAAGTACCGGTAATCATTCTTGTAATTCTATATGAGGGAGAGGCATGAGCTAACATACTTTCTCTACTTGGATCATATGCACTTATGATTGTACCCCTAGCAAGCATCCTCAACTACTAAAGATCCTTAAGGTTGTAACACCCAACCATAGCATTAAGTATCAAGTCCTCTTTATCCCAGACGACATAACCCACTTATCCGCGTTTAGGCTGCTGTCATCCCCCGCAACACTAACAATAGCAAACCATGAACATATTGCAACACCCTACAGCGGGGGGCCCTCACGTTTGCGTGAGATGGAGGGTACCATAGGACAGCACCATAATAAAAAATTTCAGCACAAAAAAAAGCACCATAATAAAATATACAATCATACCAACCTAGATCACGATTAGCCCACAGGACAAAATCGATCTACTCAAACAACATAGGATAACCATATATCATTGGGAAATAATATATGGAGTTGAGCACCATGTTTAAGTAGATATTACAGCGGGGAGAAAAGGTGTTACACCGCTGCATAGAGGGGGATAAAGTTTGTGTTGATGGTAGCAAGATTATTGATGTAGATCACCGTCACGATCCTTGCCCCGCCAGCACTCCGGCACCACCGGGAGAGAGGGGAGAGAGCCCCCTCCTTATTCTTCTTCCTTGGCCTCCCCCTAGATGGGAGGAGAGTTCTCCCTCTGGTCCATGGCCTCGATGGTGGCGGAGGGGCGGGAGCTCCACCAAGATTGGATCTCCCTCTCTATTCTCTTCTGTTTCACGTTCCCTAGATCTGGCCAAAAATTGTTTCTTATATTCCAGGAGACCCATAACAACGATTGCGCTGAACTTTTAACACGATTGTTTTTTCGGATATAAGCTTCCTTGCGCCCGAAGTAGAGACCCAACCGACCTACAAGGTGCGCATAAGACACCTAGGCACGCCTGGGGCTTGGGGCCTGGGGCACGCCCTGGTGGGTTGTGGGCACTGTGGGCCCCCGTTTGGATTGATTCCACCTCCAAAAATCACATATATTCTAAAATAGTACTCCGTAAATTTTTATCACGTTTGGACTTTGTTTGATAAGGATTTTCTGTGAAACAAAAAACATGCAAAAAACAGGAATTGGCACTGGGCGTTGGATCAATAGGTTAGTCCAATAAATCATATAAAAAGTTGGCAAAAATATGTGAAAGTTGTATAACATTGGCATGAAACAATCAAAAATTATAGATACGACGGAGACGTATCAGCATCCCGAAGCTTAATTCCTACACGTCCTCGAGCAGGTAATGATAAAAGAGATAATTTTTGATGTGGAATGTTACCTAGCATAAACTTGATCATATATCTAATCGTGGCAGGAATATTCATACATAAGTGATTCAAAGCAATAGTCTATAATTTGACATAAAGACATCAATACTCAGGCATCCTAACAAACAATCATGTCTATCAAAATATCAACGTTAAAGAAAGTTATCCCTGCAAAATCATATAGTCTTGTCATGCTCTGTCTTCCTAGCACAAAGTATTTATCATGCACAACCCCGATGACAAGCCGAGCAATTGGTTCATACTTTTTAATGCGCTTCAGCTTTTTCAACCCTCACCCAATACATGAGCGCAAGCCATGGATAGCACTATGGGTGGAATAGAGTATGATGATAGGGGTAAATATAGAGAAGATAAAAAAGTAAGAAAGTCTCTCAGCGACGCGGCTAACCAACAGGCTATGGAGATGCCGATCAATTGATATCAACGTGAGGAGTAGGGATTGCCATGCAACAGATGCACTCAGAGCTTGAAGCGTATGAAAGCTCAATATGAAAACTAAGTAGGTGTGCATCTAATCCTATAATGAAAATTTCCCACTAGTATATGAAAGTGACAACATAGGAGACTCTCCATATGAAAAACATGGTGCTACTTTGAAGCACAAGTGTGGAACTAGCATGCCCCTTCTCTCTTTATTCTATTTTTTCTTTTCTTTTTCTTTTCTTTTTTTATATTTTTTTTCTCTCATTGTCCGAAGTCTCATCCCGACTTGTGGGGGAATCATAGTCGCCCTCATCCTTTCCTCATTGGGGCAATGCTCTAAAAATGAATAATGATGATCATCACACTTATATTTACTTACAACTCAATAGAAATAAAAACTACAACTCGATACCTATAACAAAGAATGACTCTATATGAACTCGATACCAGGATGTGCAATGATCTAGCATAACAAGGATATCAAAAAACGGACAATCCATGGAAATATCATGCTAGCTATCTTAATATCGTGCAAAGCAATATGACAATAAATGCTCAAGTCATCAAAACGGAAGCGGTGGAAGTTGCATGGCAATATATCTCGGAATGGCTATGCAAAGGCCATAATAGGTAGGTATGGTGGCTGTTTTGAGGAAGATATAATAAGGTTTATGTGTGATAAAGTGTAACATACCACGGGGTTTGGTTGCACCTGTGAAGTTTGCACCGACTCTCGAGGTGAGAAAAGGCAATGCACAATACTGTAGAGGCTAGCAAATTGCGAAAAGGTAAGAGTGCGTATAATCCATGGACTCACATTATTCATAAAGAACTCATATACTTATTGCAAAAGTTTATTAGCCCTCGGAGAAAGTATTACTACGGATGCCCCTAAGGGGATAGATTGGTAGGAAAAGACCATCGCTCGTCCCCGACCGCCACTCATAAGGAAGACAATCAATAAAATCATTCTCCAACATCATAGCATAACGAGAGACTATACATGCATGCTTTAGGAATCACAAACCTTAACACCAATATTCTTACTAACCACAACTGTTTACTGGTACCTATCGCATATTCCATCTCTATATCGCAAAACTATTGCAAGGAATCAAACATACCATATTCAGTGATCCATAAGTTTTATGTAGGATTTTATGACTAACCATGCAATTAACCAATTACTTCTAACTCTCTAAATAGATATAAGTGAAGCATGAGAGTTTCATTCTTTCTACGAAAGTCCATGCTCTAACGAATATAAGTGAAGCAAAAGAGCATTCTACAAACAACGGTTTTCTATGTGAAGAGAAACAGGAAATCCAAGATTCAAATAATATAAGTGAAGCACATGAAACAGTATATAAAGCCATACTTAAAAGATATAAGTGAAGTGCAATGAGCATTCTGTAAATCAACTATGGAATATCTCATACCAGCATGGTGCATAAAATAAAAGTAAAAACTAAGCGCACAAGACGCTCCAAGATTACGCATATCATGTGAACGAAACGAAGACGAAAACATATCAATACTTGTTGAAGAAAGATGGGATGCCTTCCGGGGCATCCCCAAGCTTAGACGCTTCAGTCTCCTTGAATATTTACTTATGGTGCCTTGGGACGAACCCCCAAGCTTGATCTCTTGCCTCTCCTCCTTCTCCTCATATCGAGACCTTCTTGATCTTTGATCACTTCATCCACACAAAACTCAACATAAAGCTCGGTAAGATCCATTAGTATAATAAAGTAAATCACTACTCTAAGTACTATTGCAGACTAATTCATATTTTGTTATGCATTGTAACTACTGTATTATAACTTTTTCCTGGCTTAGTCCAGTGATAGAATCGATAGTTTCATCAAAACAAGCAAACAATACATCAAAAATAGAATTTGTGTTAAACAGGACAGTCTGTAGTAATCTGAACATTCACCATACTTCTGGTATTCAATTTTTTAAAAAAAATAGGAAAAGAAATGTACAATTTGTATATCAAGACTGTGCAAAAAGTTTCAAAAAGTTTCGACGTTCAAGTAAAAATGTAAAATCCCGCACTACAGCCAAAGTTTCTGTTTTTGGACCGCACATACCAACAAGCAATATACTTATCCTAAAGGCAAATCTTGGCACATTATTTTTATAATACAATGGAATTGTACAAGGGGATACTTATTTTTGTGAGAATCTTCATGAAAAATTCTACATTGTTTCCATGAGCATGAACACAAGTGTTCAAATTCGATCGTCACTTCTCCAATGCATAACTTCCAAGTGCTTCTATTTTGTGAAAAAGTTTTTAAGTTCCCCTCTATATTTTTTGTTTTTAAACTTTATAAAAGCAGTCAACAGAAAGAAATGACTCTCTAAAACTTCCAGGTTGTCTCCCTGGCAGTGCTTTCTTTAAAGCCATTAAGTTAGGAGTAAAGTGCTCAAGTAATGGACCCACAAAGAAAATTTTAATTAATAATGATTTGGCATATAGTAATGAGCACAAAGAAACTTTAATCATGCAATGACGAAGTCTAACTCTGTTCCTATGCATCGGCATGTCATAAAAGAACAATTCATGCACATCAAGTAAAGGCCAATACATAGCATAAGTAGTTTCTTGCAATTTTATCGTGTTGGAAACATAGAGACACTACTAGGGAAAAGCCTAGCAGCAGCGCAGGTTTTGGGCCTATTAGTAGCGCGGGGGCCGGCGCTACTAATAAGGTGCTATAGCTAACTTATAGCAGTAGCGCGGGTGCCACCCGCGCTACAGCTAACGTATAGCAGTAGCGTGGGTAAAAACTCGCGCTACTACGAATCTGTAATCTCTGATTTTTTTTTGAATTTTTTCGATTTTTTTTTTTGAATTATTTCCCTAATTTTCAAATTTCTGAATTATTTTAACCTCAAATCTCTAATCACCCCTCATCACTGCTCAATTTAATATCTAATCACCCCTCATCATTCCAAATCATCTAACTTCCCGGACGGTCACCCATCCTCTCACTACTCCAGCCTGAGCACGCTTAACTTCCGGGTACTATTCTCCCTCGTTTCCAGGTCTGCACTTGTTGTTTTCCTGACAATAGTAAGATATCAATCCTATTAACCTCAGGAATTTAGCTTGAGCATGAAGTCACACATTTCACTGTTTGAGTTTGAAACTATTGTTATAAAAATTAGTAAACACTAATATTTCTTGAATAATTAGTTTGACCACAGCTTGACCAGATTTGACCACAGTTTGACCAGATTTGACCAAAATTCAAAAAAACTAAAATAATTATTTAGTAACACTAATATTCTTGAATAATTAGTTTGACCATATTTTGACCAGATTTAACAAAAATTAAAAAAAAAACTAATTTTTTTTTGAATTTTTTGCCTCCAGATCTTAAAAGCCCCGTAACTTTTTTTTGTTAGGTTTTTGAGGATTTTAAAAATGTTTAACGGGGTTCCCCCCGTTAAATTCGGATGTAACTTTTCCAGTAGATGATTTTTCATATAAAAGACGTTTTCATCCGAGTTCGTATGCAAAAGTTATGGCCATTTTACAAATTTCCAGAGAGATTTTGCAAATAAAGTCGAAATTCATATTTGTAAATTTTCGCAACAACTAGACCACATATCACATGGGAAACTTATTTTCTTTTATTTTTTTGACATTTTTATCATTTTCTTTTATTTTTTTAAAACTGAAAAGGCGGTCCACAGGGGTGGGGGTAGACTTTGAAAATTTTGCAAATAGGCCATACCCCGCGCTACTACTATGGCAGACGATTAGTAGTAGCGAGGGATTTATAACCAACACTACTACTATGGCATGGTCCAGGGGCCACTTAGTAGTAGCGAGGGTTAAAAACCCGCGCTACTGCTATCGACTTAGTAGTAGCGAGGGTTAAAAACCCGCGCTACTACTATGGCATGTCCCGTGGGGCACGGTAGAGACCGCTTAGTAGTAACGAGGGTTATAAACCCGCGCTGCTGCTATCAACTTAGTAGTAGAGAGGTTTAAAAACCGGCGCTGCTAGTAAGTAGCAGTAGCGAGGGTTTTTAACCCTCGCTGCTGCTAAGATTCTGTGTATAGGCTTTTCCCTAGTAGTGAGAGGCGGAGATGTAGTTCCTCTCTCATAATAATTGCAAGTAGGAGCAGGAAGCACATGCATATTATATTCATCAAAATCATAATGTGGAACGGTAAAAGGCAACCCATCAATGTAATCCTTAATGAGAGCAAACTTCTCCGATATAGTGTAGTTTGGAGAATTCAAAAGGATAATAGGACTATCATGTGTGGGTGCAATAGCAACAATTTCATTATTAACATAAGGAACTATAGCAAGTTCATCTCCGTAAGTGTAATTCATATTGGCATCATGGCCAAAAGCATAGCAAGCATCAAGTTCATCAAAGAGGGATATTTCGAAAGAATCAACGGGATCATAGCAATTATCATAAAATTCATCCTTCAGTAAGCGTGAAGGGAAATTAAATAATGTATGAGTTGAAGAGTTACTCTCATTAGAAGGTGGGCACGGGTAGCTAATCCGCTCTCCCTCCTTTTGTTCTTCGCTCTCCTCATCATCTTTTTCATCCAAGGAGTTCATAGTTTCATCAATTTCTTCTTCCATAGACTCCTGCAAAATATTAGTTTCTTCTTGGACAACGGAGATTTTCTCAATAAATATATCAATATCGAAATTGTATTTATAATTTTCATAGCAATATTTAAGGATGGCAAAATTTTCAGGTCTATAGACATCATCATCAAAAGCTTCATACTTTAAAAACAAAGATTCAACTTCATAAGCACCATTAAAAGCAACAAATTCTTCTATTCGTTCCACATCATAATATTCATATCTACCATTAGCATAACAAGCCAAGGATTCATTATCATTAAATTTGCATGAAGATGGAAGGTGTGCAGCATTCATCCTAGAGAAACAAGTAAAATCATATGTCTGACATAAATTCCAAACATACCAATGCAACATATCAAATTGATCCCATAATAGTTTCCCTTTTTGTGTCAAGCGATAATCCCTAAAGTATTCATGTTGATCCAACGTGTCTCCCATTATCATGTTGAATGGGGTTCTCTCAGGACTATCAAAGTAGTGTTTAATATTTTTAACATAAGGAGCATCGAGGGTTTTAGGAGGTTCCCCATCTCCATGAGTAGCAAGTACAACTAATTTTTTTGGTGTTTAGTGTTCCATATCCATAACTAAAGATAGAGAACAACTTAGAATAGAAAATAAAAACTACTTAGTGATAAAGAACACAAGCACACACGAGAATATACACCCTACGATATTGCTCCTCGGCAACGGCGCCAGGAAAAGGTCTTGATAACCCACAAGTATAGGGGATCGTTTGTAGTCTTCCTCGATAAATAAGATTTTCAAACCCAATGAGGGGCTAATGGTAGAACAAATATTCCCTCAATTTCTATCGACCATCGATACAACTCTACGCACACTTGACGTTTGCTTTTCCTAAAACAAGTATGAAACTATTTGGCAAGAATAAAACTATGAGTACTTTGCGAGAATAAAACAATGAATAAAATGCAAGGTAATAAAAATAGATAGCGTTTGTCAACAAGAAAGTCATTTGTCCCAAGGCAATTGATAACAAGTACCGGTAATCATTCTTGTAATTCTATATGAGGGAGAAGCATGAGCTAACATACTTTCTCTACTTGGATCATATGCACTCATGATTTGACCCCTAGCAAGCATCCGCAACTACTAATGATCATTAAGGTCGTGAAACCCAACCATAGCATTAAGTATCAAGTCCTCTTTATCCCATACGCCATAACCCACTTATCCGTGTTTAGGCTACTGTCATCCCCCGCAACACTGACAATAAGCAAACCATGAACATATTATAACACCATACAGTGGGGCCCCTCATGTTTGCGCGAGATGGAGGGCACCATAGGACAGCACCATAATAAAATACACAATCATACAAATCAAGATCATGATTAACCCATAGGACAAAAAGGACCTACTCCAACATCATAGAATAACCATAGATCATTGGGAAATAATATATGGAGATGAGCACCATATTTAAGTAGAGATTACAGCGGGGGGAAGTGGTGTTACACCACTGCATAGAGGGGGAGAAAGTTGGTGTTGAGGGTAGCAAGATTGTTGTTGTAGATGGCCGTCACGATCCTTCCCCCGGCGGCATTTCGGTGCCACGGGAGAGAAGGGGAGACAGCCCCCCTCCTTCTTCTTCTTCCTTGGCCTCCCCCTAGATGGGAGGAGAGTTCCCCCTCTGGTCCATGGCCTCTATGGTGGCGGACGGGTGGGAGCCACTCCGAGATTGGATCTCCCTCTCTGTTCTCTTCTATTTTGGATTCCGCACATGTGGCCGAAAACCGTTTCTTATATTCTGGGAGATCCGTAACTCCAATTGCGCTGAAATTTTAACACGATTTCTTTCTGGATATAAGCTTTCTTGCACCCGAAGTAGAGACCCAACCGACCTACTAGGTAGCATAAGACACCTGGGCATGCCAGGAGCCTAGGGCGCGCCCTGGTAGGTTGTGGGCAATATGGGCCCCCGTTTGCATTGATTCCACCTCCCAAAAATCACATATATTCCAAAATAATTCTCCGTAAATTTTTATCACGTTTGGACTTCGTTTGATATGGATTTTCTGTGAAACAAAAAACATGCAAAAAAACAGGAATTGGAACTGGGCATTGGCTCAATAGGTTAGTCCAATAAATCATATAAAAAGTTGCCAAAATATGTGAAAGTTGTATAACATTGGCCTGAAACAATAAAAAAAATTATAGATACGATGGAGACGTACCATAAATCTCATCCAACCCATCATCGTCCAGCAAGCCTACGATGAGATTACTCATGCACAACAATGAGAATCATGAAATTGGTGATGGAACATGGTTGATGATGACGATCGCGACGATTTACCCTCTCTAGAGCCCAAAACGGACTCCAGATCTGGCCTCCTGAGGAAGAACAGGAGGTGGCGGCAGCTCCATATTGTAAAACGCAATGAATCCTTCTCTCTGATTTTTTTCTCCCTGAAAGTGAAGATATGGAGTTGGAGTTGAGGTCGGTGGAGCTTCATGGGACCCATAACCCAGGGGCGCACCCAGGGGGTAGGGCATGCCCCCACCCTTGTGGACAGGTGGTGGGTCCCCCTCTGTTGATTATTTCACCAATATTTTTATTTATTCCACAAATATTCTTCGTGAAGTTTCAGGTCATTCCGAGAACTTTTATTTCTGCACAAAAATAACACCATGGCAATTCTGCTGAAAACAGCGTTAGTCCGGGTTAGTTCCATTCAAATCATGCAAATTAGAGTTCGAAACAAGGGCAAAAGAGTTTGGAAAACTAGATACGATGGAGACGTATCAACTCCCCCGATATGAGTGGTCACGATCTCGCAAAGAAAACGGAAATAATTTCAACTTCACAATATCATTGTCCACATCTTTTTTCTTTTGCATATCGCATAATTCAACGAATTTGTTAAAATGGGACGCGGCATCCTCATTGGGAGTACCAGAAAATTGATCTTTCATAACGAGATTCAACAAAGCGGCATTAATATCATAATACTCCGCACTAGTGGCGGGTGGAGCAATCGGAGTACTAATAAAATCATTGTCGTTGGTATTGGCGAAATCACACGAGTTCGTGTTCTCTTGAGTAATTGTGACTATGCAACTAGATTGCACTAAAAAACATGTCTGACAAGAAAAAACAACGAACGATAAATACAACGAATAAAATGGCAAATTTTTGTGGAGTGGGGGAGAGGAAAACGAGAGGCAAATGGAAAATAATGTAAATTGCAAGGAGATGAGATTTGTGATTAGGAACCTGGTAGATTTTGATGATGTCTCCCCGGCAACGGTGCCAGAAATTTGCACATGATGGGGAGACTATCTTGACTTGATCCTCCCCCGCAATGGTGCCAGAAATTCCTTTTTGAAGTGGCTTGAACTACATCGGTATTTCCCCAAAGAGGAAGGGATGATGCAGCACACCTACGGTAGGTATTTCCCTTAGTGATGAGACCAGGGTTATCGAACTAGTAGGAGAACCACGCAACACCACATAAACAGCTCCTCCACACAAAGAACAAATACTTGCAACCCGACGTAGGAGAGGTGTTGTCAATCCCTCATGGGTAAAAAGATAGGTAAAATTGTAGTAGATTGGATAAATAGATCTCGCGGGAACGCGAGATAAAGTAAATAATAATAAATTGCAGCAAGGTTTTTTGTTGTTTTTTGGATTAATAGATCTGAAAATAAAAGCAAATAAAAATAGATCGTGATGGCAAATATAATAAAGAAGAGACCCGAGGGCCATAGATTTCACTAGTGGCTTCTCTCAAGAAAAATAGCATACGGAGGGTAAAAAAATTACTGTTGGTCAATTGATAGAACTTCAAATAATCATGATGATATCCAGGTAATGATAATTATGTAGGGATCACGTCCAATATTATTAGACCAACTCCTGCCTGCATGTAATACTATTACTCCACACATCAACCGCTATCCAGCATGCATCTAGTGTATTAAGTTCATGGAGAAACGGAGTAATGCAATAAAATGGTGACACGATGTAGACAAGATCTATTTATGTAGAAATAGACCCCTTCTTTTTATCCTTTATCGCGGTGATACATACATGTCGGTTCCCCTTCTGTCACTAGGATCAAACACCGTAAGATCGGACCCATCACAAAGCACCTCTTCCCATGGCGAGAAAAATTGATCCAGTTGGCCTAACTAAACCAAAGATTTGGAGAAGAAATACGAGGCTATAAGTAATCATGCATATAAGAGATCAAAGAAACTCAAATAACTTTCATGGATAAAAACATAGATCTGATCATAAACTCAAAGTTCATCGGATCCCAACAAACACACCGCAAAAAGAGTTACATCAAATAGATCTCCAAGAGACCATTGTATTGAGAATCAAAAGAAAGAGAGGAAGCCATCTAGCTACTAACTATGGACCTGTAGGTCTACAATGAACTACTCACGTGTCATCGGAGAGGCGCCAATGAGGATGATGAACCCCTCTGTGATGGTGTCTAGATTGGATCTGGTGGTTCTGGAACTTGCGGTGGCTGGAATTGATTTTCGTCAACTCCCCTAGGGTTTCTGGAATATTGGGGTATTTATAGATCAAAGAGGCAGTGTAGGAGGCCCCCGAGGTGGGCACGGCCTGGTGGGTTGTGCTTGTTGGGAATCGTTGCATGGAAAATAAAAAATATTCTACGCACACACAATGATCTATCCATGGAGATGCATAGCAACGAGGGGGAGAGTATGTCTACATACCCTCGTAGATCGTAAACAGAAGAGTTTCACAACGCGGTTGATGTAGTCAAACTTTCTTCGTGCTCCACCGATCGAGTACCGAACGTACGGCACCTCCGAGTTCTGCACATGTTCAGCTCGGTGAAGTCCCTCGTCTTCTTGATCCAGCAAGGCATCGAGGTAGTAGATGAGTTCCGATAACACAACGACGTGGTGACAGTAATGGTGAAGTGATCCTCGCAGGGCTTCGCCTAGGCACCGTGAGAATATGACGGGGGTGTAAACTGTGGGGGGTGGGCACATCGCTAGGCAATTGTCTAGTGTGTGCTAGGGGTGCCCCCCACATATATATAGGTGGGAGGGAGAGGGGAATCCTACTTGGGTTCCTCTTAGGCTGGCGCCCCCTTCCTTTTTTACCGGAGGTGGGAAGAAAGAGGAGGGAGTAGGGAAGGGGAGACCGAATCCCCCCTTTCCTTCTACCTTCCCCTCATTCGTTCTCCTTTGGTTCAGCCCATATGAGGGGTGCACCAGCCCCTCGTGGCTAGTGCGTTTCCCCTCTTGGCCCATAAGGCTCATATCTTATGTCGCAGGTACCCAGAACCCCTTCCGGGGACTCGATATGTACCCGGTACCCTCCGGAACACTTTTGTTGTCCGAATACTATCGTCCTATATATCAATATTTACCTCTCGACCATTTAGAGACTCCTCGTCATGTCCATGATCTCATATGGGACTTCGAACAACATTCGGTCACTGTTAGTGTCAAAACCGGCCGATCTCGGGTAGGGGGTCCCAAACTGTGCATTTGAGGATCGAAGGTAATAGGAGACAAAGGGGACACAATATTTACCCAGGTTCGGGCCCTCTTAATGGAGGTAATACCCTACTTTCTGCTCGATTGGAATTGATGAGTATAGGGGTTACAAGAGTCGATCTACCTCGAGATCGTAATGGTTAAACCCTAGATGTCTAGCCTATGTAATTTTTGATAGCCTCTACGGACTAAACCCTCCAGTTTATATACACACCGGAGGGGCCTAGGGTTGTACAGAGTCGGTTTACAGAGAAATGAAACTACACATCCAGATGCAAAGCTTGCCATCCACGCAAAGGAGAGTTCCATCCGGACACGGGGGAAGGCCTTCTGCCTTGTATCTTCAGGCCCACCAGTCTAGCCCATGTCACATAGCCCGGACACTCGAGGACCCCATAATCACTATAAAAAAAAGACACATCTGTGACATTTTGGTCCGAATGAAAAAATTTATGTCATGCTTATGACACTTCTATGACGATAATTGTGACAAAACCCAGTATCATCATCACGATTGGATTCCTGGCACCGCCACTCGCCCAAACTAGCTAGCTATCTTTCCATTGGCTCCTCTAAGCAAGCTAGCTAGCTAGCTACCTTGCCCTTGTTCACGCAGGCAGGCAGCCTCGCGGGCGTCCTTCTCCACTACGCCAGCGTACGCAGGCACTGGCTTGACCCCAGCCTCGTGCTGCTCCGTCTGTGGCCGCACGCCTACTCCATCACGACACCTCACTCCGGCCAACTGCGCTCGTCGTCCCGACGTCTGCTTCTTCATCTGCTTTCCTCTCCACCTGAGCCCGCGGCACGAGCTACTACTTCCTCTGCCCCAATGCTCCTGCCCGAGGGGATACTCCCCAAGCCTAGCCGAGCCACTCCAGCCTCCCGCGCCGCCTCCCACGGCCGCGCTACCACAAATCGTCCTGCCCCGGCCTCTACGCCGTCGGTCGCCTCCACTGCGAACTGGTTCGCCTCGCCCAGCTCAAGTCCCCGCGCCACGCGCTCGCTCCACAAGCTCCCCTCCGCACAGGCACTGGTTGCGGCTTCTGTTCGCACGGACCGCCCGCTCCTCCACGACTGGCCTCACGTGTGCGAGCCCCCACCCATCCTGCTACAAGCCGCCGCCCGTGACTGATCTGTAGCGATCCGACCTCAAACGGTCAAATCTCTATGCTTACGTGTCATCCTTGGATCGTTAATGCTGACACACACAATACTTAAGGGATTTATAACAGAGTGCAATCACACACTTATTACATAGAATGTCTCAAAAGAGAACTTATTACAATAATATGGCTTAAGGCCATTTGAAATAAGATAACAACGGAAGGCCTGGAAGATAAAGTGAGTCCATTAACTCCAACGGCATAGCTGAGTGCATGACAACGACCTAGCGCACCTTACTCTTCGTCTGAAAAGTCTGCAACATGATATGTTGCAGCCCAAAACGTGTCAGCACATGGAATATGCTGGCAAAATAACACTATAGAGCAATGAACAAGATAAATACTAACACTGCATGCATATATGGCTAGTGGAGGCTCTAAGTTTATTTTGGCGTAAAGCCAATTTTATCCTAAAACAAAGGAATATATTTTGTTTAACTATCATGGTGGTTGTTAAACATTGAGAAGGTTCCTCTAACTCAATCCCAATTAAACAGTATTAATAACCCAACATATTAATTTAGAGTGATTAGTCAACATGATAATCCAAGAACCAGATACTCTAGATGTCCATAACCGGGGACACGGCTAATCATGATTAGTTTGTACACTCTACAGAGGTTTGCGCACTTTTCCCCACAAGACTCGATCTCCTCCATTAGATTTCTCGCACTACATGTTGTTTGAGAAACGGATAACCGAGACACAGTCTTTCAGAAACATTAACTCTTTACTCTGGGTGGACAGTTACACCTACTTTCCCTTACATCTGGTAGCCCACCACTGAAAGATGTCATGCAACATACTCAACTATGCTAGAGCCCATAATAGCTTGTGGCTGCACACGGAAGTTTCTAGCATGAATGATCTTATGATCCCTTTGAGCCTGGGTGGCGAACTGTAGGATGATCACATGGGTACTCCGGGATATCCTAGGACAACACTGGATTCTCCAGGTGCCCGCAACCAATCCACCTAGATGTGTATTAAGTGGCCACCTTAAGTTAACCAATAATTAACAACTCTCACATATATCATGGATACACTCACCCAATCCACGTCTACGAGCATAGCATAGCAATCTAAGCATAACATAGAAGTAACTCCCAAAGGGTTTGATAATAAAAGGGTAATAGGTTCTACCTCATCATCTACTTCCCAACCCACATGTTAAATCAAATCCTAATCATGCAATGTTTGAGGATTGGAACTAATGCATAAAAACTGGGTAATAAAAATATTATCAAAGTGTTACTTGCCTTGCTGGCAATCTGCAAACCCTAGAGACTCGTAGTAGCACGCTTCCCACTCCGGGAATTCTATCGCAAACAAACAATAGCATACATAAGCACTCAAGCATAGATGCACGGGGTAAAACTAAAATAAGAAGATCCAAACTAAAAATCCAACTGAAGTACTTCGATTTGCAAAAAGAATCAATCGAATCGGAGCTACGAAACTCAAACTACAAACAAAAGAAGTTCAAATTCAAATCTACTTGAAACCAAATTTTAATTCGTGACAATCCTGTTCAAGTTGATTAACTAGAAAGAGGGGCTCGAGACGAACATTTTGGCATTGGTTTCACTGGATTTGGAAGAACGGTTGAAAAGTTGCGAGGGTTTGAAGATTAGGGGCTAATCTGCGATAAAAATAATCGCGGATTGCTCCCTGGCAAAAAGAAAACAGAAAAGGAAAAATCTGTTGGATGAACGTCCGCTAACAGAAGCTAACAAATGAACGTTCGTAAATTTTACCTAAACCGAAGAAAACCGATCCGATAAAAAAAACCGATCTAGGATTTTTTTTAAAAACGAACAAACCGGAACAAAAGCGGCAGCGGCGACGGGTTGACTGAGACGACAACCGGTGAGGCAGCTCTAGCGGGGCTCCGGCGGGGCTCCGGCTGCGGTGGGGCGGCGGTGCGAGGTGGCGGCGGTGCGGTGCGGCAGCAGCGGCGGCGAACTCCGGTGGGGTGCGGGCTACGGCGGCGGTGTGGTTCCGGCGGCTCGAGTGGTGAGAGAAACAAGGTTGGGGCCTCGGTATATAAAGGCGGGGGGGCTGCTTGCGGGAGGGGCAGAGGAAGTCCGAGATGGCGACGGCGTGCGGCGGCGGGACTCCGCCTAGAGGTCGGGGTCGGCCGGGGCAGCGGGCTGGGCCGCAACCCACTCAAGCGCGCGCGCGAGGCGCGGGGGGAGGCGGCGCGAGGCGGTTACCGGCCCGGCTCGGCCTGGCCGTTGGGCCAGTCGGGCGATGCAAGGATTTAAAAAAAACTATGTCGCCGCAACGGAAAAAATCCAAAAATAAAATAAATAAAGATCCTAAAATCCCAAAAATAATTTTCACAATCCTCTCCAAATATTTAGGACAACATGAACATTTTTCTCGGCTAATACTGCAATTTTGAAAAATGCATATTTTTCATCCAAATAAAATAGCAATAAAAATCCAAATAAAATATTTATTTGATTTTAACATTTTTTCTCCAATATTTCTTTTATTTTGGAGAAGTCATTTTATCTCCTCTCTTTTATTTTAATATTGGAAATAATTTGGAGAGAAAAATCATTAAAACCAAAGTGATCCTCTTTTCAAATTTGGGAGAATTCAAATATGATATTAAATGAAATCCCCAGCTCTCTCCGTGGGTCATTGAGTTGCTTAGAATTTCTGGGATCAAAACCAAACTGCAAATAAAATATGATATGCATATGATGACCTATGTATACACTCCAAATTGAAAATTTGGGATGTTACAAACCTACCCCTCTTAAGATGAATCTCGCCCTCGAGATTTGGGTTGGCTAGAAAATAGGTGTGGGTGGACCTTCCGTAGGTCTTCTTCTCCCTCCAAGGTGGCTTCATCCTCGGTATGGTGGCTCCAGTGTACTTTGCAAAACTTTATAACCTTGCTGCGTGTGACTCGGCTGGCAAACTCGAGAATCTTGACAGGTTTCTCCTTGTAAGTTAAATCACTCTCCAACTGAATCACTTCAAGGGGTACTGTGTCTCCCAGAGGGATATCGGCCATCTCAGCATGGCACTTCTTCAATTGAGAAACATGAAACACACCATGAACTCCTGACAGTCCTTCGGGTAACTCCAACTTGTAGGCTACTTCTCCCGTACGCTCCAAAACTCGGTATGGTCCTACAAATCTCGGGGCAAACTTTCCCTTAACTCCAAATCGTTTAACTCCTCGCAATGGTGACACTTGAAGATATGCTCTATCTCCGATTTCATAGACTACCTCCTTGCGTTTGGAGTCTGCATCACTCTTCTGTCAGGACTGAGCTACCTTCAGTCTATCCCGAATCAACTTAACCTTCTCTTCAGACACTTTAATCAAATATGGTCCAAACAACTGACCGTCTCCAACTTCATCCCTCATCAATGGTGTCCTGCACTGTCAGATATCGGGTTCCAGCAAAACCCTTAAGGTTCGAACTCTGGGGTGGGCGCAAAGATCTTCCCCCTACCGATCCATGTCCCAACGCCTCGTTGAGAATCTAAGCGACATGATGAACAACACAAGGGAGACAAGGTTTATATTGGTTCGGGCCACCGTTCTGGTGTAATACCCTACTCCAGTGTGTGGTGTGGTGGATTGCCTCAGTGGCTGATGATGAACAGTATAAAGGAAGAACATCCTCGCGAGAGGTGTTCTTGGGCTGGTGCGGTGAACTACTTGGGTGAGTTCGATCACCTCTGGATCTGATGAGGACTCCCCGTGATCTACTATGGTGGCTATCTCTATATATAGAGGCCCTGGTCCTCTTCCCAAATATTGAGCGGGAAGGGCGCCAACAACAACCATTTTGAAGGGGAACATCTAGTACAAGTTATCCTGACTAAAGTTGGTCTTCGACTGCCAAAGGCACTAGCGATGACGCTGTCCTAGGCTCCATGGTGACTTCCGTCCTGGTGCTCTGCTGGTCTTGGTTTCGTTGCACCGGAATGGTAACCTTTGCTTGATGCCTCGATACTCCGCGTCGGCGCTTGCCCCCTTTGAACCAAAGAGGAAACAAGGACACTACACAGGCCGGCGACCGCCTGGTCTCGATCGTCATGGCTTGCATCATGAGCACCTCGCGAGCTACCCTTGCCTTGTTCTCTCCGCCTCCTCGCGAGCGGGCCTGGTGAGGCCGTTCCTGAGGAAGCCTTGCATCGTCTGCCCCGCGAAGCTTGGTCCCTCGCGAGGGTATTGAGCTTGAGTTGATGAAGATGGACCATACTGGGCCACCAGTTGAGCCACGCCGCACGCCGCAGGTAGGCAAGTCTGGGGACCCCTAATCCCAGAACGCCGATAGTAGCCCCCGGGCCCAAGGCGGGCTCGGACTTGGCTTAGTAGAGAAGCGAAGGGGCAAGCACGGAGCGCCAGGGGCCCCAACAGCCTGCGGCCTTGGTTGCCGCGTGGCGGTTGATTGGACATGTGCGTCTCCCCTTCCCCACGCTGCCTCGGCAACTGCCCGATTTGATGAGTCCCTACTGCATGCAAAAAGAGTCATGATTACCTGCGACAGTTGAGGCCGACGGTTGGCCTCCTCTGGACTATAAGTACGATGAGGCGTGAGCCCCCGCGGTCCATCTCTTCTTGCTCTGCTCCTTCTTCCTCACTCCTCATCCACCTTGACGCCAATGGCGCCGATCCGCCGGTTCTCAGCTGAGGAGAAAGGAAAGGCCCCCCAAGAGGGACCCGACCCGCTCCCACCGAAGAAGCGGCCAGTCCCCGGCCGCCGTGACAAGGTTTCTCGGCAGGCCTTGGTACGAGCGGCCACCTCCTGGGTTTCTGCTGCCTTTGTACACCCTGGATGAGGGCCCTAGGGAAGAAGACGCTGAGTGGTGCCGCCCACGCCGTCGGCGACGCCGACGAGTCACGGCGGTGCGCGTCGTTGCTCCTGGAGTCCATGCCGCGGACTCCTCTCGCGAGCTTGTGCTTCACGCCGCCATGCCTCCAAGCTCCTGGATTTGCCTTCCTCCTTACTTTGCCTTCGAGATGCCGCCGAGGGGGCCTCTTGAGCTCTAGCTGTAGCACGCCGACTGCGGTACCCCCGCGACCAGAGTGAAGTTTGAGGTCATCACTCCGGGCAAGGTCTACATGACCCGAGGCTGGGGCAAGATTGCCTAGGTCTGCTGAGCAGGGGGCGCCTTCGTGATTCATTTCGAATACGATGACGCCTCCTTGATGCTCTTCAAGTTCTTCGACGCGGAAGGACGCCGGCTGGAGTGCTGCCCCAGGGAAGGCGGCCGGGGCATCAACGTGGCGAGGGCTAGGCCCGCCTCCCGCTTCCTCAGCAGCTTCTCTAGCAGCAGCGGAGATGCCGGAGGGTCCAGCCACTCTCCCGAGCTTATCATGACTCCATAGACGAGCAACAACAGCTACGAGCACTCGAGCTCGCGCTGCGCCCGAAGCAGAGTTGCTGCATCAGGCAGCCGACGCGGCTGATATAGATGGGGTTGGCGCCGGCCCCTCATGGCCCACTGTTGATGATGGCGTCGGCCGCGGGGGCACATGTAGTCAGGGCTCCGTAGGATTTGCATCTTTTGTTTCCTGTGAGGAACCAAGGAAGTACCCCATGGGGGCATGTAAAGCGTCTGTTGTTCCTTTTGTTGATATTATCCTTATCACGAAGTGGTACAAGATGCTTGTCTTGTCTCGGCTCGGTTCCCCCTTTTCTAACCCTGCGGCGGCTTGGTGCTCTATGCTGACAGGTCCCGGTCCCCAGGCAGGCTTCAGCCATCGCTGGTATGCCAGGTCATGATGCCGTGGTCAAGGCCAGGAGGTGAGCGGCCCGAGGTCCAGTAAGGGCCCCTGAGCCACGATGCTCAGGAGGCCCCCTTTAGTGCTCAAGCAGCCGCTGCAAGGTGAGAAAGGAAGGCAACATCACTGTCACAGGGCCGCATTAAGTGAGGGTTTGGTGTCGCATCGATTAGCTGTTCCAGGAGCGTGACTTATCTCGAGAGCTTGGAGTCGTTCCTTCGCGAGTGCTGGACCTGCGTGTCGGCAGATGGGATTTCGCTGGGTCGGGCCTTCGCAAGCTTCTCCTTCCTTCCCCGCACTCTCCTTCATGCTCTACGTCCTCAGGTCCCGGCCCTCGAGCGAGCTCAGCCGCCGCTAGTATGCCAGGTCGCGATGCCATGGACAAGGCCAGCGGGGTGAGGGCTGGAGAGCCAGTCAGAGCTCCTGAGTCGTGATGCTCATGAGCCCACCTTTCAACGTGCGAGCGAATCAAACGGGTAAGAGAGAGAGAGAGAGAGAGAGAGAGAGAGATAGAGCTCGTGACGCCCCCCACATTATTCCTTAGGTGAACCCTGTAAACCAACACGAGGGAAGCAAGGTCTGCCATTACGATTGCCGGCCAGCCATTGGTTGCTCCAAGGGAGTGATGAGGGCACTGAGGGCCTAGCGAGGTAGCGCTTTGCGGGGCTGCCGCGGCTAGCACTCGACCACTCAGATTTGTCGACGTTGTAGGGACGGACCCATGCACAAGCGCCGTGCCAGAGCGAGCGGCTCCAAAGGTAGTTGTCAATCGAGTAGGCGATTATCACAGGAAGGTTAAGCATGAGGAGCAAATCAGCTTAGATAGATGCAGGAAAGATACACGCCACTATGCCAGGCCCGAGCGGCTTGGGGATGATGCAGCCCGAGGGGCGCCCCTAACAAGGTAAACTAAAGACATAGCAAAACGGATACATGCCGCGGGGACGGACCCATGCGACCTGGGAATGATGCACCCCTGAGGGCGCTCCCAGCTGAAATGAAACTTGAAAGATGTCACCTGATATCATTGCATAGCGAGTGTTGGAGTAGCTGATGATGCGCGGTGAAGAAGCCAATCCTCACGAGCCTCCGGAGCACTGAGCCTCGAGAGGCTCTGGGGGTCTGGGCGGCTCCTCAAGGTCCATCTCCATCTCCGCCAGGAACACACTCTGCCTGGCCTCCTGAGCTTCCAGAATGCTCCCCATCAGGCGCTGGTGAGCAGCAGCCGCGTTCGGTAGTACGAAAGGCATGCAAACATAGCTGTGGGGTGGACCCTCGTAGCGTCCTACGTGCGAAGGCCAGAAACTCTCCTGAGACGCGACTCGGTCGAGCCCTGGGTAGTCGATGCAGACGCGCAGCCCGCCATCCTCGCCTGGATGGGGAGCTACACCGTGTAGGCGGCGATCGCCGCGCATGACTCTTGATTCCTGTAGCTCCTGAGTAACCTTGATGATGAACTCCTGAGGGTTGGGCCCTCCATGCCTCATGCCTTCCCGAGGGAAACGTGCCGCGAAGCACACCTCCAAGTGGTGCCCGAGCGCCTCCCTCGTGATCTTGGCAAAGTCTGAGGCCCTTTGGGAGAGA
The DNA here is from genome assembly GCF_018294505.1 of Triticum aestivum. Lineage (NCBI taxonomy): Eukaryota > Viridiplantae > Streptophyta > Magnoliopsida > Poales > Poaceae > Triticum > Triticum aestivum. The sequence goes on from NC_057801.1 coordinate 524,147,008, forward strand.
GCCCCTGAGCCTTGCCCGAGGAGGGCGCTGGGCGCGCCTTCCTATTCGACGGAGGGAGGCACCCCTTGGACGGGCGCAGATCCTTGAGTGGTGCCTCCGGAGACGCCTGCCTCCTAAGGCCTTGAGCTGGGTGATGTCTTCTTCTTCTTGGGAGCTGCCTCGGGAAGGTTCCCACCCTTACTGTTTGGGTCCTCAACTGATGCATCTTGGAAGGCACACTCGAGGGAGCACACCGCGTCCTTCTCTTCGCAGGGGATTGTGATGACACCGCCACTCCCTGGCATCTTGAGGACATTGTATCCATGGTGAGTTAGTGCCATGAATTTGGGAAGGGCTGGATACCCGAGGATGGCATTGTATGGCAGGCAAATGTGGGCAACGTCGAAGTCGATGATCTTAGTACGGTAGTTCTTGCACTGTCCAAAGGTGACAGGGAGGTGGACCTGCCCTATCGGGGTCGTGGAGCCGTCAGTGACTCCTGAGAAAGGCTTGGTTGGCTGAAGCTGATCATATGGCACTTGGAGATTGTTGAACGTCTCGACAGACAGGATGTTGAGCCCTGCGCCGCCATCAATGAGGGTCCTGGTAACTTGCACATTGCTGATGCCTGCAGAACAAAGCATTGGGAGGACCCCAGCAGTTGCCGCACACTTGAGCTGATCCGCTGAGCTGAACGTGATGGCGCACGCGGACCACCTAAGAGGGCGCGTGGCCTTGAGCTTGGGGAGGATGCGTTCACCTCGCGAGCAAACTGCTTGAAGATACGCTGAGAGGCTAGGGCATGGGCACCACCCAAGATGCAAGCGATAGCGCGTGGGTCTTGGAAGCCCCCAGCCCCCTCATCCTGATGATGGTCATCATTTCTTCTTGCTGGTGGTGGCAGAGGAGAAAGGCCTGCGTTGCCCTGCAGGCGATCCTCGCGAGGCTGATCCCTCCAAGCCCCCTCGCGAGGCTGATCCTACAAGTGGTCCTCGCGAGGCCGGTCACGCCACCCTTAGCGAGGGCCTCGGTCGTCCCATTGTCCTCCACCTCTTCCACCTTCACCATAGCCCCGATCGTTGCGCTCAGGGCATCGACCGATACGCCCTTCTCGCACTGCCCTGAGCTCTTGCCATTCGCTGGTGTTGTGGGTGTGGAGGTTGTGGTACACGCAGTACCGGCTGCCCTTGGACGACTCCGGCTGGTCCCTGCCGCGCTTCATGTCTGGCTCTGCTGTGAGCACGGCTGCTCCTTTGTGCTTCACGTCCTTCACCTTGGCTTTCTTCTCTTCTAGGTCAGCAGCTGGGAGCTCGAGGAGGGAGAGGCGTCCCTCCTCATCCCTTGCGCACTTGGTCGCCAGGTTGAACAGCTCCAGAGATGTGCATAGATCCTCGTGGATTGCCAGCTCGTCCTTCATCTTGACGTCGCGGACGCCATCGGAGAACGCTGAGATGATGGTCTCCTCAGTCACCTTTGGAATCTTGAGGCGAGCACTCTTTAAGCGCTGGATGTACTTCTGTAGGGTCTCTCCAAGTTGCTGCTTGATGCGGCGCAAGGCACCCATGACTGGAAGATGGTCGCTTGTGCCCTGGAAGTTGGCGATGAAGCGGGTGCACATCTCCTAGGGATTCTCGCGCGCCGCCGGCAGGGGCAGCGCGAGGTCTTGACGCGCTGGCACAGGGATGCGGTCATGGCATGCCGGTGCAGGGACCACGCGAGCACCTTCTTGGGGGCAAGGGATTTCTTGGCAGCTCCTTTCTTGTCGCGCGGGCACTGGACGTGGTGCGTCTCGTCCAGGGGCCGCGCGCCTTGGAGGCAGGGCGCCTTCTTGGGGAGGAGGTGGCGGAGGCACCTCCTGAGCTGCATCACCCACGCAGGAAAGAGGGCGAGGCAGCGAGAGGGACGGCGTAGGGGAGCCCCATGCAGCGCTGACGAGCTCGGTGATGCGAGCGAGCCACTCCTCGTAGAGGTCGTCGACGGGGCGATAGTGCCGGAGCTCACGTGCTAGGAGCAACGCGGCATGCACATCTGCGGGAGCGTGACCGGCATGCAACAACGAACCAGCTGGAGTCAGTGACAGAGTGGCGGTGCGGCCTGCCCGCCGCACCTAGGGATGCAGTGACGACGCCTGCTGCTCGTTCCCCGCCGGGTCGATGGCGGCGTGGGCGGCAGGCGACGGAGAACAACGGGGAGGCCCACCGACGGGAGTCGTCTGGGCGACGTGGGCGGCGAGAGCAGCCCGACGCTCGGCGCGACATCGGCGCATGTCAGCCATGGATGCGATGAACGATCGAACACGGAACATCGGAAGAAAGATTCCGGCGCACCCCTACCTTGTGCGCCAAATGTCGGATATCAGGTTCTGGCAAAACCCTTAAGGTTCAAACTCTGGGGTGCATGCGAAGATCTTCCCCCTACCGATGCATGTCCCAACGCCTCGCTGAGAATCAAAGCTACACGATGATGAACAGTACAAAGGAAGAACAGCCTACTCCAGTGTGTGGTGTGGTGGATTGCCTCAGGGGCTGATGATGAACAGTACAAAGGAAGAACAGCCTCGCGAGAGTTGTCTTGGGCTGGCGCGGTGAACTACTTGGGTGAGTTCGATCGCCTCTGGATCTGATGATGACTCCCCCCCATGTACTGTGGTGTCTATCTCTGTATATAGAGGCCCTGGTCCTCTTCCCAAATATTGAGCGGGAAGGGCGCCAACAACGGCCATTTTGAAGGGGAACATCTAGTACAAGTTATCCTGACTAAAGTTGGTCTTCGGGTGCCAAAGGCACTGGCGATGATGCTGTCCTGGGCTCCATGGTGACCTCCGTCCTGCCCCTCTACTGGTCTTGGTCTCATTGCACCTCAATGGTAACCTTTGATTGATGCCTCGGTACTCCGCGTCTGCGCTTGCCCCCTTTGCACCAAAGAGGAAACAAGGACACTACACAGGCCGGTGCCCGCCTGGCACCCGCTTGGTCTCGATCGTCATGGCTTGCGTCATGAGCACCTCGTGAGGTACCCTTGCCTTGATCTCTCTGCCTCCGCATGAGCCGGCCTGGTGAGGCCATTCCTAAGGAAGCCTTGCGTCGTCCGCCCCGCGAGGCTTGGCCCCTCGCTATTGTCTTGAGCTTGAGTTGATGAAGATGGGTCGTACTGGGCCACCACTTGAGCCACGCCGCAAGTCGCTGGCACGCATGTCTGGGGACCCCCGTTCCTAGAACGCCGACATGCACCTTCTTCCATACAAAACTTTGAAAGATGCCATCTTCAAACTGGCCTAATAGCTGTTGTTGTACGAGAACTCCTTGTAAGGCAAATTATCATCCCAACTAGATCCATAATCTAGTGCACAAGTTCTCAACATGTCCTCCAGAGTTTGATTGACTCTCTCGGTCTGTCCATCTCCCTGTGGATGAAAAGTTGTACTAAACTCTAGCCTAGTACCCAAAGTCTGGTGCAATTGATTCCAAAACTTCGAAGTAAACTGTGTTCCACTATCCAATACAATGGTCCTCAGAACTCCATGCAGACATACAATCCTGGTCATATATATCTTGGCCAACTTCGCACTCATACAGGTGGTTTTCACTAGGATAAAGTGGGCCACTTTGATCAAACGATCCACTACTATTCAAACAGAATCATATACCGATCAGGTCTTGGGTAATCCGGTGATGAAATTCATGCCCATCTTGTTCCACTTCCATTCGGGTATCGGCATAGGATGCACTAATCCTGCTAGCTTCTGATGTTCTACTTTCACTCTCTAACATTGTCACAACCCTAGCTTTAGCTTTGCTTGTGGGCTAGTCTTGGTTGTTGCATCATGTTTAAATTTTGCTTAAACTTGAACTGGGGATTGACTAAACCCTAGCACCAAATGAATTCAACTAGGTTCAACTAAAATATTTTCAATGAGTCCAAATGGCTTTCAAAAATGTTCATCGTTTCTGGAAAATGCTGGAGACATAACCAGGGGTGTTGCACATTTTTCCATGACATATTTGGGCTCTGAATTAAATCTTATAGTATTTGCATTTGGGCATTTAAATGCTATTAAATATTTTAAATTCTCAAATAATCATAAACTAAAATGTTTACTGTTGGATATATTCCAAACAGTAGTCATGATTTGTTTCATGATTTTTGGTAATGCCCTGACATTTTTAATAAAGCCCTGAAGTTACAGAAAAATAGAAAAACAAAAACAATTAGAAGAGAGGGAGAGAAGGACTTACCTGGTGCCAGCAACCGGCCCAGCTCCTGTGCTGGCCCACCTGCGTGGCCCAGCCCACCTGGCCCCTCTCCTGTCGTCTTCCTCCCTGCCAGGAGGACGGGAGCGTGCCCGACGCGCGTGCACCGCCGCCCGTGCCACCTCCTGCTTCCTGCCGCTTTCCCCTCGTCGCCCTGGGCCTCCCTCGCGACGCCACGCAGCCCTGACCGCTCTCTCACTCTCTCCCGTGTTTCCCCCCCCCCCTCCTCTGATTCTCTCGAGCACAACCACCCGAACGCACTGTCGCCGCCGCTCACCATAGCCGCAGCCACCAGCCCTCCCTCGCCCTGCCGCCAGGTCCAGAAGCTCCGCCGCTGACCTCTACACCGTCCCTGCCAAGCCACATGACGCTGGACACCCTGGAGCGCCGCCGTCGACGCCATCTTCGTCCTCTGCACTGACGGCCGTCGTCGACCGATTCGCCGTCGTCTCCGATTCCCTGAGCCTGCTGAGCCCTTCCTCGAGATCGTGGTGAGCCTCTGCACCGCTTCCCCCATACCCCGTCGCCTAATTCGTCCTACAGCTGCCGTTTCCACCAAAGCCGTGAGCTCCTCGCCGCCGACGATGGTGCAGATGAGGCCATGGGCACTGCAGCCCATACTCGAGCACACCAGCGTGCTCGGCGCGCCTCCAGGAACCTGCAGGCACCAGTAGCTCCCCCTCCCATTCCCTCTAGCACCGTACTCGATCGCTCCTGAACGCCGGCTGCCGCCATCAGCTCGACTCCGGCGAGCTCGTTCGACCCCAGCCCCTCCCACCTGGCTCTCTGGATGCGCAAGAGCAAGGGCTATGCCCTGGTGCCCTCAGCGCGCTAAACTGACGCTTCTGTGGTCGCCGCCGGCTGGTCTCCGACGTGCTGACGTGGCGCCATCATTAGGGGCTAATGACCCTGCTAATTAAGCCCTCTCTCACTAACATATGGGCCCCACGCCCTTAATTAATCTTAGTTTATTTTCTGTTAAGTTTAACTAACCACATGGGCCCCACACGTCAGCATTGACCGCGCTGACATGGCTGTTGACTGGCCCCACATGTCATGTTGACTTTGCTGATGTGGCCGTTGACCGGACCCACCTGTCAGTGTCACTAAACAGCCCTAGCTACTGACCAGTGGACCCCACTGGTCAGGTTTGACCTGGCCGACCTAGTTGACCTGCTGACGTCACACCTATGTCATGGTGATGCAGTAAATCCTTTTCTGGATTTATTCTTATATAGGAAATTCCAGAAAATCTTGCAAACTTCAAAAATTCATAATAATTCAACCGTAACTCCAAATCAAACAAATTATATATGAAAAATTATCAGAAAAATCCAATCTATCCATCTGTACTAGTTTAATGCATGTTTAAACAAGTTAACCTGCTGTTTAGTGCAGAACAAGATAAAGCACTAATAATGACCATGCATGATCTTGAAACTTGAATCTTTGATTCAAAATGGTTCAAACCCATCTGGTTGTAGTTGCATCAGGCCAACACACTCATATTGCCATGTCATAGCATGCATCATATTGTACATTGCATTGATCGTGTTTCTTCTCTGTTTGTCGGTGTTGTTCCCCCTCGATAGACGTTGTACTGACGTTGTGATCGTTGACACTGATGAAGAATCAATGCTATCTTCAGAAGTGCCAGGCAAGCAAAACCCCCTTGTTCATTCCGATACAATCCCACTCTCTCGCTCCTGCTCTCTTTTACTGCATTAGGACAACAACGATTCAATTGTTACTTGCTGCGGTAGCTGAACCCCTTTATCCTTTGCATGACCTGTCATTCCATAGTAAATAGATGAAACCCACTAGCATGAGTAGGAGTTGTTTGAGCCCTCTTGTGCCTACTCATTCATGCTTGTTTGTCATGCCTGCTACTGCTTAGAGTCGAGTCAGGTCTGATTCATCGGGGATGAATCAGAGGTGCGTGAACATGTCGTACTGTGTGTGAGCTAAGTGTGTGAACACGATTTGGTAAAGGTAGCGGTGAGAGGCCATGTAGGAGTACATGGTGGGTTGTCTCATTGCATCCGTCCTCAGGAACTGAGTTCTGTGTTTGTGATCCATGATACAGTTACTACCACGCATTGGGCCCAAAACCAATGGACCCTCTCGGCTTCTTAATCACCCTTGTCCTCTGTCCAGGAGTTGCAAGTAGTTTCTGGTGTTTGTAGTATGCTGGAGGCCGTGGGCAGCGCTGACCGGAGGGGTGGGCTGTGATGCGGTAGGCACGTGTTCGGGTGTACCGGGAGACCGTTTGGTGTCTCGGGAACCCTACACACATCGTTTGGGGCTGTGAGCGAAACTCCGGCCGGATCTCCTCGCGGATGGAACCCGAATAAGCGATAAACCTGGACTAGAGACTTGAGTGTTTAGGTAGGTCATGGCCGACACCCTCGTTGGGCTTCCGCTTGAAGGTTGCCGAGTACATGTCGTGTAAACGGCGGTAAGTGGTGAGAGCGTGTGTGAAGAAGTACACCCCTCCAAGGTTAACATCATCTATTAGAATAGCCGTGTCTGCAGTAAAGGACTTCTGGGTTGCCTATACAGTTCATAGACAAGTGAAAGTGGATACTCTAAAATACGGAAGATAAGCGTGAGTGCTATGGATGGCGTTCTCGTAGGGAGACGGGAGCGGATCCATAGTGGTGTATTGATATGGTGAATATGTGGACTCGTGTGCGCCACCTCAAAAGAGTTACTTGTAGTCGTAGTTTAGGATAGCCACTGAGTCAAAGCTGGTTTGCTGCAGTTAAACCCCACCATTCCCCTTGTTGATAATGATGCATATGTAGTTAGTTCTGATGTAAGTCTTGCCGGGTACATTTGTACTCACGTTTGCCCATTTTATGTTTTTGCAGAGAGACTTCGGTCTCATTAGTAGTTCCGCGTGGACTTCGACGTTTAGCTTGATTCCTCAGCTACGATCTTGTGCCCTCGGCAGGATCTGGTAGATAGTCAGGCTTCTCAGCCTTTTTCATTTGTAGATGTGTGTACTCAGACATGTTAAGCTTCCGTTTGTGCTTGACTTGTATGCTCTGAATGTTGGGTCGTGAGACCCATGTTTTTAATATCTCGCTCCTCCGAGCCTATTGAATAAATACTTGAGTCGTAGAGTCATGTTGTGATGCCATGTTGTATTTGCACATATCGAGCATATTGTGTGAATGTTATTGAAATGCTTGGTATGTGTGGGATCTGACTATCTAGTTGTTTATCCTTAGTAGCCTCTCTTACCGGGAAATGTCTCCTAGTGTTTCCACCGAGCCATGGTAGCTTGCTACTGCTCCGGAACACTTAGGCTGGCTGGCATGTGTCCTTCTTTGTTCTTGTGTCTGTCCCTTCGGGGAAATGTCACGCGATGAATGTCGGAGTCCTGTTAGCCCGCTACAGCCCGGTTCACCGGAGTCCTGCTAGCCCAGTGCTACAGCCTGGATTCACTCGCTGATGACCGACACATTTGATGCTGGGTCATGGATGCCTGTCTCTGTAAGTTTGTGCCACTTTGGGTTTACGACTAGCCATGTCAGCCCGGGCTCCTTATCATATGGATGCTAGCGACACTATCATATACGTGTGCCAAAAGGCACAAACGGTCCCGGGCAAAGGTAAGGCGACACCCGTGGGAATACCTTGCGTGAGGCCGCAAAGTGATATGAGGTGTTACATGCTAGATCAATGTGGCATTGAGTCGGGGTCCTGAAAGCTTTGGTATCAGAGCCTGACTGCCTGTAGGATTATCAAGCCAAACTGGTCGAAGTTGTGTCTAGAAATGCTTTAGTTATGTAAGGGAATTGATTGTGGGATGGAACGTAAGGCTCTTTTTACTCCTTATACCTCATGGCCTTCTGATCTGAGTCATCCTCTTCTCTTCTACGGGGATTAAGAACTAGGCCTTCTCATGTATCTATCAGGATGACGTGTTACTAATCCATAGACTTATAGAATTGTTAGTTTCAAATCTCAGTTCAGTTTTTACTACTTCTGTATGTTCATAGCTAGTCTCAGAACCTTGATATTGTGATATTAAGTGGTTATGCCACCATTTTTCAGGATGTCTCAAATCATTTTGAGCATTTACAGCCGTTATGCTGTCTGAGTCATCCCAGGTTTCTAAATAGTCTGACGCATTTGCAAATCCTTTCTTCCGTTCCCGATGTCCTTTATGGTCAGAATAAGCACACTAACCGGTGCTTTGAGGTAATTTATTGCCTTGACATATATGTTAGAGCTATTATTATGACCCTAGGCGTTTTAGGGAGTCACCTAGTAATCTAGCAATGTTTTGTGTTCCCAGTGTGAAGATTCTGGCCATCATTCTCGAAAGCATCTCGTGATGCTACTTAGGAGTAGGTATTCTATTCCTGGGTTTTGAACCCGAGATTCACCCTACTTACTTCATGTTGATAGTGTTTGCTCGTTCCTTTAGGTTATTAGTAACCTTTGCATTAGTTCTCGAGGTCCGTGGTATTTCCTTCTACCAAATACTATGAACCATTCTTGGCAGGAGTTCCTTGCTGAACCGAAAGATCACAACAAGAGTGTTCTCGAAGAGTTCTCCATTCTATATCGTGACCCTGCCAGTCCTACCTTCCCCGCATGGGTTGTTTGGAAGAAATATGTTGAACTCGTTCGACATCCTAATCCATGCATCCACAACTCAGGAAATCATATGTTCCTTTGAGTTGTCCACCTTTAGTTGTATCCTGACCTTTGTCTATCGATTGATAGTCAGGAGTAGTCGTGCATTCGTGTTCATCGATGCCTTTTACTTCTGTGGTCCGTCAAGCCATTCTATTCCGGAATGACTAGGAGAAACAAACTCTAGTACCTCATCCATATCCAGGACTGGGTCAAAGCAATTGTACTTCGCAGATCAAAATGCTAATCCAGCTTTTGATCCTGTTCCACCCCGAAGTATTGCCCTCTTTATGTCAGGACTGTCATGAGAATTGCACCATTTCTCATGAATTCTTGACGTAGTGATACTTCTCGCTATCATTATTCATTCCTCGGTCCCGTGTTGATGTAACCGGAATGCCGACAAGTGAATTGTGATGTGTGAAATCGATACTCCTAGCAACCTCGTTGCTTGGTAGTAAATGGACAATGTTGTCACTCTTAGCGTGTTGGCTTTTGAACCATCATTCTAAGATAGACTGTGCTACCTAGTCCTTATTCTGGTGCAGTCTTCGATCAATGAGTTAGGATTGTGTCAAACCCTCGCTCTTTTGATCATATCATCTTGCCCTGAAAAGCAAGATTGTTCTCGAGCTTAGTAACATATCGGTTGTTCGTGATTTTCCGAATATCTTCTCGGAAGTATCACCAGATCGTCACCTGACCGCTATGTTGAGTTCGTGATCAAGTTGGTTTCTAATAAACCACTCCTTCCCCAAGATTCCGTGTTGGATACCCCTGAGCTATTTGGTTAAACCAAACAACAACTTGGAGAGTTGGGAGATAAAAGCTTGCCTAGTTTAGTTCAATTAAGGGATATCTTTTTGCCTGTGTGTTGAAGAAAGATGGTATCTTCATCGACTGATCCTCGTGACCAGTTGTTGGAGCTATTGTCTTGCTAAAACTTTGATTTGAGTATGGGTTATCCTCAAATAAAATTAGAACCAATGATGTTCGTAATGTTGTCTTACTCGTGGTTGAACCCTCAAGCATACACCATTATATCTTTTGGGTCTGACCAATGCTATCACTTGTTCACATAATTATGGAATTCCATCTTCATGGAAACCTGGATGAATTGTTGTTGAGCCCATCAGCAACACTGCTACCTTCTCCATGATTCGTGTTGAACATCCAGCTAGTATTGGAAACTTCTATAAGCATTATCTTCATGTCCCGTGCATGAAGCATATGTTTGGATGAAAGAAGGACTCCCTTTAATTCATGTGCATTTGATGCAAGTTGCCGTCATGGATTCGAGAAAGTCAATGTTGCTTCCTTTGGAATCATCCCAAATCAGTCATGCATACGTGCGAAGTATTCTGTGGTTCGGAGACTTGCAACCTCCATTCTATATGTGTCCCTAGCACACCAAGTGACTGATTGATTTGTTCGAGGTTAATAAGTTCTAAGTGCTAGTCCCAAAGGTACCAGATGGATTTGTACAAGATTTCGTTATCCTCGATGATGGTTCCCCACCAGAACTCGGTAGTGTTTTATTATAAGACTACTACGTGGTCATGCTTGTCTGCGACAGCGTGTTCACATGTGTGTAGCAGAACCAGCTCATGTTTTGGAGCTTACTATCGTAGTTCATTTCCCGAGAATCTTGCAACGTCATCTCGTCGATTGTGTTGCAACTGTTCCTTCTCCAGACATGCTGTCTGAAATATCCTGTTACCAACCAGATCTGAATCTCGGGCAGATATGATGGTTGGAACTTCTCCAAGATCTATGATGTTGGTCCCGACAAGGTTGATGTTCTGGCCAACACACCTAGGCGATGGATCTATCATTATAGTATCTTGATTGGGCAATTTGTCCATATTCTCCATGGGGATTTCATGCAGCTTATTTCATAAGTTGTTCCTTGGGGATTTTTATGCCTTGGTTTCCCCGACTAAGCTATAACTTTTCAAACAGTGGACTCACTCTCTACTGTTGAGCTTCTCCCCAGTTACTAAAATCATCCCTTGTGTTGTTTTCAACAAGGTAATCCACATCATCCATTCTAATCCGTGTATGCCATTCTACTGAACCCCTCTAAATGATCGCTCGAGAATTGCCTTAGGCTGGTATAAAGAGTTTCAATGATCTTTGAATCAAAGGTAATTCTTTTTGCCACTTAAGGGGATATTTCTACGAGTCACCTTCCCTAAAGTGCATCATTATGGTATCATGGCAACTCAACTCCTCGCTACGTTGACAATTGTTCATCACCTTCCTAAGTGTGAAATTGTTGTCTACCTAGTGAACCCTCGTCATAGGTTCCACTCCATCCCTCTAGATGTGTACTTCGTGTCTCAGCTCAAGAGATGTTGCTATCTCTCATCCCGTGAGTTAATCCTGAGTTGTTCGACCTTCGAGAAGATCGATCCTTCTAGAGTTTTCTTCCTCCTCTCGTTGTCATGTCGGTTGGAGTTCTCGGAGCAAGACGTCAAGATAATGATGGTGATCGAATCAACGTTCATTTGAAGTGCACCCTGGATCGTGAAGATTGTGTTCGTTTGCGTTCCCCCTTCCATCTTTCCTCGCTACTTGAATCTCGGGACGAGATTCTCATTTAGTGGGGGTGAGCTGTCACAACCCTTGCTTTAGCTTTCCTTGTGGGCTAGTCTTGGTTGTTGCATCATGTTTAAATTTTGCTTAAACTTGAAATGGGGATTGACTAAACCCTAGCACCAAATAAATTCAACTAGGTTCAACTAAAATATTTTCAATGAGTCCAAATGGCTTTCAAAAATGTTCATCGTTTCTGGAAAATGCTGGAGACATAAGCAGGGGTGTTGCACATTTTTCCATGACATATTTGGGCTCTGAATTAAATCTTATAGTATTTGCATTTGGGCATTTAAATGCTATTAAATATTTTAAATGCTCAAATAATCATAAACTAAAATGTTTACTGTTGGATATATTCCAAACAGTAGTCATGATTAGTTTCATGATTTTTGGTAATGCCCTGACATTTTTAATAAAGCCCTGAAGTTACAAAAAAATAGAAAAACAAAAACAATTAGAAGAGAGGGAGAGAAGGACTTACCTGGCGCCAGCAACCGGCCCAGCTCCTGTGCTGGCCCACCTGCGCGGCCCAGCCCACCTAGCCCCTCTCCGGTCGTCTTCCTCCCTGCCAAGAGGACGGGCGCGTGCCCGACGCGCGCGCACCGCCGCCCGTGCCACCTCCTGCTTCCTGCCGCTTCCCCTCGTCGCCCTGGGCCTCCCTCGTGACGCCACGCGGCCCTGACCGCTCTCTCACTCTCTCCCGTGTTTCCCCCCTCCTCTGATTCTCTCGAGCACAACCACCCGAACGCACCGTCGCCGCCGCTCGCCATAGCCGCAGCCACCAGCCCTCCCTCGCCCTGCCGCCAGGTCCAGAAGCTCCGCCGCTGACCTCTACACCGTCCCTGCCAAGCCACATGCCGCTGGACGCCCTGGAGCGCCGCCGTCGACGCCATCTTCGACCTCTGCACTGAAGGCCGTCGTCGACCGATTTGTCGCCGTCTCCGCCTCCCCGAGCCCGCTGAGCCCTTCCTCGAGATCGCGGCGAGCCTCTGCACCGTTTCCCCCATACCCCGTCACCTAATTCGTCCTACAGCCGCCGTTTCCACCAAAGTCGTGAGCTCCTCACCGCCGGCGATGGTGCAGATGAGGCCATGGGCACTGCAGCCCGTACCCGAGCACACCAGCGTGCTCGGCGCGCCTCGAGGAACCTGCAGGCACCAGTAGCTCCCCCTCCCATTCCCTCTAGCACCGTACTCGATCGCTCCCGCACGCCGGCCGCCGCCACGAGCTCGACTCCGGCGAGCTCGTTCGACCCCTGCCCCTCCCACTTGGCTCTCTGGATGCGCAAGAGCAAGGGCTATGCCCTGGTGCTCTCAGCGCGCTAAACCGACGCTTCTAGCGCAAGTCCTGCGTGCCCCCGCCGTGTTCTGTGGTCGCCGCCAGCTGGTCTCCGACGTGCTGACGTGGCGCCATCATTAGGGGCTAATGACCCTGCTAATTAATCCCTCTCTCACTGACATATGGGCCCCACGCCCTTAATTAATCTTAGTTTATTTTCTGTTAAGTTTAACTAACCACATGGGCCCCACACGTCAGCTTTGACCGCGCTGACATGGCTGTTGACTGGCCCCACATGTCATGTTTTTTTTGAAAGGTCAGTGACAGTGGGAGAGGCTCCCACTGACTTTGTATTACTCACAACAGAACAGTTACATTTGTGTTACACAGGGTTTTTAGGCCCCCCGGCCATGATGGATACAAAAATAGAAGCTAGCTGCCCAAGCTAACAATGAAATCAGAGAGGAAAGGATGAACCTTCTCAGGACAGTTATGGGTCACCATACCCAGCAGATGTTTGAACCTAGCTAACCACGCCCCGAACGAGTGTGGGATCCCCCTGAAATGTTGGTTGTTCCTTTCCATCCACAGGCTCCAAGCAGCGAGCAAGAAGATATCCATGAAAAGCGGCCGACGCCAGACATCTCTCCCACCATGCAAGATGGCAAGCCTATTGGTTCCCCCTGGCCACGTCAAATCAATCCTACTCCAACATCATTGGGCAAAAGGGCACGTGAAGAAGAGATGTTCCACGGTTTCCTCAGGCGGGTTTTGGCAGAGCATGCAAGTATAGTTGCCCCCAGCCACAGCATAGTGCCGCCTCTTCAGCATATTCCTGGTGTTCAAACGATCGACCATAAGCAGCCACCCAAACATCTTGAACTTGATCGGGCATTTGGATTTCCATAGCCATCCAAAAGCCTCATCAGCTATTACCTGCCTGAAACAGTGGATATAGTATTTCTTAGACGAGTATCGTCCCAAGTCACAGACCCCACATGTCATGTTGACTTTGCTGACGTGGCCGTTGACCGGACCCACCTGTCAGTGTCACTAAACAGCCCCAACTACTGACTAGTGGACCCCACTGGTCAGGTTTGACCTGGCCAACCCAGTTGACCTGCTGACGTCACACCTATGTCATGCTGACGCAGTAAATCCTTTTCTGGATTTATTCTTATATAGGAAATTCCAGAAAATCTTGCAAACTTCAAAAATTCATAATAATTCAACCGTAACTCCAAATCAAACAAATTATATATGAAAAATTATCAAAAAAACCAATCTATCCATCTGTACTAGTTTCATGCATGTTTAAACAAGTTAACCTGTTGTTTAATGCAGAACAAGATAAAGCACTAATAATGACCATGCATGAGCTTGAAACTTGAATCTTTGATTCAAAATGGTTCAAACCCATCTGGTTGTAGTTGCATCAGGCCAACACACTCATATTGCCATGTCATAGCATGCATCATATTGTACATTGCATTGATCGTGTTTCTTCCCTGTTTGTCGGTGTTGTTCCCCCTTGATAGACGTTGTACCAACGTTGTGATCGTTGACACTGATGAAGACTCAATGCTATCTTCAGAAGTGCCAGGCAAGCAAAAAACCCTTGTTCATTTCGAAACAATCCCACTCTCTCGCTCCTGCTCTCTTTTACTGCATTAGGACAACAACGATTCAACTGTTACTTGCTGCGGTAGCTGAACCCCTTTATCCTTTGCATGACCTGTCATTCCACGGTAAATAGATGAAACCCACTGGCATGAGTAGGAGTTGTTTGAGCCCTGTTGTGCCTACTCATTCATGCTTGTTTCTCATGCCTGCTACTGCTTAGAGTCGAGTCAGGTCTGATTCATCGGGGATGAATCAGAGGTGCGCGAACGTGTCCTACTGTGTGTGAGCTAAGTGTGTGAACACGATTTCGTAAAGGTAGCGGTGAGAGGCCATGTAGGAGTACATGGTGGGTTGTCTCATTGCAGCCGTCCTCAGGAACTGAGTTCTGTGTTTGTGATCCATGACACAGTTACTACCACGCATTGGGCCCGAAACCAATGGACCCTCTCGGCTTCTTAATCACCCTTGTCCTCTGTCCAGGAGTTGCAAGTAGTTTCTAGTGTTTGTAGTATGCTGGAGGCCGTGGGCAGCGCTGACCAGAGGGGTGGGCTGTGATGCGATAGGCACGTGGCCGGGTGTACCGGGCGCCCGTTTGGTGTCTCGGGAACCCTGCACACATCGTTTGGGGCTGTGAGCGAAACTCCGGCCGGATCTCCTCGCGGATGGAACCCGAATAGGCGATAAACCTGGACTAGAGACTTGAGTGTTTAGGTAGGTCGTGGCCGACACCCTCGTTGGGCTTTCGCTTGAAGGTTGCCGAGTACATATCGTGTAAACGGCGGTAAGTGGTGAGAGCGTGTGTGAAGAAGTACACCCCTGCAGGGTTAACATCATCTATTCGAATAGCCGTGTCCGCGGTAAAGGACTTCTGGGTTGCCTGTACAGTTCATAGACAAGTGAAAGTGGATACTCTAAAATACGCAAGATAAGCGTGAGTGCTATGGATGGCGTTCTCGTAGGGAGACGGGAGCGGATCCATAGTAGTGTATTGATGTGGTGAATATGTGGACTCATGTGTGCCACCTCAAAAGAGTTACTTGCAGTGGTAGTTTAGGATAGCCACTGAGTCAAAGCTGGCTTGCTGCAGTTAAACCCCACCATTCCCCTTGTTGATAATGATGCATATGTAGTTAGTTCTGATGTAAGTCTTGCTGGGTACATTTGTACTCACGTTTGCCCATTTTATGTTTTTGCAGAGAGACTTCGGTCTCGTTAGTAGTTCCGCGTGGACTTCGACGTTTAGCTTGATTCCTCAGCTACGATCTTGTGCCCTCGGCAGGATCTGGTAGATAGTCAGGCTTCTTAGCCTTTTTCATTTGTAGATGTCTGTACTCAGACATGTTAAGCTTCCGTTTGTGCTTGACTTGTATGCTCTGAATGTTGGGTCATGAGACCCATGTTTGTAATATCTCGCTCCTCGGAGCCTATTGAATAAATACTTGAGTCGTAGAGTCATGTTGTGATGCCATGTTGTATTTGCACATATCGAGCATATTGTGTGAATGTTATTGAAATGCTTGGTATGTGTGGGATCTGACAATCTAGTTGTTTATCCTTAGTAGCCTCTCTTACCGGGAAATGTCTCCTAGTGTTTCCACCGAGCCATGGTAGCTTGCTACTGCTCCGGAACACTTAGGCTGGCCGGCATGTGTCCTTCTTCGTTCCTGTGTCTGTCCCTTCGGGGAAATGTCACGCGATGAATGCCGGAGTCCTGTTAGCCCGCTACAGCCCGGTTCACCGGAGTCCTGCTAGCCCAGTGCTACAGCCTGGATTCACTCGCTGATGACCGACACGTTCGATGCTAGGTCATGGATGTCTGTCCCTGTAAGTTAGTGCCACTTTGGGTTTACGACTAGCCATGTCAGCCCGGGCTCCTTATCATATGGATGCTAGCGACACTATCATATACGTGTGCCAAAAGGCGCAAACAGTCCCGGGCAAAGCTAAGGCGACACCCGTGGGAATACCGTGCGTGAGGCCGCAAAGTGATATGAGGTGTTACATGCTAGATCGATGTGGCATTGAGTCGGGGTCCTGACAAACATACATCACATACTGCTACATACTCGGCTATATCCTTCTTCATACCAGTCCACCAGAAACGCTCCTTTATATCCAAATACATCTTGGTGTTTCTAGGGTGTCTCGAGTATGGCGAGTCATGAGCTTCCTGAAGTATCAACTTCCTGATCTCCGGATTATTGGGTACCTAAACACGGTCCTCAAACCATAAAGTATCATGCTCATCCTCATGAAAACCTTTGGCTTTTCCTTTGCTCATCATCTCCTTTATCTTGGAAATCTTCTTATCATCCTTCTAAGCTTCTCGAATCTTTCTTAGTAATGTTGACTGAACTTCCATTGCTACGACAAAACCTCTAGGGACTATCTCCAATCGAAGCTCCCTGAGATCCTCGACCAACTCCTTCGGTAATCCTCCGCTTACGAGGGTATTGGCATAACTCTTTCAGCTCAAAGCGTCTGCTACGAGATTGGCCTTGCCTGGATGATAGTGCAACTTCATATCATAATCTTTTTTAAGCTCCAACCATCTCCCCTGCCTGAGATTCAGCTCCTTCTTTGTGAAAATGTACTTCCAATTCTTATGAACCGTCCATACATCACAACGGTTTCCGATAAGAAAGTGTCTCCAGGTCTTGAGCGCATGTACTACGGCTGATAACTCCAAATCATGCATGGCCTAATTCAACTCATGCGGTCGAAGCTGTCATGAGGCGTATGAAACAATTCTTCCGTCTTGCATAAGTACACTGAAGGAAATATGCCCTAGAGGCAATAATTAAAGTTATTATTTATTTCCTCATATCATGATAAATGTTTATTATTCATGCTAGATTTGTATTAACTGGAAACATGATACATGTGTGAATACATAGACAAACTTAATGTCACTAGTATGCCTCTACTTGACTAGCTCATTAATCAAAGATGGTTATGTTTCCTAACTATAGACATGTGTTATCATTTGATTAATGGGATCACATCATTAGAAGAATGATGTGATTGACTTGACCCATTCCGTTAGCTTAGCACTTGATCGTTTAGTATGTTGCTATTTCTTTCTTCATGACTTATACAATTTCCTATAACTATGAGATTATGCAACTCCCATTTACCGGAGGAACACTTTGTGTGCTACCAAACATCACAACGTAACTGGGTGATTATAAAGGAGCTCTACAGGTGTGTGCAAAGGGACATGTTGAGTTGGCATATTTCGAGATTACGTTTTGTCACTCCAATTGTCGGAGAGGTATCTCTGGGCCCTCTCGGTAATGCACATCACTATAAGCCTTGCAAGCAATGTAGCTAATGAGTTAGTTACGGAATTATGCATTACATAACGAGTAAAGAGACTTGCCGGTAACGAGATTGAACTAGGTATTGGATACCGACGATCGAATCTCGGGCAAGTAACATACCGATGACAAAGGGAACAATGTATGTTGTTATGTGGTTTGACCGATAAAGATCTTCGTAGAATATGTAGGAGCCAATATGAGCATCCCGGTTCTGCTATTGGTTATTGACCGGAAACAGTTCTAGGTCATGTCTACATAGTTCTCGAACCCGTAGGGTCCGCATGCTTAAGGTTTCGATGACAGTTTTATTATGAGTTTATGAGTTTTGATGTACCGAAGTTTGTTCGGAGTCCCGGATAAGATTACGGACATGACGAGGAGTATCAAAATGGTCAAGACATGAATATTGATATATTGGAAGCCTATATTGGGATATCGGAAGTGTTCCTGGTGAAATCGGGATTTTACCGGAGTAACGGGAGGTTACGGGAACCCCCCGAGGGCTTAATGGGCCTACATGGGCCTTAGTGGAGAAGAGGAGAGGAGGTCAGGGCAGGGCCGCGCGCCCCTCCCCCCTAGTCCGAATAGGACAAGGAGAGGGGGCGGCGCCCCCCTTTCCTTCCTCTCTCCCTCCTCCTTCCCCCTTCTCCTATTCCAACAAGGAAAGGAGGGAGTCCTACTCCTGGTGGGAGTAGGACTCCCCTTGTCGCGCCCCTCCTTGGCCAGCCGCCCCCTCCCCCCTTGCTCCTTTATGTATGGGGGCAAGGGGGCACCTCTAGACACAACGATTGATCTCTTGATCTCTTAGCCGTGTGCGGTGCCCCCCTCCACCATAGTCCTCGATAATATTGTAGCGGTGCTTAGGCGAAGCCCTGCGATAGTAGAACATCAAGATCGTCACCACGCCGTCATGCTGACGGAACTCTTCCCCGACATTCTGCTGGATCGGAGTCCGGGGATCGTCATCGAGCTAAACGTGTGCTAGAACTCGGAGGTGCCGTAGTTTCGGTGCTTGATCAGTCGGGCCGTGAAGACGTACGACTACATCAACCGCGTTGTTCTAACGCTTCCGCTTTCGGTCTACGAGGGTACATGGACAACACTCTCCCCTCTTGTTGCTATGCATCACCACGATCTTGCGTGTGCATAGGAATTTTTTTTAAATTACTACGTTCCCCAACAGTGGCATCCGAGCCTAGGTTTTATGCGTTGATGTTATATGCACGAGTAGAACACAAGTGAGTTGTGGGCGATACAAGTCATACTGCTTACCAGCATGTCATACTTTGGTTCAGCGGTTTTGTTGGATGAAGCGGCCCAGACCGACATTACGCGTACGCTTACACGAGATTGGTTCTACCGACGTGCTTTGCACACTGGTGGCTGGCGGGTGTCAGTTTCTCCAACTTTAGTTGAACCGAGTGTGGCTACGCCCGGTCCTTGCGAAGGTTAAAACATCACTAACTTGACGAACTATCGTTGTGGTTTTGATGCGTAGGTAAGAACGGTTCTTGCTCAGCCCGTAGCAGCCACGTAAAATTTGCAACAACAAAGTAGAGGACGTCTAACTTGTTTTTGCAGGGCATGTTGTGAGTGATGTGGTCAAGACGTGATGCTATATTTTATTTTATGAGATGATCATGTTTTGTAACCGAAGTTATCAGCAACTAGCAGGAGCCATATGGTTGTCGCTTTATTGTATGAAATGCAAACGCCCTGTAATTGCTTTACTTTATCACTAAGTGGTAGCGATAGTCGTACAAGCAATAGATGGCGTAAACGACAATGATGCTACGATGGAGATCAAGGTGTCGCGCCGGTGACGATGGTGATCACGACGGTGCTTCGAAGATGGAGATCGAAAGCACAAGATGATGATGGCCATATCATATCACTTATATTGATTGCATGTGATGTTTATCCTTTATGCATCTTATCTTGCTTTGATTGACGGTAGCATTTTAAGATGATCTCTCACTAATTATCAAGAAGTGTTCTCCCTGAGTATGCACCATTGCGAAAGTTCTTCGTGCTGAGACACCACATGATGATCGGCTGTGATAGGCTCTACGTTCAAATACAGTGGGTGCAAAACAGTTGCACACGCGGAATACTCAGGTTAAACTTGACGAGCCTAGCATATACAGATATGGCCTCGGAACATGGAGACCGAAAGGTCGAACGTGAATCATATAGTAGATATGATCAACATAGTGATGTTCAGCATTGAAACTACTCCATCTCACGTGATGATCGGACATGGTTTAGTTGATTTGGATCACGTGATCACTTAGATGACTAGAGAGATGTCTGTCTAAGTGGCAGTTTTTAAGTAATATGATTAATTGAACCTAAATTTATCATGAACTTAGTACCTGATAGTATTTCGCTTGTCTATATTTGTTGTAAATAGATGGCTCGTGCTATTGTTCTGTTGAATTTTAATCCGTTCCTTGAGAAAGCTAAGTTGAAAGATGATGGTAGCAATTACACGGACTGGGTCCGTAACTTGAGGATTATCCTCATTGCTGCATAGAAGAATTATGTCCTGGAAGCACCGCTGGGTGCCAGGCCTGCTGCAGATGCAACTGACGACGTTAAGAATGTCTGGCAGAGCAAAGCTGATGACTACTCGATAGTTCAGTGTGCCATGCTTTACGGCTTAGGATCGGGGCTTCAACGACATTTTGAACGTCATGGAGCATATGAGATGTTCCAGGAGTTGAAATTAATATTTCAAGCAAATGCCCGGATTGAGAGATATGAAGTCTCCAATAAGTTCTATAGCTGTAAGATGGAGGAGAATAGTTCTGTCAGTGAACATATACTCGAAATGTCTAGGTATAATAATCACTTGATTCAACTGGGAGTTAATCTTCCTGATGATAGTGTCATTGACAGAATTCTTCAATCACTGCCACCAAGCTACAAGAGCTTTGTGATGAACTATAATATGCAAGGGATGGACAAGACTATCCCCGAGCTCTTCACAATGCTAAAGGCTGCGGTGGTAGAAATCAAGAAGGAGCATCAAGTGTTGATGGTCAATAAGACCACCAGTTTCAAGAAAAAGGGCAAAGGGAAGAAGAAGGGGAACTTCAAGAAGAACAGCAAACAAGGTGTTGCTCAAGAGAAGAAACCCATGTCTAGACCTAAGCCTGAGACTGAGTGCTTCTACTGCAAGCAGACTGGACAGTAGAAGCGGGACAGCCCCAAGTATTTGGCGGATAAGAAGGATGGCAAGGTGAACAAAGGTACATGTGATATACATGTTATTGATGTGTACCTTACTAATGCTCGCAGTAGTACCTGGGTATTTGATACTGGTTCTGTTGCTAATATTTGCAACTCGAAACAGGGACTACGGATTAAGTGAAGATTGGCTAAGGACGAGGTGACAATGCGCGTGGGAAATGGTTCCAAAGTCGATGTGATCGTGGTCGGCACGCTACCTCTACATCTACCATCGGGATTAGTTTTAGACCTGAATAATTGTTATTTGGTGCAAGCGTTAAGCATGAACATTATATCTGGATCTTGTTTGATGCGAGATGGTTATTCATTTAAATCAGAGAATAATGGTTGTTCTACTTATATGAGTAATATCTTTTATGGTCATGCACCCTTGAAGAGTGGTCTATTTTTATTAAATATCGATAGTAGTGATAGACATATTCGTAATGTTGAAGCCAAAAGATGCAGAGTTGATAATGATAGTGCAACTTATTTGTGGCACTGCCGTTTGGGTCATATTGGTGTAAAGCGCATGAAGAAACTCCATACTGATGGACTTCTGGAATCACTTGATTACGAATCACTTGGTACTTGCGAATCGTGCCTCATGGGCAAGATGACTAAAATGCCGTTCTCCGGAACTATGGAGCGAGCAACTGATTTGTTGGAAATCATACATACTGATGTATGTGGTCCAATGAATATTGAGGCTCGCGGCGGGTATCGTTATTTTCTCACCTTCACAGATGATTTGAGTAGATATGGGTATATCTACTTGATGAAACACAAGTCTGAAACATTTGAAAAGTTCAAAGAATTTCAGAGTGAAGTGGAAAATCATCGTAACAAGAAAATAAAATTTCTACGATCTGATCCTGGAGGAGAATATTTGAGTTACGAGTTTGGTTTACATTCGAAACAATGCGGAATAGTTTCACAACTCACGCCACCCGGAACACCAAACCAAAATGGTGTGTCCGGACGTCGTAATCGTACTTTACTAGATATGGTGCGACCTATGATGTCTCTTACTGATTTACCGCTATCGTTTTGGGGTTATGCTTTAGAGACGGCCACATTCATGTTAAATAGGGCACCATCAAAATCCGTTGAGACGACTCCTTATGAACTGTGGTTTGCCAAGAAACCAAAGTTGTCGTTTCTTAAAGTATGGGGCTGCGATGCTTATGTGAAGAAACTTCAACCAGATAAGCTCGAACCCAAATCGGAGAAATGTGTCTTCATAGGATACCCTAAAGAGACTATTGGGTACACCTTCTATCACAGATCTGAGGGCAAGATTTTTTTTGCTAAATTCGGATCCTTTCTAGAGAAGGAGTTTCTCTCGAAAGAAGTGAGTGGGAGGAAAGTAGAACTTGATGAGGTAACTGTACCTGCTCCCTTATTGGAAAGTAGTTCATCACAAGAACCGGTTCCTGTGACAACTACACCAATCAGTGAGGAAGCTAATGATATTGATCATGAAACTTCAGATCAAGTTACTACCGAACCTCGTAGGTCAACCAGAGTAAGATCCGCACCGGAGTGGTACTGTAATCCTATTTTGGAAGTCATGTTACTTGACCATGGTGAACCTATGAACTATGAGGAAGCGATGATGAGCCCAAATTCCGCAAAATGGCTTGAGGCCATGAAATCTGAGATGGGATCCATGTATGAGAACAAAGTATGGACTTTGGTTGACTTGCCCGATGATCGGCAAGCCATCGAGAATAAATGGATCTTCAAGAAGAAGATTGACGCTGATGGTAATGTAACTATCTACAAAGCTAGACTTGCTGCGAAAGGTTTTCGACAAGTTCAAGGGGTTGACTATGATGGGACTTTCTCACCCGTAGCGATGCTTAAGTCCGTCCGAATCATGTTAGCAATTGCCGCATTTTATGATTATGAAATATGGCAAATGGATGTCAAAACTGCATTCCTGAATGGATTTCTGGAAGAAGAGTTGTATATGATGCAACCGGAAGGTTTTGTCGATCCAAAAGGTGCTAACAAAGTTTGCAAGCTCCAGCGATCCATTTATGGACTGGTGCAAGCCTCTCGGAGTTGGAATAAACGCTTTGATAGTGTGATCAAGGCATATGGTTTTATAATGACTTTTGGAGAAGCCTGTATTTACAAGAAAGTGAGTGGGAGCTCTGTAGCATTTCTGATATTATATGTAGATGACATATTGTTAATTGGAAATGATATAGAATTTCTGGATAGCATAAAGGGATACTTGGATAAAAGTTTTTCGATGAAAGACCTTGGTGAAGCTGCTTACATATTGGGCATCAAGATCTATAGAGATAGATCAAGACGCTTGATTGGACTTTCACAAAGCACATACCTTGATAAAGTTTTGAAAAAGTTCAAAATGGATCAGGCAAAGAAAGGATTCTTGCCTCTATTACAAGGTGTGAAGTTGAGTCAGACTCAATGCCCGACCACAGCAGAAGATAGAGAGAAAATGAAAGATGTTCCCTATGCTTCAGCCATAGGCTCTATCATGTATGCAATGCTGTGTACTAGACCTGACGTATGCTTAGCGATAAGTTTGGCAGGGAGGTACCAAAGTAATCCAGGAGTGGATCACTGGACAACAGTCAAGAACATCTTGAAATAGCTGAAAAGGACTAAGGATATGTTTCTCGTTTATGGAGGTGACAAAGAGCTAGTCGTAAATGGTTACATCGATGCAATCTTTAACACTGGTCCGGACGATTCTAAATCGCAAACCGGATACGTGTTTATATTGAACGGTGGTGCTGTCAGTTGGTGCAGTTCTAAACAAAGCGTCATGGTGGGATCTACATGCGAAGCGGAGTACATAGTTGCTTCGAAAGCAGCAAATGAAGGAGTCTGGATGAAAGAGTTCATTTCCGATCTAGGTGTCATACCTACTGATCGGGACCAATGAAGATCTTCTGTGACAATACTGGCGCAATTGCCTTGGCAAAGGAATCTAGATTTCACAAGAGGACCAAGCACATCAAAAGACGCTTCAATTCCATCTGGGACCAAGTCCAGGTGGGAGACATGGAGATTTGCAAGATACATACGGATCTGAATGTTGCAGACCCGTTGACTAAGCCTCTTCCACGAGCAAAACATGATCAGCACCAAGACTCCATGGGTGTTAGAATCATTACTGTGTAATCTGGATTATTGACTCTAGTGCAAGTGGGAGACTGAAGGAAATATGCCCTAGAGGCAATAATAAAGTTATTATTTATTTCCTCATATCATGATAAATGTTTATTATTCATGCTAGAATTGTATTAACAGGAAACATGATACATGTGTGAATACATAGACAAACTTAATGTCACTAGTATGCCTCTACTTGACTAGCTCATTAATCAGAGATGGTTGTGTTTCCTAACTATAGACATGTGTTGTCATTTGATTAATGGGATCACATCATTAGAAGAATGATGTGATTGACTTGACCCATTCCGTTAGCTTAGCACTTGATCGTTTAGTATGTGGCTATGGCTTTCTTCATGACTTATACAAGTTCCTATAACTATGAGATTATGCAACTCCCGTTTACCGGAGGAACACTTTGTGTGCTACCAAACGTCACAACGTAACTGGGTGATTATAAAGGAGCTCTACAGGTGTCTCCAAAGGTACATGTTGAGTTGGCATATTTCGAGATTAGGTTTTGTCACTCCGATTGTCAGAGAGGTATCTCTGGGCCCTCTCCGTAATGCACATCACTATAAGCCTTGCAAGCAATGTAGCTAATGAGTTAGTTACGGAATGATGCATTATGTAACGAGTAAAGAGACTTGCCGGTAACGAGATTGAACTAGGTATTGGATACCGACGATTGAATCTCGGGCAAGTAACATACCGATGACAAATGGAACAACGTATGTTGTTATGCGGTTTGACCGATAAAGATCTTCGTAGAATATGTAGGAGCCAATATGAGCATCCAGGTTCCGCTATTGGTTATTGACCGGAAACAGTTCTAGGTCATGTCTACATAGTTCTCAAACCCATAGGGTCCGCACGGTTAAGGTTTCGATGATAGTTTTATTATGAGTTTATGAGTTTTGATGTACCGAAGTTTGTTCGGAGTCCCGGATAAGATTACGGACATGACGAGGAGTCTCGAAATGGTTGAAACATGAATATTGATATATTGGAAGCCCCTCCTTGGCCGGCCGCTCCTCCCCCTTGCTCCTTTATATACGGGGGCAAGGGGGCACCTCTAGACATAACGATTGATCTCTTGATATCTTAGCCGTGTGCGGTGCCCCCCTCCACCATAGTCCTAGATAATATTGTAGCGGTACTTAGGCGAAGCCCTGCAATGGTAGAACATCAAGATCATCACCACGCCGTCGTGCTGACAGAACTCTTCCCCGACATTCTGCTGGATTGGAGTCCGGGGATCATCATCGAGCTGAATGTGTGCTAGAACTCAGAGGTGCCATAGTTTCGGTGCTTGATCGATCGGGCCGTGAAGACGTACGAGTACATCAACCGCTTTGTTCCAACGCTTCCGCTTTCGGTCTACGAGGGTACGTGGACAACACTCTCCCCTCTCGTTGCTATGCATCACCATGATCTTGCGTGTGCGTAGGAATTTTTTTGAAATTACTATGTTCCCCAACATACACCTCCAAGGCCTAAGCGAGAAGCGTCGCAATACACTTGGAAATCCTTGCGTATATCCGGCAGAATTAGCACTGGGGCTGTAACAAAACATTTCTTCAGCTCCTGAAAACTTGCCACACATTCATCTGTCCATTTGAACTTAGTGTCCTTCTTTAACAACTCTGTCAAAGGATCTCTCCTACTGAGGTGGGTGCTAGCCTTATTGGAAAAATTCTCAATAAATCTGCGATAATATCATGCGAGTCCCAGAAAACTACGGATCTCTCCTACTGAGGTGGGTGCTAGCCAAGCAGTGACTGACGGAACCTTGGTAGGGTCTAGTACTATACCTTCTCCTGATATAACATGTCCAAGAAATCCAACTTCCTTCAACCAAAACTCACGTTTGCTGAATTTGGCATACAACTGTTGTTCCCTGAGCTTCTCGAGAACTAAACGCAATTGTTCCTTGTGCTCTTCTTCATTCTTCGAGTATACCAAAATATCATCAATGAACACCACATAAAATTTGTCCAAGAACTCCATGAACACCTTATTCATCATACTCATGAAATACACAAGGGTGTTAGTCAATCCAAATGACATAACCGTGTACTCATACAACAAATACCTTGTGGTAAAAGTTGTCTTAGGTATATCTTGCTCTCGGATCTTTAGCTGATGGTATCTTGGTCGCAAATCGATCTTGGAAAATACTTGCTCCTTGGAACTGGTCAAACAGGTCATTGATCATCGGCAGTGGGTACTTGTTCTTGATTGTCACCTCATTCAATGCACGATAATCAACAACCATTCACAACATTCCATCCTTCTTATCAACCAAAAGCACTGGGCTCCCCATGGTGACGAGCTTTGTCGAATGTAACCTTTCTCCAACAACTCCTTAATCTGCTTCTTGAATTCCTCCAGATCATTTGCGGGCATCCGGTATGGTCTCTTCGATATTGGTCCGGTGCCTGGCAACAACTCTATCAAAAACTCAATATCTCGATCTAGTGGCATGCCTGGTAGTTCCTCTGGAAATACATCTGGGTAATCCTTCACTACAGGCACTTCCTCCTTAACAACTCCTGAGAGAGAATTTACGTGGGTCCTTCTTGGCGCATGCCGGGATACATACTTAATCCTTTTATCCTCCGGGGTGGTGAGCATAATTGACTTACTGGCGCAATCGATGTTTCCCCCATAGATCAATAACCAATCCATGCCCAATATCACATCCAACCCTTGTGACTCTAGAATTATTAAATTTGAGGGGAAACATGCCTACCTATGGTCAATGGTATCTGAAAACATCCTTGGCTTGCCATATGCTCCGCTCCTGGCGAGCTTACTAACATAGGTGTCCTAAGAACTTTGGTGGGCATCTTATACTTATCCACAAATCCGCTTGATATGTATGAATGCGATGCACCAGTATCAAAAGGAATGATTGCAGTAAATGACTTAACCAAAAACTTACCTATAACTGCATCTGGCTGCTCTTCAACCTCCTCCACGTTAACGTGGTTCACTTGTCCCCTGTTGAAAGGGTTGGGCTTCTTCCCAGAGCTTGCATTGCCATTTCCATTCTTTTCTTCATAACACTCGGTGGCATAGTGCCCATTCTTCCCGCACTTGAAACAAGTAATGTGACTTAGATCCTTCTTGGCGGGCATTGCAAGGTTGGGACGATTCTGTTTACTGCTTCCTCCATTCCCATTCCCATTCTTGGGTCCACTATGATTATGCGAACTTCCTCCATTGGGATTGTGGCCTCCATGGTTATGGTGAGTGTGTCCTCCCGAGTTCGGGGTAAAACGGGGTCTCTGCTGAGCTCCTAAATTGTACTTCCCTTGTCCATACTTCCTCTTGCGGCTCTCTATCTGCTGCTGCTTCCCTTCAATCATAAGAGCTCTATCTACCAACTCCTGGTAGTTGTTGAATGTTGCCACCATCAACTGCATGCTCAGCTCATCATTCAGTCCATCCAGAAACCTCTCCCGCTTAGCGGCATCTGTAGATACGTCATCAGGGGCATAGCGTGCTAACATACTAAATGCGTCCACATACTGGCCCACTATGCTTCCTCCTTGGCGCAAGTTGCGAAACTCGCGCTTCTTCATGTTCATAGCTCCTGCAGAAACATGGTCAGTGCAGACAGCCTGCTGAAATTGATCCCATGTAACAATGTCAATGGGGTAAGTGGCTGTGAAATTCTCTCACCATGATGCTGCGGGTCCATCAAGCTGATGCGCGGCAAAACGCACTCACTCCACATCTGTGCATCCTGTAGTGGTCAGCTCACTTCCAATCTTGCGGAGCCAATCATCTGCAACAATCGGCTCGGTGCTACTAGAGAACACCAGCAGGTTCAACCTTAGGAAACGGGCTAAGTGATCAACAGGTGGTGGTGGTGGTGGGTTATTGTTGTTGCCTTGGTTCTAATTCTGAACTAGTAGCTGCATCAAGGTATTCTGCTGCTGGATCAACTGAGTGAGCTCCGGTGGGAAGGCAAATCCATTGTCACATCTTGGAGGCATCTGATGGGTTTAGAAAAGGTGAGAAAACAGAATAGAATGAGGTCTAAAGGGAAAACACTACCAATATGCACATGAGACAAACACATTCATATCACACCAATCAATTCAAACAAGGGCATACAATCGATCTAACTACCGTTAGAAAAGTGCTTGGACTAATACTATATACATGGGGAAATACTACTAATAATATGGTGGTCGACTAGAAGTTTTGATCGGTGGAAGACTCCATGATATCTGCTCTAGCTTCGTCTTCGTAATCATCACACTATTGTCGGGGTCAGAATCGGTGTCATCGATGATGATGTAGTCCTCCGAACGGATGTCCTTGGAATGGTCGTCATCTCCTCCTGGTGCGGGTCTCCCATGAATACTCCTAGCTTCCTCTTGAGGTTGTCATTCTTCTCCACTAGTATTGTGATTTCCTCATCATATCCGTTGCTTGTAGACTTGAGTTCCTCTTATAGCTCCATGTTCCTGGTCATCACCTTCTTCAGATCTATCATGCTTGTGCTCATCTGGTTCTCCTGTCGACGAATGTGCTGGTTTAACTCCTGGATGAAAGCTGCAATGGACCTGTCCCTTCTGGTACTGATCATCTCCCATTTCTCATCTCGGCGCCCACATATCTGGTAGATAGTGTCCTTAAGATCCTTGTGATAAACTTCACCGATGCGTCCCATGGCGATGTGGGCTTCCATGCTCTTCCCTAGACTCCAAGTTCGTGCATCAAAGAAAAACTCTATGGGTTCAGTAACTAGAGTGAATGTCCTTCTTGGAACTTGAACTCGAATCATCCAACACTCCTCTTCTGGTAAAGTGGTGATGTAGGTCCTGGTGAAACTTGGTATTCCGATGTTCAGGTACCTAGTGACTTCCTTCAAGTGTCGTCCAAAAGGTGTGTCTTCATCTGGTTGTGTATACTTCTTTCATGAGTCCACCATCCTATAGAGTGGAGAAGGGAGAGGAGTCAGAAATGAGTAGGGAAGAGTGACCTATGGTTTAACTTAGTGGTCGTGTCCTACAATCAGTGTGTGCTCTGATACCATCTTGTAGCAATCCGACCTCAAACGATCAAGTCTCTGTGCTTACATGTCATCCTTGGATCGGTAATGCTGACACACACAGTACTTGAGGGATTTATAACAGAGTGCAATCACACACTTATTACATAGAATGTCTCAAAAGAGAACTTATTACAATAATATGGCTTAAGGCCATCTAAAATTAGATAACAGCGGAAGGCCTGGAAGATAAAGTGAGTCCATCAACTCCAATGGCATAGCTGAGTGCATGACAACGACCTAGCGCACCTTACTCTTCATCTGAAAAGTCTGCGACATGGTATGTTGTAGCCCGAAACGGGTCAGCACATGAAATATGCTGGCAAAATAACACTATAGAGCAATCAACAAGATAAATGCTAACACTACATGCATATATTGCTGGTGGAGCCTCTAAGTTTATTTTTGCATAAAGCCAATTTTATCCTACAACAAAGGAATATATTTTGTTTAACTATCATGGTGGTTGTTAAACATTGAGAAGGTTCCTCTAACTCAATCCCAATTAAACAGTATTAATAACCCAACGAATTAATTTAGAGTGATGAGATCAACATGATAATCCAAGAACCAGATACCCAAGATGTCCATAACCGAGGACACGGCTAACCATGATTAGTTTGTACACTCTGCAGAGGTTTGCACACTTTTCCCGACTAGAGTTGATCTCCTCTGTTAGATTTCCCGCACTACATGGTGTTTGAGAAACGGATGACCGAGACACAGTCTTTCAGAAACATTAACTCTTTACTCTGGGTGGACAGTTACACCTACTTTCCCCTACATCTGCTAGCCCACCACTGAAAGAGGTCATGCAACATACTCAACAATGCTAGAGCCCATAATAGCTTGTGGCTACACACGTATGTTTCTAGCATGAATAATCTTATGATCCCTTTGAGCCTGGGTGGCGAACCGTAGGATGATCACATGGGCACTCCGGGATATCCTAGGACAACACGGGATTCTATAGGTGCCCGCAACCAATCCACCCAGATGTGTATTAAGTAACCACCGTAAGCTAACTAGTATTTAGCAACTATCACATCTGTCATGTATACACTCACCCAATCCACATCTACGAGCATAGCATAGCAATCTGAGATAACGTAGAAGTAACTCCCAAAGGGTTTGATAATAAAAGGGCAATATGTTCTACCTCATCATCTACTTCCCAACCCACATGTTAAATCAGATCCTAATCATGCAATGTTTGAGGATTGGAACTAATGCATAAAAACTGGGTAATAAAAATTTGATCAAAGTGTTACTTGCCTTGCTGACGATATGCAAACCCTAGAGACTCGTAGTAGCACGCTTCGCACTCCGGGAATTCTATCGCAAACAAACAATAGCATATATCAGCACTCGAGCATAGATGCACGGGTAAAACTAAAATAAGAAGATCCAAACTGAAAATCCAACTGAAGTACTTCGATTTGCAAAAAGAATCAATCGAACCAGAGCTACGAAACTCAAACTACGAACAAAAGAAGTTCAAATTCAAATCTTCTTGAAACCAAATTTTAATTTTGTCAAAATCCTGTTCAAGTTGACTAACTGGAAAGAGTGGCTCGAGACGAAGATTTTGGCGTTGGTTTCACTAGATTTGGACGGACGGTTAAAAAGTTGCGAGGGTTTGAAAATCATGGGCTAATATGCGATAAAAATAATCGCGGATAGGTCCTTGGTGAAAAAAAACAGAAAAAGAAAAATCTATCGGACGAACGTCTGCTAACAGAAGCTAACGAACGAACGTTCATAAATTAACCTAAATCGAAGAAAACTGATCCGATAAAAAAACCGATCTAGGGTTTTTTTCTTTAAAACGAACGGACCGGAACAAAACCGGCGGCGGCGACGGGTCATCGGAGACGGCGACCAGCGAGGTGGCTCCGACGGGGCAGCGGCGCGGTGCGGCGGTGGCGGGGCTCCGGAGGCTCGGGTAATGAGAGAAATGAGGTCGGGGCCTCGGTATATAAAGGCGGGGGGGGGGGGCTGCTAGCGGGAGTCTGGGGCGGCGACGGCATTGCCGGCGATGGCGTGCGGCGGCGGGACTCCGCCTGGAGGTCAGGGTCGGCCGGGGCAGTGGGCTGGGCTACAGCCCAATCAGGTGCGCGTGCGAGGCGCGCGGGAGGCTCGGCTGGGCCGTTGGCCCAGTCGGGCGACGCGCGGATTTTAAAAAAAGCTGTTTCACCGGAACGGAAAAATCCAAAAATAAAATAAATAAAAATCCTAAAATCCCAAAAATAATTTTCACGTACCTCTCGTAATATTTAGGACAACATGAATATTTTAAAGGGCTAAAACTGCAATTTTGAAAAATGCATATTTTTCTAATGCAAATAAAATAGCAATAAAAATTCAAATAAAATATTTATTTGATTTTAACATTTTTCCTCCAATATTTCTTTATTTTGGAGAAGTCATTTTATCTCCTCTCTTTTATTTTAATATGGGAAATAATTTGGAGAGAAAAATCATTAAAACCAAAATGATCCTCTTTTCAAATTTGGGAAAATTCAAATATGAAATAAATGAAATCCCCAACCCTCTCTATGGGTCGTGGAGTTGCTTAGAATTTCTAGGATCAAAACCAAACTTCAAATAAAATATTATATGCATATGATGACCTACGTATAACATTCCAAATTGAAATTTTCGGATGTTACATGGTCCCCCTGCCGCGCAGGGCCCGCTTCCTCTGCTCCGCCACCACCAACCATGCCCGCACGCCTGTCCTGCTCGTGCCTCGACCGCGCAGGCCGGACGGCCGGCTCCGTCCCACAACCAGGCCGCATCTGTGCACACCGGTTGCGACCGCTCCGCCTCCCCGCGTGCGCCGGCTCCGCTGCAGCCGGCCGCCCCACGTCCGACTGCACCGTCTCCCTCGCCGTCGCCCCTGCTCGTTGCTCCGTCCCGCGATCCCATGTGCTGCGGGGCTGCTTCGCTCCACCACGCCTCCTGATCGCCTCCGCCTAGCCGGAGCGCCTCTCCCTCCAACTGCCTGCGCGCCCGCACCCCAAGCTTGGTCTCCCATCACCGGCACTGCTTGGCCCCGCTTCCGGCCACTCCGCTCCGGCTCCTCCCCGCCGGGTGCTCCGCGTCAGGTCCTATGCGCCGGCTCCGGCTTACCGAGACTCGGCCGGCCGGCCCCGCGCGCTGGCTTCCCCCGTATCCCAGACTCCTCCATCCGCGTCGCCCTTGGCCGACTTCTCCGCCGCGCCTGCATCACGCCGCGCACCCGGGCACTAGGTCCTGCACCTGGCCGCTCCGGCTGCTCTGTCTGCCCGCCCGCGTCGCCCTTGGCCGGCTACTGCCCCGCGCCCGCATCGCCCCATGCCGGTCCGCCCCGTCGCCACCTGCGCCACTCTGGCTGCCCTGGCCTCCAGTGCTGCCCTGCGCCGACAGCTGCTCTGCTGCCTCGCGCCGCTCCTGCCTGGTCGCCGCATCGTTAGCTAGCTCCGCCACGTCGGCTTCCCCGCCCGGTCGCCTCCACCCGCGGTGCCTGCCGCCCGACCTGGCTCGGCCTCCCCGCCGGCAGCCCCAAGCAGAAAGAAAAGAAGAGGGGGACAGTTCCCCATCTCGTCCAAAAGAAAAGTGGATGCCGGTGCATATTTGTGAGAAAAAAAGAGAGAAGTGTGTTGCGCCCCCTCGGCCGGCACCTCCACTCGGCCCCGCCTTGCCTGGCCACCCGGCTGCGTGCAGAGGAAAAACGAGGCCGGCTGCTAGCAAAAATAAAAAAATAGAATGAGATGCTGGTTGGAAGAAAAATGAGAGAGGGTCCGGCTGTCCCATGCAAAAGAAATAACGAAGGAAAAAGAAGTGGGCGGTTGCCCAAAGAAAAGTCAACACCAAGAAGGGGCTCAAAGAAAAAAAGAGTCCGTCTGCTAACAGCTGGTAGACAAGAGAAATAAGAAGAAGAGCATCCGGCTTCCAGCAGCCGGCGAAAGAAAAATAAACGTGTCCGTCCGGCTACCAGCAGCCGGCGGATGAAGAAATATAAGGAAAGGGGCACTGCAAGACGCCTCGACGCTTGTCCGACTGCTCTAGGCCTGCTCCGCCGCCTGGTCAGTCAAGCCTAACTGGTTAGGACCCCTTCGAGTACCTGGAGGCTCGAAGACTACACCCAGTGAGTGCCACGCAAACACGGATAACCCCGAGCGATGCTTGGGGGGCTATCTCCGTTTTTTATTACAGTCGCACCATTGTTCGCCCCGGAGGCAGCCAGAGTTGGCCTGGAGGCTGGCCGCTTGGCCCGAGAAGTTCGTCCGTGCAGACGGCTTAGTAGCGTGCGCGGTACCAAAGGCTCACTCTTTGGCTCAGCTACAGACTGCAGCGGGGCTGTCCGGCTAGCAAGAGCAAACGCTGGAGGCCACCCACACAAAACACGTCCGGGGAGAAAACTGTTCGGGTGACCCGGTCGTTTGCTTTATGAGTATCTGCTCCGGTAAATCCGCTCCCAGAGTCTGAGTACTGTACACTCCAGTCCGCGGCCCACTCTCAGCCACAGACCAATGCGTGGCTGTCCGGCTAGCAAGAGCACAAGCCAAAGAGCAGAGGGGACACGAAAAAGATTGAAGGGGGATCGGACGAAACCGAGTCGGCACCCTCCGCATAAAACTTGCACTGCTAAAAGCAAACGTTTTATATATCTGCGAGGACTAACCTTATGTTTTTCACGATCATTGCCGAGGGAACCCCCCCCCCCCCCCCCGCTCGCCCGGAGGCTCGGAGGCTGGTTGTAGGCCTGACGCCGGCTACAACCCGCATTCCACCGCTTGCACCATCTACAACAAGAAACCTCCTCCCGACTCTTCGATTCGCCCGAACGCTCGAAGGCTACACCTAGTTGGTGCGCTGGCAAGCCCCACTGGAAACAAGCCGCACCGGCTGCAGCCCGCAGCCGACTGTCATCACCAACATCAGTCGACGGACTCAGCGTCCGCTCCTGACACTATCAGTCGGCGGACTCCGCGTCCGCGCCCCACAGCATCAGCCGATGGTCCCCGCGTCCGCGCTTGACAGGGCCCTGCGCCCACTAGCCGGCGGACTCTGTGTCCGTGCCCGGCACCCTCGACATCATCGTCGGCTCCATCATCAACAACAAGACCCTCCGCCAACTTTTCCAAGTTGCACAGAGGCTCGGAGGCTACACCTAGTGGGTGCGCTTGCGCGCCCCCGCTCAGAACATGTCGTGCCTGTTGCACGCCGGCCGTCGGCTATAACTGGCCCCTCGACGCTATTTTCTGCACCAACAACTGCGAAATGCCTCCGCCCAACTTTTCCAAAGTTTCCCGGAGGCTCGGAGGCTACACCCAGCGGGTGCTCTTGCGCGCCCCCGCCGGAAGCAAGCCACGCCAGCTGCAGCCTGCAATCGGCCGTCATCAGCATCTTCTACATCGATGCCCGCGAAAAAACCTCGGCCCAACTTTTCGAAGTTGCCCGGAGGCTCGAAGGCTACTGTCGGGGTAATTAACCATGGGTACCCCAAAGAAGGCAAGATAATATTTCAAGACATCGGGGCTAGCAAAGCCCCTCAGTCCGGCTGCTCCGGCCGGCTCGCCACCCGGCACCAGACGACAGTCGGACAGGGCGCCCGCCCGCTTGGGCTGACTGCTCCAGCCGGCCTACTACGCGAAGTCAACTACGGCATCCCATCTGACACGACCCAGACGAGACGGCCATACCCTACACTGCTGGCGAATAGTGGAACACATCATGTATAGTGTCACTTGTCCCTGGGCACTATTTATAAAGTGACCCAGGGGACAAGCATGACACTCACCCATGCCCACACCCATGCCACTATCTAGCTTACTTCCTAAGCTAGCCACACTATATAAAGGGCATGCACACACCCATCCATCCAGCCTCTCCTGCTCACACACACGCGTGAGCACTCACATGCTCTCACAGGCATGCATGCCATAGGCTAGCCGGCCACAAGGCACACATGCCACGGATATTTACCAAGCCAGATGCCTAAGACACTGAGCTTAGATACAGCTCCAGGAGAAACTCTGTACCAGATATACCAAAGATATACAGACATGCGAGAGTAGGGGTATTATCTCTCCGAAGAGCCCCGAACCTGGGTAAACCCCCGCGTGCTACTCGCATACCCGTCCTGGATATTCCACGATAGTCTTGCCCGCACCTCAAGCAACCCCGTGGCATCTGTCGTCTCGCGACCCCCCCTGCCGACAGACGCGAGTAGGCCTGGGCGTTTGGTAGAAACTGAAAGTTCGGTTTTTTACTGAATTCGGTTTGCTAAACAGGAAACCGAAAATGGCAGTGCAAATTAGGTAACCGACATTTCGGATGATCGAAAATTTCGGTTCGGTTTCAGTATATACCGATGTACCGAGACTCATAATAGTTGGCTTTGCGCTTTTGCCTTTCAGACTCACGCATGGCCTCTTATATAGACGGTTTATGGCCTACCTCTCCTTGAACAAACAAGGTGGGACTAAACATGATTGTGTTGCCAGCCGGTCGCTCCGCATTATAGTACCAAGAAGCCCACTAAGTCAACTCAACAAAATAAAAAGGAAGCCCACAGACTCATGCGGTCACATGGCTGAGATTTCCTTGGGGCTTGGGCCTTGCATGCATGTTGGTAGTAGCCTTGCAGGGCTTGCACGCATGTGGTCGCGTAGCAGCACGCGGGCTAGGTTGCATGCACAGCACAGCAACGTAAACTGGCTGGAAGACATACGTACGCACTGTTTGGTTTCTATTTCGGTTAACCAAAAACAAAACCAAACCTACCGAACCTAATTCGGTTAGTGAGTGTAGAAACCGATTTTTTATACACAATTGATAAAAACCAAAAATTCGGTTTTTCCGGTTACGGTTTCGGTTCGGTGTTCGGTTCATCGATTTTTATGCCCACCCCTAGACGCGAGAATACCACGACAACGTTTCTACATCATCAAAATGAGAAACTAACATGGCCAATGATACACACTCATATTTAGTAGTATATAGATTACTATAAAATAAGGAGAATATCAATATCTTCCTAACCGTTTGATTATTTAGGGGTACAAATTGGCTGTAATGACATGGTCACAATCGCATGAATTAACTCGTTCCAAATATAGCTGATTTACGACGTCTCTAATATATTACCATAGTTCTACTCAAATTCTGCTAAAACAGGGGTATGCTAATCATCACAAAAAGTTCAAGCATTGTCATGGCGTCATCATTAACGTCAAACAGAAACAACTTACACGTGTCGTCTAGCAATACGTGGTGCCATATGCTTTGTCAAGCTCGTAGATGATACCATTGTGTTCAATAGCATCATAGAAGTGTGTATCAACTTTGATGATGATGCACTGTGAGCTGAGTTATCTCCAGCTAAAGAAGGCACTAGCATAAAGATAGGCGAGTCCGCGGTCGAACAAGGAAATTAGCTTAAATTCTGCGTAATCCGCATGCCGTGTGGGCACTTGGCAGATTACAGTCTTCTGCAAAACAAGGTCCGTCCAACTGACATGGTAATCTAGATGACTTGGACCGTGATGGTAAAACTCTATATAATCAAACAAAGGAAGGATAATCTAATGGGAGGTCTGGAAGTTCACGAGCACCAACTTTTTTCCGTCTTCTCTGACGGCAGCCATTCCGTGGGAGTTCATGCCGACCCAATACATACTTACCAAGAAGTTTCGGGCAATGGTGATCGGATCAAAGTCAAGGGAAATGATGTACGACGGCCCACTACATACCTGCAAAGAAGTTTTGGCTAATGGAGATCGGACTGAAGTCGAGGGGTAACATGTATGCCTCCGTATCATGGTGAATAAATATTGCAAGACCATATAGCAACAAGCAGGGTGTCTTGAAAAGCTTAGGCCTCGCTTCGACGATGGTCGTGTGCATGTCCCTTGAGCATGCAGCTAGCCGCAGGGCCCTCAACATATCCATACACGAACAACAGAGGTCGAGGATGTCACTGGGAGATTGCTCCAATCGCGGCTCATATGGATGTTGTGCGGTTCGCGTTCGGCCATGGTATGCGGGGGCACAGTGAGATGATGAAGAGTGACCTTAGGATCTCTGGCGAGTCGGAGATGGAGATGGAGTGGTGCTAGGGGAGAGGGATATGAGGCAAGGCATGAGGTACAACGGCGGTGACAGTGACTGCACAGTGCACAAGGTGAGGCTAACTTTCATAACCCAAATACGCCGCCTGGACTGGTGTCACCTTGGGTGCAGGGTCTTGTCAGTTCACTGTGAGGACCGGATGAATAATATTTTGACCATCAAGTGTACCACAGTTGTACTACTACTACTAGTAGTAGGAGTAGTAGGAACATGAGTAGTACTACCTCTGTCTCGGTGGATAAGTCATTCGCGTAGTTTTAGGTCGACGATTTAAATCTCTAAATATGTATTATATGTGATAAAAATATATATTTAGAAACTACATCCGTGGCGAAGTCTAGTG
Organism: Triticum aestivum; assembly: GCF_018294505.1. NCBI lineage: Eukaryota > Viridiplantae > Streptophyta > Magnoliopsida > Poales > Poaceae > Triticum > Triticum aestivum. The sequence goes on from NC_057801.1 coordinate 524,184,640, forward strand.
ATATACTTTTCATGACGTATAACACATATTTAATTGCTCAAATCGATGACCTAGAAGTACGCGAGTGACTTATTCACCTAGACAGAGGTAGTACTGTATAACGGAAATAGGTCTCCCATGCTAGTATGCCTCTGGGTTCACTTCATCCTCCAGGTATCATCCATATTGCGAGCAGAACCAAATTCTCGTGCATGCGTAAGTGCGAAGAAGGCCTTTTCTTTTTTGAGGATAACCGCATATTCCTTAACTAGAGAATGTTGTGTCTCCCACGCACGCGCCAATATCCATCCGAACTAGCTATGACACATTTTTTATCCGTTTGCATTGGTCCCACCTGTCAGGAGGGGTGCTGAAATAAAAAGGAATCAAAAAATGTCTCGCCATGGTGATTCAAAGGAGTGACCTCAACTAGCCAGTGGCACATGTAGCGCTAAAAGGATGGGCACGTACAGGGACAGGTACCACTCCTCAACCTACCCGCATAGCCTTTTCGTTTAGTCTACCTAGCCGTCTAATCAACTGCCTGCAGGCCACTTCTCCCATTTACTTCTCCATCGAAACCCATTTTCCTCGGCTTCTTCACTACTCCTTCATCTTCATTTTCATCCAAACCACACTGCATTCACATTGTTTTAACCTCTTCACATCCTCCCGGAGTAATTCTGAAGCCCCTTTAATAATCACCTTCTTTAGTTAGACTAGCCATCTAATCCTAATTCTCCAAACCATAGCCCTCCGGTCCAGCGGTTCCAAATGGCGAAAGTGATCTAGATGCAGGTTTTTAGCGTCCAACGTGTCCTCGTCGAAGGCTCGTTGAGCATAGTTGCCACAGTCACCGACCACCCAAGGGTTGTTCGGAAGTGGATCATAAATGTATCCAACTAAGAAGAAGAAGAAGAAGAAGAATAAGAAGAAGAAGAAGAAGAAGTTGCACCAGCAGCAGGGCATTATGGATGGATGAACTATTTCCTCTCTTGTAAAAAAATTTATTCCCTCTCTGTGTATATTGATATAGATGGACTATTTCGATGGTGTGCATGTCTTTTAAACAAGTAGTAGTGTGGGTCCACTTGACTATAAGGAACTATTTATCCCCCTAGCTTTCTCTACTATCACTCCTTCCAGTCATCGGTATGCAATGCATGTGTCCGTAAACATGACAACTTGTCCATGGAAGTTCAACTACGACAACTATCACGTTTCATCCACCGCGACTCACGATTCCCACGCTGCCGCTCCAACCCATAGCACCACGTCCCTCGACGTGTGCCTCACCCCTCTCGGCCGCACCGCCCCTCTATCTTTGTGTGCTTGACAAGTGGGCCACCTAAAATGCGGCGAGCATCAAGTTTCTACCACATCCACACGCGACTCCCATGACGCCGCTCGAACCCATGACACCACACGTCCCCCGACCTGTGGCTCACCCCTCTCGGCCCCACTGCCCCTCTGCCTTCAGGAGCATTACATGTGGACCAGCCACCTATCTGGTCCCCATGTTATTGACTCAAAGGAAGGTGTAGTAAGGCGCTGAAGCTCACTCCCAAGGGCCCCGAGAGGGAAATGTAACTCCTGCGCCAGGCCTTGTGGTGCTACCGCTGGATGAACTCGTGCCAAACTCGAAATTTATTTCTTTACTATACATGCACGCAACAATTTAATGGACATTGTAATCTCAACATGTGATGGGGAGCTCTAAATTTGAATTTGAAACTTATAAAACGAAAAAAATTCTAAACAAATAAACTAGGAGAGAGGGAGTATACCGTAGGATGTGTCCCATACGAAACAAGTCCCCTGGTTCGTCACTGCGAAGATGCGGGTAGAAAGGAGCACAGTGTCTTCGTACTCATACGGCAACAAATCGGCGCAAACAACATGGTCCACCTTTGACCGCCATGTGCAAGGTTCGTGCAATCTCCTTCAATATCACCGTGGTTCCATCATACCAATTCAAGCGGTGGCCCGTTGCATGGCTGATCCTAATGTTGGACAAAGGTTCTACGGGAGCGGTGTCACCGTTGTAAAAGTTGTGCAAATTGATGTTGGTACCCTCCCGTACATATGCAAGCCAATCTCCACTCGCACCAAGCCTAACCTGTGAAACAGTGGGCAGGCAGAGAATTAGGAAATGGACACGAAGGTAGTCTTTAGAATGCATTTACTATGTGATCAAACACATCTTACCTGCTCATCGGACAAAATCCGAGTGCGCCTCAACGTCGGCATCTCAAGGGGCATCAACTTGCAACTACGGGCATGCCGTGCTAGAGGGAACCCCAAGGAAACATCCTCGTGTGTTGCACGGAACATCAAGATGCATTTGTATGAGTAGTTTATCTAGTGAGAGAAAATGATGAACGAGGGAAGGCCTTATTTACAAATGTGGAGAGGGGTGTAGGTATCTTTTTGCAAAATGCCATAGTTTTCTTCCTATCCGTCAGATATAAATTGGACGGCCCATATTGCAGGATGGCAGGCACACCATCATCACCAACTCTGTATTTTTATAAGACTAGTTTATCTTGCGAGAGAAAAGGATGAATGTGAAGGCCTTATTTGCAAATGTGGAGAGGTGTGTGGGTAATTTTTTGCAAAATTGCCATAGTTTCCTTCCTATCCGTCAGATATAAATCGGGAAACCTATATTGCAGGATGGCAGGCACACCATCATCACCAACTCTGTTTTTTATAAGAGTGTAGACTAGCAAAATGCCCGTGCATTGCACGGAACAACAAGATCTTGTGGGAGAAAAGGATGAACGAGGGAAGGCCTTATCTACAAAGGTGGAGAGGAGTGCGGGTAAATTGTCATAGTTTCCTTCCTATCCGTTAGATATAGATCAGATGGCCTATATTGTAGGATGGCAGGCACGCCGTCATCACCAACTCTGCTTTTTATAAGAGTAGATAGATATAAGAGAGTAGTAGACTAGCAAGATGCTCGTGCGTTGCACGGAACATCAAGATGCATTAGTATGAGTAGTTTATCTTGTGGGAGAAAAGGATGAACGAGGGAAGGCCTTATTTGCAAATGTGGAGAGGGGTGTGCGTATTTTTTTGCAAAGTTGCCATAGTTTCCTTCCTATCCATCAGATATAAATTGGACGGCCTACACTGCAGGATGGCAGGCACACCATCATCAACAACTCTGTTTTTTATAAGAGTCGAGTAGAGATAGAGATAGAGACTACTAGTACCAATGTGCTAGCCCGTGCGTTGCAATGGATCCAAAGTAGTAGAATAATACTTGTTCATGGGCTTGAAATATATACACTCAAGTTATGATATACATATATCAGTAAAAATAAAGCATGGTTCACTCAAAATATATTCCTCGAGCTGAGCTGAGGGACGGGTGTGGCTGGTTTGAAGATAACAGGTTTTAAAAAAATTGGAGTTGTTTTTCTTACATTTTGTAGCATGGCACGGCATCCCGTGCACCTAAGCGTCTGAAAAAAAAATTGAGTTTGGGTCGGTGGCACACCCTGCGACAAGATGCCCGTGTGGGTTTCTTCTATAACTAGCAAGATGCCCGTGCATTGCAGGGAACATCAAGATGCATTTTTTTTACAAAACACCTGTTGTGATTGACCCTTGTAGGACTAATCCCATGTGTAAAAACTAATGATATCTCGAGAATTTATCAGAAAAATGGCATGTTGGAACAAGTTTTGTCTACTACTGCTCCTTGCAGTGAGCGGTATGCAATGCATGTGTCCGCAGACATGACAGCTTGTCCATGGAAGTTGAACCACGACGACCATCATGTTTCTTGTTTCTAACACTACCACCCCAACACGCGATTCCCACGATGCTGCTACAACCCATGGCACGATGTCCCCCGACGTGCGCCTCATCCCTCTCAGCCCCACTAGTCCTCTGCCTTTGTGTGCATGACATGTGGGCCAGCTGAGCTGCGGCGACCATTGACTATCTACCATAGCCACACCCGATTGGATGCGGTTTGCCTGCTCTGCTCCGGTGCTCCGATCCGTACTCCCGCACTATCAAATTTTCATCCAGCGGCTATGACACATTTCGTCCCGGGCATCAATCCTCAGCTAGAGTACTTCTGTACTACAAGTAGTACCCGTTGGTGTGGCCATCTACGCCTCCTAACGCCCCGACGCCCAGCTGTGGCACCCTCGCCAAGGCCACGCCACCACCGGCCAGTTCATCTTGAACGAGTGAGTCGCGAACCACGCCACCACCATGAGAATGACATGTGGGCTAGCCACACTTAAGGTCCACAAGTCATTGACTCATAGACCAGTGCACTAAGCCACTGAAGATCAGTCCCGTGGGCCCCGAGAGGGAAATGTAACTCCTGCGGCAGGCCTTGTGGTGCTCCCGCAGTACGAGCTCGTGCGAAACTCGGAATTTGTTTCTTACTACCACTACAAAAAAAGACACATACATGACATTTTGGGCCGAACAATTTTTTTTTCTATCATGCTTATGACACTTCTATGACGAGAATTGTGAAAAAACCCGGTAGCATCATAGATGTGGTGGGCTCCTACTTCTATGACAGAAAATGGGCTTTTTGTCCTGGGTGGGCCGGAGACACAGCTGCATGACATTCTTTGGGCCGTCCATGACGGAAAAAACCATGGTAGAAGCGAGGCGAGGAAAATATCGGGGAGTTCCCGGTTACGGTGGGTGGTCGGGGGCCGAGCGAAGAGCGTTTCTCTTGTACACGTATGCGCGTGAGTGCGAGGCATTGGGCTCTAACTAAACCCGAGCGAGGCGTTCGCCGACTGAACCCGAGCGATTGCACTGCAGGTTACGTGTTACTGAACCCGAGTGAACGATCGATGGCTGTTAACTAAACCCGATCGAGAGACTCATTTGCTACTGCTGCTAAATGAAGCCGATCAAACCTCCTGCCTCTTGATGAACAGTGAGTGTTGTTGGGCAGTTTGCATGAATAGTTCCTGGTTGGGTTTTGGATGAACAGGACCCTGTGGTAGCAGAGGCTATTGCCGCTAGATGAACAGGACCCTGATCGATCGAGCCGGTTGGAGGTGGATGAATAGGACCCCATGGAGGGCTGGATGAACAGGACCCCCGTGGAGGGCTGGTTGAACAGTAGCCGGTGGAGGGCTGGATGAACAGTATCCTGTGGAGGGGTGGATGAACTGTAGTGAAAGGGCTAGTTATCGACTAGAGGGGAGGTGAATAGGCGATTTTTATGAAAGACTTCAAAACATGGGAGTTTCAAAGACAACAATATAAATAACACTATTCAAATGCAGCGGAAGGTAGACTACACTAGACAAGCCATAGTCAAGTATTCAATGGAGTGAAAGCACGAAGACTAATAGCAGCTAAGTAGTAAAGATCAGGATTGAAGATAGTGTGAAGCCAATCAGAACAGATAGTCACTCAGTGAAGTCAAACAGATAATAAAAGCAGGCAATGACTTCACAAAGACAAACTGTAAGTAAAGAGAAGTAAGAGAAAGAACCAGTGGCTTCAGAAGGACAGGGATTTGTTCGACCAGTTCCAGTTGCTGTGACAACTGTACGTCTGGTTAGGGAGGCTGAGATTCAACTCAGAAGACCGCGTCTTCACCTTATTCCCCTTGAGCTAAGGACACCTAGTCCCTGCCCAATCACTCTGGTAAGTCTTCAAGGTAGACTTCCGAACCTTCACAGACTTCGTTCACCGGCAATCCACAATGGCTCTTGGATGCTCAGAACGCGACGCCTAACCGGCTGGAGGATTCACAGTCCTCAAGTGTAACAAGTCTTCAGATCACGCGGACAGAAAGACTTCAGTGATGCCAAACACTCTTTGGGCTCTGGGTGGTTTGGGCTTTGTCCTCGCAAGGATTCTCTCTCGAAAGCTTCGGCGGTGGGTTGCTCTCAAACGACAAAAGCCGTGTACTAACTCTGAGCAGCCACCAATTTATGGTGTAGGGGGTGGGCTATTTATAGCCACTGGGCAACCCGACCGGATTTGTCCGAAATGACCCTGGGTCACTAAGGAACTGACACGTGTCGCAACGGTCAGATTTCAAACACACGCGGCAGCTTGACTTGGGCTACAAGTAAAGCTGACTTATCCGACACAGGATAAGATTTGCTCTCATTGTCTTCGCTCGAAGACATAGGATTTGGTTTGAGCTTCACTTGAATCACTCTGACTTTGTTCACTTGGACCCCACTTAACAGTGCGGTGGTTCCTATGACTCAACAAAGAAGAAAAGGAAATAACGAAACAACTAAGTCTTCGTGCTCCATAGTCTTCACTCAATGTCTTCTCGTGTCATAGTCTTCAATGTGAATATCTTCACAGACCACCATTGTCTTCAATGTCTTCACACATTTTTAGGGGTCATCTCCGGTAGGTAAAACCGAATCAAGGAGGGACTACTACCCGTGTTATCTTGCAGTTCTCACAAACACATTAGTCCCTCAACCAGGTTTGTCGTCAATACTCCAAAACCAACTAGGGGTGGCACTAGATGCACTTACAATGTCCCCCTTTTTGGTGATTGATGATAAACTGGTTGAAGTTTTCAACGGGGATAAAAGTATGTGAAATTGTAAGGATTAAGATATTGTCTTCATAGATGGCAAAAAGGCTCCCCCTAAAGATGTGCATATAATTGTTTTGCGTTGGAATGCAAATGCACATGGCAGGTTGTACTTGTGGAGATCTTCTTCACCATATGAAGACAATACATCATGCATGAACAGATACACAGGAATAATGACATGCATAATGAAAAATGGACGTCTGCGGAATGAGTTCATGCGGGGTTTATCATCGCATATGCTTAATTTATCATCGCATCACACATAATAGTAGAAAAAGTAGCAGGCGACCATCAAGTTCAAGTGTTACAACTCAAAGACCAAATGTAGCAAAACGAGAGTTGTAAGCACTAGGCAAAAAGTATATCAACCACCCATCAGGACCCGCTTGAAGACTATCAACCTATGCTTCTCCCCCTTTTGTCAGTAAGGACCAAAAAGGTTTGAAGACATAGGCTCTACTCATTCCCATGAGGAGTAGGTGAAGCAGCAGGGTCGTCGTTGAGGTTTGGTGGTGCAGAAGAACTTGGTGCAGTGTCGACACGAGCTGAGGTTGGAGGTGGTGAGGTAGCATCATCCAAGACTCTGGCATTCACAGTTGCTGCGGAGGAGGAGTACTCTGAGTCTTCAAGAGATGGGGTTCGACGTAAGACATCATTCCTGGGAGGAGTGGAGTCGAACTTCAATCTCTCATTGAAGCCATCTTCTTGAAGATCAGCCTCAGCACTTAGCAATGTCAGACTCTTCCAAGACCTCCGACAGGTTTCATGGGTGACAAAGGCATTCTTGGTGGCCAGATTGCGAATGCGATTGACAACCACCAAGAGGCTTTGCGTTTGAAGCTTCATCCAGTAGTGATGCTTGTCATGCTTTTGATGCAAGGCCATGAGAAGCTCTCGGTCATTGAGCACACGAGAGCACTTTCGAGGCCTTGGAGCAATGGTGCTTTCAGTGGCTTTAGTGAGTGCACGGCGAGTGTTGCCGGCCAGTGGATAAACACGAGAAGCAACCTGAACACCTTAAAGATGTTGGGAAATGCTCTGATGATCTATATTGTGAACATATAGTACTTCCTTGGAAGGCTCTGGGTAAATGGCTTCAATGGATATATCAACCTCTGGTAAAAATATCAGATGGTTACGAGCAGAGGGCTGATAGTCAATGGCAGAGTGGAGCTTAATCATCGCATGATCCAAGGAGCATAGAACTTCAGACCAAAAATGTCAGACCTAGATGCAGCAAACTGGCGAATGAAGAAATCTTGAGTATTGAAGCTTTTGCCATTTAGAATGTAGAAGACCAATGTCTTCATTGCGCCTTCATGCTTTACTGAGGAGGAATGCCCTTTGATGGGCCATAGAGTTCGCCTAATGATATGATAGATAGTGCGGGGCAGATACTCTAGGTCTTCAACAAGGAATTCCTTGGGATACTCAGCATCCTGAGGTAGTGTCTTCATCATACTAAGCATCTGGCTCATGTTGGGCTCTGGCTTCTGGAAGATGCTCTCCAAGGCATCGCGATGAAGATGACAACCAGGTTCATACAGTTCGCCTGGAGTGGAGTGGCCGGTAAGATCAATGAGATCAAAGGCTTTGGCTTCATGATGAATGTTGCCCGTCATCCACTCAAGGACCCATGTCGTTGTATCCCTGTTGTAGCCGCGAATGTGGAGGGTTGCATAGAATTGTAGGAGAAGCTCTTCATTCCAATGTTCCTTGTCGGTGACAAACTGCAGAAGGCCAGCATCACGAAAGCAGTCTAGGGCTTCTTCTAGGCAGGGCAGACCAGCAATGGCTTCAGTGTCCAGACGCATATGAGGAAATATGCGCTCCTGATTGTATAGAATACAGGAGTAGTAGCTGCGCTGCTGATAGCTCCAGAACCAATCTGATGATATTCTTGGCTTGGAATATGGGTTCTTGCCAGAATCGAAGAAGGTGTTGTGTGCAATGAAGCTGTTGTAATTGATGAGCCTGGTGCAGATGCAGTTCCTGGGAACCTTGGCAGCCTTGGTTTTGGCTTCTGAACCTGAGGCATGTGCTCCACATGATAGTCAAATTGCGGTCCAGGAGCAGGCGGAGGAACCAGAATGGGCCATCTGACAGGAACAAGCTCGCCTTGGTAGAATGCATGCTCAATGGTGTGGGGCCTTGGTGGCGGAACAAGAGCAGTGGCATCAGCAGAGGCGTCAGGCTGCACATTCGTTGTAGGAGCAACAGTGGCTTCAAGCACAATGTTCACTGCAGGCGCCACAATATCTTCAGCCATGACAACGTCATAGGCTTCAGGGGTGTTGTTGGTGGTGTCCGCCTCAGGATTAACCTCCACTTGAGAAGCTGGAGGGTCGGGCATAGATATGTTCTCCTCGAGAAAAACTTCTTGGGTGGTAAGGGGAGTAGCAACATGCTCTTCTTATTGTCTTTCTTCGGCTGATGCAGCCGGATTGTCTTCAGCAGCATTTGCTTCACACGAGGGAACCGTCACAGAAGGATTATCTTCAGGGAACACTTGGGGTGCCACTGAGCTGGACTGGTTTTAGTCTTCTTCTGTGACGGTGGTCATGGAGACCGATGGCTTGAGACCTTTGCGAAGCCGTTGAAAAACGGGCGACGCCTTTGGTGAGGGTGTGATGTCCATGTAATTATCATCATTCACCAATGGACTTGTGGTTTGCGCTGGTGGAGGACGGGGTCTACTTGGTGAATCTTGACTTGGGGTTGCTGGTTGGGGGCGATCAGCCCACGAGGCATCTTGAGAGATTCGCGTCAAAGGACGACCAATACTGATGAGCTCACTGTTCGTGAGAACAGGCGATGATACCGTCGGGCGCTTAATCTAAGGAAGAACTACATCATCTTCTACATTGTCATGAGGACCAATGTCTTCAGTCGCGATGGGGTCAACGACTGGAACTTCTTGAGCTTCAGGAGCCTCTGTGGAAGCAGACTCATGAATGATGAACTGACCCTCTTGATTGTTAGGTTCAAGGTGTTCGAAAGCAATGGGTTCAACTATAAGGGGCTCTGCAGGAGCAGACCGATCTCTCTTCTTGGTTTTTCTCTTCTTGGGGGGTGGGGCATCATCAGTGGTGCGCTTGATTTTGCGCTTTCTGGCTTCGGCTTCATCTGCCTTGGTTTTCTGCTGATCTGAAGCCACTGTGGAGACCTTAGGCTTCGAGCTTGTCATGCTAGCTGGGAAGACAATGTGAGGTTCTTCCCACCGAGGAGCTTCAGTCTGGGCCACAGTGTGCTTCTTTTTGTGCTTGGCAGCCATCTTGGGGTCAATACCAGGACGCCCAAGAGCCTTGCGCTTTTTAGCTTCGTTGTAAGCCTGAACACACTTGGCAGCAAGAGTTTTCATGCGCTCTCTTGAGCCTTTGGCTTCCTCATGTTTCTTGCGAAACGCCTCCTTGAGGTCATTGAGCATCACCTTGAATTTCTGGACATCAGCCACACTCAGCTTGGCCACATGCTACTTGGACTTTTCCTTCTCAAAATCAATCTTGTGCTTCAGTTCAACAACTCGCTGAGCCAGAGCCAGCTCAGGAGCAATGGCGCCTTGATAGGAGATGCTGATGCCAATGGGGTGTTGAAGATCATCAAATCTGAGATCTTGATTGTCGAACCATTCATCGATGAAATTGTGCAGGATGTTCACATCGAAGAGGGGCAGATCATTGAAGATCTCCGCCTCTTGCTTGCTCTTGATCAACTGCTCGAGAGCATCATTGCCAAATTCTTCATCTGAGGAGAAATCAATGGCTTCAGATTCGTTCCTTAGAACGGCAGCAGGTGTCAGTGCTTGACTGTGTCGCTGAACAGGTTTCTTCTATGGCTTCTCACGCTTCTTGGAGATGCGAGAGAGATCTTCAGAGGTGTTACTGGGAGCAGGAGGGGCAGTTGCCAATGGCTTCACTCGCGAAGCTTTTGGAGCAGTAGATGACTTTGAAGCTTTAGCCTTCTTTTGCTTCTGCGGCTTTGGAGTAGGAGTTGGAGCTTCATCAGTGTCAGCACCATCATTAGAATGATCCACTTTGGCACCTTGGACAGCAATGTGGGTGATGAGGTCAGCAAGGTTGTAGAAGGGGCCGATCCTGTTCTCATTGGCTTCACGTGTGCCATCGTCCCGAGGTGAGGAAGGACCGGGGTTGAAGTCAAGCCCTAGAGCCTTCTTGTTCTTCGCAGCTGAGTCTTTGGCGAACTGGTAGTTGCGCTTGAACAGATGATCTTCACGGCACCACAGCAGAGAAGAAGGATTAGCGTTCTCTAGCTGCGGTCCGCGGATCATGCACGGGTAGAATTCTCGTTGGATGGCTTCAGGAAGGGACTGGGGTTGATGGCATTCTTCTCTACATATTCTTCAGTGATGAAGCGGTATTTGAACCATTCTTCTGCCCAATATCTTCGATTCCACTAGATTCGATTCTTGCAGCTGGTATAGGTTTCCTCTGGGTCTGTTTTGTACAGCTCGTGCAAATCTGAAAGCACAAGTGCTCCCTGGGTGGTTTTGGTAATTAATGTCAACATATCCTGGACTAACACTTTTACCTAGTATGTTTCAGACAAGTTCAACAAATGAAGTGGCATGGACTAGAGGATGTGGAACCCCTTCAAGATGCTAAGGACAAAGGATTGGCTAAAGGTCCAAGCTCAAGACTTTAAATTTTCTATTTTAGTGATCCAAGATCACATTGAGTCTATAGGAAAAGCCAATACTATCACGAGGGGATGAGGTGTTGCTTAATGGCTTGCTTACTCAAAGTGCTTAGTGATATGCTCCAAAGCCCTCAACTACTTTCTCACATCCACATATGTCCTAAACCAGAAATTCTAACTTGGCCCTACCGATTCTTTCTATCCGGCGCCACAGAGTTCAGATGTCTTAGCCACTGCCACAAACCCTAAGCAAATCGGTCTCACCGATAGGGATCTCGGTCTCACCGAGATGGGATTGTAATCTCTCTGTGTATGTCCATTGCCAGAATCGGTCTCACCAAGTTTGAGTAATCGGTACTACCGAGATTACAATGCAAACTCTCTGGATAACTTATTACCAAAATCGGTCTCAGCGAGTTTGTGTAATCGGTCTCACCGAGTTTGCCTGACCAACTCTCTGGTTAGCTTATTACCAAAATCGGTCCCACCGAGTTTGTGTAATCGGTCTCACCGAGATTACGTTATGCCCTAACCCTAACCATATCGGTCCTACCGAGTTGCATGTCGGTCCCACCGAAAATCCTAACGGTCACTAGATTTGGTAAATCGGTCCGACCGAGTTTATCAATTCGGTCCCACCGAGTTTGGCAAGTTGTGTGTAACGGTTAGCTTTTGTGTGGGGGCTATATATACCCCTCCAACCACTCTTCATTCATGGAGGGAGCCATCAGAACGTGCCTACACTTCCAGCATACATTTTCTGAGAGCGAACCACCTACTCATGTGTTGAGACCAAGATATTCCATTCCTACCATATGAATCTTGATCTCTAGCCTTCCCCAAGTTGCTTTCCACTCAAATCTTCTTTCCACCAAATCCAAATCCTGTGAGAGAGAGTTGAGTGTTGGGGGGACTATCATTTGAAGCACAAGAGCAAGAATTTCATCATCAAAACACCATTTGTTACTTCTTGGAGAGTGGTGTCTCCTAGATTATCTAGGTGTCACTTGGGAGCCTCCCACAAGATTGTGGAGTTGAACCAAGGAGTTTCTAAGGGCATGGAGATCGCCTACTTTGTGAAGATCTACCGCTAGTGAGGCAAGTCCTTCGTGGGCGATGGCCATGGTGGGATAGACAAGGTTGCTTCTTCGTGGACCCTTCGTGGGTGGAGCCCTCCGTGGACTCGCGCAACCGTTACCCTTCGTGGGTTGAAGTCTCCATCAACGTGGATGTACAATAGCACCACCTATCAGAACCACGGCTCAAAAATCACCGTGTCTCTAAATTGCGTTTGAATCCTCCAATCCCTTCCCCTTACATTCTTGCAAGTTGCATGCTTTACTTTCCAATGCTCATATACTCTTTGCATGCTCACTTGATATGTGTTGTGATTGTTTAACTTGTGCCTAAACTCTACTTGAACTTAAAGTAGTTAAAAACTGCAACTTTTGGTACTTAGTATCTAATCACCCCCCCTAGACACCTCTTCTCGATCCCTTTCAATTGGTATTAGAGCTTTGGTCTCCATTGCTTTGGTTTAAACACCATTGGAGGAAGATGGATGAGTCTACTATTGGGAGTCTTAGACATAGAGTACCTATACTTGATGGAGAGTACTTTCATGAGTGGAAAAATGAGATGCTTGTGATTTTCAGTCAATATCATTTGAACAAGTACATTGCTAGCCCTTGTGCACCTCATGTTGATTCTATGCATCCTACCCTTGATGAGTCAATTGACATGATCTGCTATCTTAGAACTGCCGAACTTAACATTAGAGGCTTGACTAGAAACTTGATAGGATGTTTGCCTACTCTTAAGTGTGCCTACACCATATGGAAATTTCTTGAAGAACGTTTTCCAAATTATTCCTTGAAAAATCTAGACGAAATTCTCCATAAGTCTATTGCCTTGAGTAAGATGAATTCTAGTGATCCTATGTTTGGTGATTGTTTGTTTGATCTAACAAACCTTATGCGTGCCAAAGGAGATGTTGGAATTATTAGTGATATTATTTCCGAAGCTATAAAAATTCATAAGCAAGATCATTGTCAAACTCACTCTAACGAATCACCCTCTCTAGGGTTTGATCCACCACATGACGATGTTGAACATGGATACTATGATGAGGATGATGATAGTGACTTCGATCTTGATGATGCAATGAGACACTTTGGTCTTATGGCAAATCTTCGGGGATATATGGCAGGAGGAAAGGAATGGGTTCTTGATAGTGGATGTACCGATCACTGATCGGAGATAAAGACATGTTTCGTGAGCTTTCTGAAAACGATGGTCCTCGAAAGTATGTCACTTTTGGTGACAACTCAAAGGGTAAGGTGGTTGGCCTCGGTAAGGTGGCCATATCACATGATAGCTCCATACAAAATGTCATGCTCGTTGAATCTCTTGGCTACAACTTACTTTCAGTATCTAGACTTGTTGATTTTGGTTTCAATGTCCTATTTACTGAAGTAGATTTCCAAGTGTTTCATAGAGATAATCACAAAATGGTCTTTACCGGTGTACGTAGAGGTGATCTATAAATTGTTGATTTCACCAAAAAGGCTCAACCTAGAACTTGCTTTATTGCTAAATCCTCTAAAGGTTGGTTATGGCATAGATGATTAGGTCATGTTCGCATGCGAAACCTTGACAAGCTTATTAAAGGAAATCATATCCTTGGAGTGAACGATGTCATATTTGATAAGGATAGACTTTGCAGTGCTTGTCAGGCAGGTAAACAGGTTGGAGGAAGGCATCCCGTGAAGAACATCATGACCACAAGGAGGCCACTCGAGCTACTTCACATGGATCTCTTTGGTCCCAACGCCTACAAGAGTCTCGGTGGAAATTCTTTTGGTCTAGTTATAGTTGATGATTTTTCAAGATTTACGTGGGTGTTCTTTCATGATGATAAATCGCAGGTTCAGAAGATCTTCAAAAACTTCGCTAGGAAGGCCCAAAATCAATTTGAAGTGAAGAAAGAAGGTTCACAGCGACAATGGAACGGAGTTCAAGAACGCAAACATGGACACCTTTCTTGATGAAGAAGGTATTTCACACGAGTTCTCGGCTACGTACACACCTCAACAAAATGGAGTTGTTGAGAGGCAGAACCGGACGCTCATCGAAATGGCGAGAACGATGCTTGATGAGTACAAGACGCCGGAGCACTTTTGGGCAGAAGCGGTTGAGACAGCTTGTCATGCAACAAATCGCTTGTATCTTCACAAGCTACTCGGCAAGACGGCATCCGAGCTTCTCACCGGTAACAAACCCCAAGTTGGATACTTTCGAGTTTTTGGCTCAAAGTGCTACATTCTTGATAAGCATCATCGTTCTAAGTTTGCTCCTAAGTCTTATGAAGGTTTCCTACTCGGTTATGGCTCAAACTCTCACACATACCATGTCTACAACAATTTCACCCGAAAGGTTGAAGAAATGGTAGATGTGAAGTTTGATGAATCTAATGGCTCGCAAGTAGAGCAATTGCCAATTGATGTAGGAGACAAAGATCCTTGGAAGCAATCCAAGACTTGTCCATTGGCAAGATTCCTCCAACGGAGGTGAAGCACAATACCTCGTCTGTCCAAGTGGAAGCTTCTACCTCACGACAAGGTGAACCAACAGTTGATACGGAAGCATCCACAAGTGGGACACACCAAGATGAAGAAAACGAGGAAGTGCACCAAGGCGAACGTCGACAATCTCCTTCTCCACCACGAAAAGAGAATGACAACACCAACAATGAAGAAGGCCAAGAAGAAGAACAAGATGAAGAAGATGTTCAACAAAGACCCAAGCAAAAGCTTTCACGAGTTCGAGCAAGAATTGCTAAAGACCATCCCGTCGAGGAAATCTACAACGACATCCAAACTAGGAGAATCACTCGCTCTAAAACTCGTTTGGCTAACTTTGGTGAACACTACTCATTCATCTCTAGTATTGAACCTATGAAGGTTGAAGAAGCATTGGAAGATCCGGATTGGATAAATGCCATGCATGAAGAGCTACACAACTTTGAGATAAATCAAGTTTGGACATTGGTTGAGAAGCCCGACAACAACCACAACATCATCGGTACCAAATGGGTGTTTCGCAACAAGCAATATGAAGATGGACAAGTAGTTCGCAACAAAGCACGTCTCATCGCCCAAGGCTACACACGAGTCGAAGATATGGACTATGGTGAGACTTATGCTCACATTGCTAGACTTGAGTCCATTCGCATCTTACTTGCCTATGCTAATCACCATGATATCACACTGTACCAAATGGACATTAAAATTGCTTTTCTAAATGGTGAAATAGAGGAGGAAGTTTATGTTAAACAACCTCCCGGCTTTGTTAATCCTAAGAAACCTGATCATGTTTACAAACTTCACAAAGCTCTTTATGGTCTTAAACAAGCTCCTAGAGCGTCGTATAAATGCTTGACCAAGTTCCTTATTGAAAAAGGCTTTGAAATTGGAAAAATAGATTCTACTCTTTTTACTAAGAGGGTTCATCGAGAACTATTTGTGTGCCAAATCTATGTTGATGATATTATATTTGGTTCTACTAACCCTCATTTTAGTGAAAAGTTTGGAAAGCTAATGTCGGAGAAGTTTGAGATGTCTATGATGAGTGAACTCAAATTCTTTCTTGGTTTGCAAATCAAGCAAACTAAGGAAGGAACCTTTGTCTCTCAAACAAAGTACACCAAGGACTTATTCAAGAAGTTCAATATGCAAGAATTCAAAGGTATGACTACACCCATGCCTACTAGTGGACATCTTGATTTGACCAAAGATGGTGAACCGGTCAATCAAAAGGTTTATCGCTCTATGATTGTTTCATTGTTATATCTATGTGCTTCACATCCCGATATCGTGCTAAGTGTGTGCATGTGTGCACGATATCAAGCTGCTCCTAAAGAATGTCATCTTAAGGCCGTGAAAAGGATAGTGAGATACTTAATCCATACACCAAATTTTGGCATTTGGTATCCTAAGGGGGCCTCTTTCGATCTTGTTGGCTACTCCGACTCGGACTATGCCGGTGACAAGGTTGATAGAAAATCCACTTCGGGCACTTGTCAATTTCTTGGTAGATCTCTTGTGTCTTCGTCTTACAAGAAACAAAACTCGGTATCCTTATCCACCGCCGAAGCGGAATACATTTCCGCTGGTTCATGTTGTGCTCAATTAGTTTGGATGACCCAAACTCTTAAAGATTATGGGATATATGTGAAACATGTTCCATTACTTTGTGACAATGAAAGTGCTATCAAGATTGCTCACAATCCCGTGCAACACTCTCGAACTAAGCATCTTGAAGTTCGTCATCATTTCATTCGAGATCACGTTTCCAAAGGGGACATTAATCTTAAGCATGTTCGCATCGAAAAGCAATTAGCGGATATATTCACTAAACCACTTGATGAGAGAGTGTTTTGCAGGTTAAGAGGAGAATTGAACATCATTGATGCTTCAAACTTGGAGTAGGAACTCCATTGGATACATGCAAGACATGAGCTTATGACTAATCCTTGATATCTCTCTTATGTCTTGGATATATTTGCACCTTGCATGTTATCTAACCCATGTAGGTACTTGGATGAATCTAAGTCTATGAGATTGCAACTCACTCACATCTTGAGCAATCTCTACATCACGAAGTCTCTACACCATGGTGGTTGAAGACAAGGAAGCACAAAACCATTCAAACTATCCTTTGACAAATTCTATGTTGAGTTTCATGATTGTCATTTTGGATACACAAGTGCTCTTCCTTGCAAAAACTAACCCATGTAGGAAGATGAACTCAAATTCCAAGTGGTGCTCCCAACTCTTGATGAGCTACATCAACCTTGAGCAACCCACACAAGTTCAACTACATGATCATGATCAACACCACCACCCAAGGTATGTTATTCCATCTTAGAGAAGCTTTACTCCAAGTCATGAGTCAAAGCAACTCGACAAAGATGTGAATACATCAAGATGCTTAAACGAAAAATGGTAACCCAATTTTGAGCTTAAACGATGAGTATGACCTATGATCAAGTGATCTCACTTGACTCCTAAGTCAATATGCTCTAACATAGGTGAATTTGTCGCTGACCATCTCTAGATGAAGTTCTCTTGTGTTCTTTTCTGTGCTCTTGCATTTGTCTCATGCATATCTGTTTCCCCTTCCAAAAAAATTCATCTAGATTTCTTTTCTTTTCTATTCTGTTCTGCATTCCCTGCATCCAATTCATTGCAAAACTTTCAGTCAATTCCTTGCAAATCCTTGTGAGATCTTACTTGTCTAGTGAGCTGAGGTGACAAGTGTTTTCTCTGCGATGAACTCGGTCTCACCGATTTGATGCCCTCGGTCCATCCGAATTCTTTCGGTGCAACCAAAGCATACAACTCGGTGCCACCGATTTCACAACAGGAAAAACATTTTGCCATTTATTCCTGCACTAATCTTGATCCAACTCCACTCAATGAATCTTGTCCTCTACAAGCATCACATTTTTATCAGTGCTTTGTACTGTGACTCAAGGACCAAACCCATTCACGACAAATTCCATAAGACCCTTCTTGGAAATTGATGTCAAAGGGGGAGAGAGAGATCACATCAAAGCTTAATCACTTCAACTGGGGGGGAGAGATATCTCCAGGGGGAGAGAATACTCAAGGAGAGAGTAATCTTCAAGGATCCCAGATGCTTGGTGTTCAAGAGGAGAGATGCCACATGTCTTCTTGAGGGTAAAGACATGTTCATATGTTCTTATTTGCATTAGCTATGTTCATTTGTTTCTTTGAGCTCTGATTTTTCATTTTGCTATGATTTTCTGTTCCCTATCTTCTCCCAGTATCCCATGCTAGATTCAGGGGGAGCAAGACATCTAAGGGAAAGAAATTATTTAAAATTCATTGCACATCTTTACCTTTGGGGACATGTCTATATTCAATGTGGTACTTAGTACTCACTCTCTACATGTCATCCCAGTCTTAGTACTCTTGTGGTTTCTTTTGTTTGCCCTGGCTAGTAGGTGTATCTGTGTTGTCTAACCTTATTTTCACAGCTTCATTCCATCCTAAGCCAACTCAAGACCACAAGGTAAGTATATGCATCACAATCATGTGTATGAGGAATTCTTGCTGTTGTACAACTGTTTGCAAGAAGGACTCATGAGCATGAAGGTACATTTCCCATATTCACATCATTTTCTCTGATGCATATAGACAAGATACATGTAACACATTGCCTACTCCGTCATGTTTATGCATTCACATGCTTCTATATTCCATATTCACATGATTGCATACATATAGGGGGGGCCTATGCATGTTACATGTCTTTCCAAAGCTTTACTTGTTATACTTTATATCTTTATCTAAGGCTTTGATGTATGTTGTCATCAATTACCAAAAAGGGGGAGATTGAAAAAACAAGTGCTCCCTGGGTGGTTTTTGTAGGACCTTGACAAGAGGTGTCTAGAGGGGGGGTGATTAGACACTAAGTACCAAAGTTGCAGTTTTTAAGATTCTTTAAGTTTAAGTGGAGTTTAGGCACAAGTTTAACATTCATAATACATATCAAGCAAGCATGCAAAGAGTATATGAGCAGTGGAAAGTAAAGCATGCAACTTGCAAGAATGTAAAGGGAAGGGTTTGGAGGATTCAAATGCAATTAGAGACACGGATGTCTTTGGCGTGGTTCCGATAGGTGGTGCTATCGTACATCCACGTTGATGGAGACTTCAACCCACTAAGGGTAACGATTGCGCGAGTCCACGGAGGGCTCCACCCACTAAGGGTCCACGAAGAAGCAACCTTGTCTATCCCACCATGGCCATCACCCACAAAGGACTTGCCTCACTAGCGGTAGATCTTCACGAAGTAGGCTATCTCCTTGCCCTTACAAACTCCTTGGTTCAACTCCACAATCTTGTCGGAGGCTCCCAAGTGACACCTAGCCAATCTAGGAGACACCACTCTCCAAGAAGTAACAAATAGTGCGTTGATGATGAACTCCTTGCTCTTCTGCTTCAAATGATAGTCTCCCCAACACTCAACTCTCTCTCGTAGGATTTGGATCTGGTGGAAAGAAGATTTGAGTGGCAAGCAACTTGGGGAAGGCTAGAGATCAAGATTCATATGGTAGGAATGGAATATCTTGGCCTCAACACATGAGTAGGTAGTTCTCTCTCAAAAAATGTATGCTGGAAGTGTAGGTTCAGTCTGATGGCTTTCTCCACGAATGAAGAGGAGGTGGAGGGGTATATATAGCCTCCACACAAAATCTAACCATTACACACAATTTACCAAACTCGGTGGGACCGATTCAACAGACTCGGTCGGACCGATTTAGTAAACCTAGTGACTGTTAGGATTTTCGGTGGGACCGAAATGCAACTCGGTGAGACCGATATGATTAGGGTTAGGGCATAACGTAATCTCGGTAAGACCGATTACACAAACTCGGTGAGACCGATTTTGGTAATAAGCTTTCCAGAGAGTTGGTCGGGCAAACTCGGTTGGACAGATTACACAAACTCGGTGGGACCGATTTTGGTAATGAGTCAACCAGGACGTTTGCATTGTAATCTCAATAGTACCGATTACTCAAACTCGGTCAGACCGATTTTGGTGATGGATATACACAGAGAGATTACAATCCCATCTCGGTGAGACCGAGATCCCTATCGGTGAGACCGATTTGCCTAGGGTATGTGGCAGTGGCTATGACATCAAAACTCGGTGCTGTCGGATAGAAAGAATCAGTGGGGCCGAGTTTGACTTTAGGTTTAGGACATATGTATGGAAGTGGGAAAGTAGTTGAGGGTTTTGGAGCATATCACTAAGCACATGAAGCAAGAAACTCATTAATTAACACCTCATCCCTTCTTGATAGTATTGGCTTTTCCTATAGACTCAATGTGATCTTGGATCACTAAAATGGAAAATGAAGAGTCTTGAGCTTGAAGCTTGAGCCAATCCTTTGTCCTTAGCATCTTGAAGGAGTTCCCACATACTTTAGTCCATGCCACTCCCTTGTTGAACTTATCTGAAACATACTAGATAAAAGTGTTAGTCCAACAAGAGATATGTTGACATTAATTCCCAAAACCACCTAGGGAGCACTTGTGCTTTCAATCTCCCCTTTTTTGGTAATTGATGACAACATACATCAAAGCTTTAGATAAAGATATAAAGAATAGCAAGTAAAGCTTTGGAAAGACATGTAATAGGCATAGGCTCACCCTACATGTATGCAATCATGTAAATATGGAATATAGAACCATGTGAGAGCATAATCATGATAGAGCAGGCAATGTGTTACATGTATCTTGGTCATATGCATCAGAGCAAAGAATATTAAGGAGAATACCTTCATGCCCATGAGTCCTTCTTGCAAACAGTATGTACATCAGCAAGAATTCCTCATACACATGATTGTGATGCATATACTTACCTTGTAGTCTTGAGTTGGCTTGGGATCGAATTAACCTGCGCAAACAAGGTTAGATAACATAGATACATCTATTAGCCAAAGCAAACAGAAGAAACCACAAGAATACCAAGACTGGGATGACATGTAGAGAGTGAGTACTAAGTACCACATTGGATTAGACATGTCCCCAAGATTAAAGATATGCAATGAATTTAAATGATTTCTTTCCCTTAGATGTCTTGCTCCCCCTGAATATAGCATGAGATACTAGGAGAAGATAGGGAATAGAAAAGCAGAGCTGAAAGATATGAATGATGAACAGAGCTAATGCAAGCTAATGCAAATAAGCACAACAGATCATATGAACATGTCTCTCCCCTCAAGAAGACATGTGGCATCTCTCCTCTTGAACACCAAGCATCTGGGATCCTTGAGAAATACTTCTATTTAAGTATTCTCTCCCCCTGAAGATCTCTCTTTCCCCTGAGGATCTCTCTCCCCCCTGAGGATCTCTCTCCCCTTGAGGAGGTGATATTCTCTTTCTCTGATGTGATCTCTCTCTCTAAAGGATAAGCTTTGATGTGATCTCTCTCTCCCCCTTTGACATCAATTTCCAAGAAGGGTCTCCTGGAATTTGTCATGAATGGGTTTGGTCCTTGAGCCACAGCACAAAGCAATGATAAAAATGTGATGCTTGTAGAGGACAAGATTCATTGAGTGGAGCTGGATCAGAAGAAACATAGAATATGTGGCAAACTGTTTTTCCTGATGTGAAATCGGTGGCACCGAGTGGTATGCTTTGGTTGTACCGAAAGGATTCGGTTGGACCGAAAATAACAAATCGGTAAAACCGAGTTCATCGCAGAGAAAACACTTGTCACTTCAGCTCACTAGACTAGTAAGATCTCACAAAGATTTGCAAGGAATTTACTGAAAGATATGCAAGGAATTGGAATGCAGAAAATGCAGAGCAGACAAAAAGAAATCTAGATGAAGTTTTTTTTGAAAGGGGAAACAAATATGCAAAAACACAGAAAAGAACATAAGAGAACTTCATCTAGAGATGGTCGGCGACAAAGTCACCTATGTTAGAGTATATTGACTTAGGAGTCAAGTGAGATCACTTGATCATAGGTCATACTCATCGTTTAAGCTCAAAATGGGGTTGCCATTTTTCGTTCAAGCATCTTGATGTATTCACATCTTGTCAAGGTGCTTTAGCTCATGACTTGGAGTAAAGCTTCGCTAAGATGGAATAACATACCTTGGCTGGTGGTGTAGTTGAACTTGTGTGGGTTGCTCAAGGTTGATGTAGCTCATCAAGAGTTAGGAGCACCACTTGGAATTTGAGTCCATCTACCTACATGGGTTAGTTCTTGCAAGGAAGAGCACTTGTGTATCCAAAAATGACAATCATGAAGCTCAACATAGAATTTGTCAAAGGATATGTTTGAGTGGTTCCGTGCTTCCTTGTCTTCAACCACCATAGTGTAGAAACTTGGTGATGTAGACATTGCTCAAGATGTGAGTAGATTACAATCTCATGGAATTTTATTCCACCAAGTACCTACATGGGTTAGATAGCATGCAAGATACAAATATATCCAAGACATAAGATTTTCATCATAAGAGAAATATCAAGGATTAGTCATAAGCTCATGTCTTGCATGTATCCAATGGAGTTTCTACTCCAAGTTTGAAGCATCAATGATGTTCAATTATCCTCTTAACCTGCAAAACACTTTCTCATCAAGAGGTTTAGTGAATATATCCGCTAATTGCTTTTCGGTGCGAACATGCTTAAGATCAATGTCACCCTTAGCAACATGATCTCGAATGAAATGATGACGAACTTCAATATGCTTAGTTCGAGAATGTTGCACAGGATTATGACCAATTTTGATAGCACTTTCATTGTCACAAAGCAATGGAACATGTCTCACATATATCCCATAATCTTTAAGAGTTTGGGTCATCCAAAGTAATTGAGCACAACATGAACCAGCGGCAATGTATTCCGCTTCGGCGGTGGATAAGGATACCGAGTTTTGTTTCTTGGAGGACCAAGACACAAGAGATCTACCAAGAAATTGACAAGTACCCAAAGTGGACTTTCTATCAACCTTGTCTCCGGCATAGTCCGAGTCGGAATAGCCAACAAGATCGAAAGAGGCCCTCTTAGGATACCAAATGCCAAAATTTGGTGTATGGATTAAGTATCTCACTATCCTTTTCACGGCCTTAAGATGACATTCTTTAGGAGCAGCTTGATATCGTGCACACATGCACACACTTAGCATGATATCGGGACGTGAAGCACATAGATATAACAATGAACCAATCATAGAGCGATAAACCTTTTGATCAACCGGTTCACTATCTTTGGTCAAGTCAAGATGTCCACTAGTAGGCATGGGTGTAGACATACCTTTGCATTCTTGCATATTGAACTTCTTGAATAAGTCCTTGGTGTACTTCGTTTGAGAAACAAAGGTACCTTCCTTAGTTTGCTTGATTTGCAACCCAAGAAAGAATTTGAGTTCACTCATCATAGACATCTCAAACTTCTCCGACATTAGCTTCCCAAACTTTTCACTAAAATGAGGGTTAGTTGAACCAAATATAATATCATCAACATAGATTTGGCACACAAATGGTTCTCCATTAACACTTTTAGTAAAAAGAGTAGAATCAATTTTCCCAATTTCAAAGCCTTTTTCAATAAGGAACTGGGTCAAGCATTTGTACCATGCTCTAGGAGCTTGTTTAAGACCATAAAGAGCTTTGTGAAGTTTGTAAACATGATTGGGTTTCTTAGGATTGACAAAGCCAGGAGGTTGCTTAACTTAAACTTCCTCCTCTATTTCACAATTTAGAAAAGCACTTTTATGTCCATTTGGTACAAGGTGATATCATGATGATTAGCATAGGCAAGTAAGATGCGAATGGACTCAAGTCTAGCAACGGGGGCGTAAGTCTCACTGAGGGAGTCCTGGACTAGGGGTGTCCGGACAGCCGGACTATCATCATCTGCTGGACTCCAAGACTACGAAGATACAAGATTGAATACTCCGTCCCGTGTCCGGATGGGACTTTCCTTGGCGTGGAAGGCAAGCTTGGCGGTACGGATATGTAGATATCCTACCATTGTAACCGAATCTGTGTAACCCTAGCCCTCTCCGGTGTCTTTATAAACCGGAGGGCTTTAGTCCGTAGGACATAACCTCCATTACAACATTCATACCATAGGCTAGCTTTTAGGGTTTAGCCTCCTTGATCTCGTGGTAGATCCACTCTTGTACTACCCATATCATCAATTTAATCAAGCAGGACGTAGGGTTTTACCTCCATCAAGAGGGCCCGAACCTGGGTAAAACATCGTGTCCCACGTCTCCTGTTACCATCCGCCTAGACGCACAGTTCGGGACCCCCTACCCGAGATCCGCCGGTTTTGACACCGACATTGGTGCTTTCATTGAGAGTTCCTCTGTGTCGTCACCGATAGGCTCGATGGCTTCTTCAATCAACAACGCCGTCCAGGGTGAGACTTTTCTCCCCGGACAAATCTTCGTATTCGGCGGCTTCGCACTGCGGGCCAACTCACTTGGCCATCTGGAGCAGATCGAAAGCTACGCCCCTGGCCATCAGGTCAGGTTCGGAAGCCTAAACTTCACGGCCGACATCCGCAAGGACTTGATCTTCGATGGACCCGAGCCACAGCCGAGCGTGTCGCGCTGTCACGACGGGCATGATTTAACTCTGCCGCCGGATAGTGCCTTGGTGGCCGCACACGAATCCGCTCCGGCCCTTAGTCTGGAGCCGACCGCACCGATCGAGGACCGGTGGCTGGACACCGCCTCGGGGGCTGCAACTTCCACGGCAATGGAGCCGAACTCTGATCTTGTCCCCCATAAAGCTCATGACTCCGAGGTGCCGGACTCCCTGCCGGACTCCGGACCTCCCACGCCCCTGCCAATCGAATCCGATTGGGCGCCGATCATGGAGTTCACCGCGGCGGACATCTTTCAGCACTCGCCCTTTGGCGACATCCTAAATTCGCTAAAGCATCTCTCGCTATCCGGAGAGACCTGGCCGGACTATGGCCAGGATGGTTGGGATGCGGACGATGAAGAAATTCAGAGCCCACCCACCACCCACTTTGTAGCCACTGTCGACGATCTAACCGACATGCTAGACTACGACTCCGAAGACATCGACGGTATGGACGATGATGCCGGAGACGAACAAGAACCAGCGCCTGCAGGGCACTGGAAGACCACCCCAACACATGATGTATATATGGTGGATACCCCAAAAGGAAGCGATGACGAGGAACAATGGGGCGCGACAAAGGATAATCCTGCCGGTAACCAACCAAAACGGCGACGCAAGCGCTGCCCTAAGACCCACCTCGACAAAGACAGCATTCCTAATGACCCAGCGTTAGAGAAGGGCAAACTAGTGGACGATGAACATGCAACTAAGCAACCGTCCGAGCAGGACGGATCAGATAATCAATCCAATCCCGGGGAAACCAACAGTCCGGACGACCTCACACCGGACATACTACCGGAACACAAAAACCTTCACGGAAGACTCGTCGCCACCGCAAGAAGCCTGAAGAAGGAAAAACGGAAGCTCAAAACAGCGGAGGACATACTCAGAGCGAGGTGGAGCAAAGTGCTCAAAACAGCAGACAAATACGGCAATGGCCATCAATCAAAGAGCTATCCGAAGCGCAAGCTGCTACCAGAATTTGACGAGGAAGCCATAGAGCCCCCACAGTCAAAAAACAAAGAGGCCACCTGGCCGGATAGACTGCCAGATGAAAGGCCCAAATCTACAAGCGGCGCCGCACATAAGCCGACTCATGACCCCGGGAAAACAGATGGCCCAGCCAGGTCCATTTACGGGCCAAAAAAGAGGGCCCCGGGAAGCAGCACAACACGTCAAGTGTTCGAAGACAACGGCACACCCAAATACAGGGGCGCCGCACACCCACTATGTTTCACCAATGAGGTGCTGGATCATGAATTCCCAGCAGGGTTTAAACCCATAAACATAGAGGCTTATGATGGAACAACAGACCCTGGAGTCTGGATAGAGGATTACATACTACACATTCATATGGCCAGAGGAGATGATCTCCACGCCATAAAATATCTACCCCTCAAGCTCAAAGGGCCAGCCCGTCATTGGCTCAAAAGCCTCCCAGAAAACACTGTTGGAAGTTGGGAAGAGCTTGAGGACGCGTTTAGAGCAAATTTTCAAGGAACTTATGTCCGCTCTCCGGATGCAGATGATCTAAGTCATATAACTCAACAGCCCGAAGAATCAGCGCGCAAATTCTGGAACAGGTTCCTTACTAAAAAGAACCAAATAGTCGACTGTCCGAACGCCGAAGCCTTAGCAGCTTTAAAACACAACGTCCGAGACGAATGGCTCGCCAGACACCTCGGCCAAGAGAAGCCGAGGACAATGTCCGCGCTAACAAGCCTCATGACCCGCTTTTGCGTGGGGGAGGATAGCTGGCTAGCAAGATGCAGCACCAGCGACCCGAGTACATCTGAGAGTAGAGATGGAAACGTAAAATCACGGCGCAGAAAGGATCAGCGCCGGAATAAAGAAAAAATCCCAAAGAACACGACGGTCAACGCCGGATTCAAAAGCTCGCGGCCAAACAACAAAACACTACCTCTTAAGGATAATAGTGATGAGCTATCCAACTTAAGCAAAATTTTGGGTCGGATATGTCAAATCCACAGTACCCCCGGAAGGCCTGCAAACCACACCCACCAAGATTGTTGGGTTTTCAAATAGTCTGGCCGACTAAATGCCGAACACAAGGGGCTCGACGCATCAAGCGAGGATGATGATAAACCTCGCAAGCAGAGCACCGGAAAACAAAAGACTTTCCCACAAGAAGTCAAAGCAGTAAACTCGCTTCATGTGATAACACGGAAAAACAATGCGGCACCCGCTAAGACGGGTCTCGCACGGTCCACCCCAGTGGCACCTCGAGATTGGATGTCAAAACCAATCACTTTCGACCGCCTGGACTACTCTAGAAGTATTCGGAATGCAGGATGGGCTGCTCTGATATTGGATCCTATAATCGACGGACTACAATTTACACAAGTCCTGATGGACGGAGGCAGTGATTTAAACCTGCTGTATCAAAGCACAATCCGCAAGTTGGGGATAGACCTTATCAAAATTCGACATAGCCGCACTTCCTTTAAAGGAGTGATGCCAGGCCCTTACGCCAAGTGCACAGGCTCCTTATTACTAGAAGTTGTGTTCGGGTCACCGAACAACTTCCGACGCGAAAAGCTAATCTTTCATGTCGCCCCATTCAAAAGTGGCTATCAAGCACTATTGGGTCGTGAAGCTTTTGTACGCTTCAACGCCATACCACATTACGCATCTCTTACACTTAAAATGCCCGGTCCACGTGGCATCATTTCATTGCTAGGGTCATGTAAAGACCCCGGACATGGCTAGATGAGTCCGGCACAAATAAGCTAGGGGCTCCCTAGCCGCACGCCCCTTCTCAAGGGGCTAAGCGTATAAGCAACAACAAGCTAATATAGACTCCGCTTTACTCATTAATATTTTTCATATACCTTTTTTGGCACGATTTTCTTTCAAACTAAGTTCCTCTCTTTTTACAGATGAACAACATGCACACCCGTCCAGGTTACGGCACAACGGAGACACAGGCGCAGACGTGTAGTAGGGACCCGTGGCAAGGATTCTTTTCAGATTAAGACCCTGCGTAAACCTTTTTTACTGTCTCTTGTTGCTATAATCCCCTGGCTTCTCATTATAACCAGAGTGCAACCTGACGTTTTGGCATCGGCCGCGTCAGAAGACTTTGCCCGTACCTGGACACTAGGGGCTTAGGGCATTGTTCTGCCCATTATTATAAAGACCGAACATCTTAGGGAGTGTCTGGCGTCTCGAGTTAGGCCTTATATGCATCAGCTCTGAATCATGTCTTTGGTCAAATGTTGGGTTTGCCCGGCTCCTGTGTTTTGCTTCCTTACGTTCCGTATCATCGGCTAACGCGGCACCAGGAGAACTACTGCGATTGTGCCCCAGTTCGGCTGGGCGAGCACCTCGGTAGAGAAAGCCGAAAACTGACTGTCATGATACAGCGAGAGACTGGTCAACCACTCGATCGACCACCGGAATGTTTATAATTCCTCCGCTTTGACGAAGGACCGTTTCCCGGTCAGGCACATACATGCCCCGAATTCGGAGAGCGCGGTGCCCCCAGGGGCTATATCGTAGCCCCACCCTCGAACTCCAATGGCTAAGTGAAAGTGATAAAGCATTATAGTCCGGATTGCCTCGTTTGCTACGCTACCACCTCCTCAATAGGACCGAGACGTCAGATTAAGTGTGAAAATCCGCTATTTTTGCGAACACCCCCGCACCTTGTGCGTGGGGGCTGAAGCCGAAGACTGCCATCTTTCAGGTTATACACATGTATACATAAATGGCCGCATAGTAGATATTTTCAATACTTGGAACGCACAAGTATAAAAAGCGATTACATCATAATCATTGTTTTACAAAATAAAAACGTTCATTTGAACGTGACATTTTTTGAGCACTGCGACTCTATTACACGAGCACCACGCATAACTTCCCCAAAATAGTGCTCAGCGGGTAACCGGCTCTCGTCCGAACCCGGGGTTGCTACAGCGGCGGCATCCATCTCTATCCAATGTGTCTTCACATGGGCAAGGGCCATCCGCGCACCCTCTATGCTGGCCGACCGCTTCATCTCCTTGATATGCGGCACCGCCCCAAGAAATTGCTGCAATAAGCCAAAATAGCTCGTCGCCTTGGGCCTCTCTGGCCATACATGAGCCACGATATCCGTCATGGCAAGTCCGGACAGCCTGTTCAGCTCAGCCCATTCGGCCAATCGATCGGTCAGCGGAAGTGAACGATCCGGACTATGGAATTGAGACCAAAATAGCTCTTCCGTCTTGTGATCCTTCTGGCTTCGGAAGTGCACAACGGCATCTGCCGCACTCGCCGCCAAGTCCATATATGGATCCTCCGGACCCCATAGCTGGCCAAGCTGGACATACTTTGGATCCGTAAACCTGCGGCGTAGCAGAAAAGGCTTGCCAGCCACAATGTCTCCGGCCTGACGCAGCTCCTCCTTCATAGCCCGCATTGCAGAACGGGCATCCTTGGCTTCGGCGGTGGCCCTCACCAGGTCTTCTCGCTCCGATAAGCGCTCCTTTTCAAGAGCCTCGTTGTGGTCGGTAGAATCCTTCAATTTAACGGCCAATTCGACCAAATCTTCCCTGCTTCGGCAGTGTGCAGCCCTATCGGCTTCTAACTCCTCGGCCGCCGTCGAGGCAGCCGCGTTGCTTCTTCTGGCCAGCTCCTTGTCTTGAGCAAGTTCTGCCCGAAGGCTTTCCACAGCAGCAGCACCATCTGCGTCAAGCATAAATATTGTAAGAGGTGTGCTCTTGCTCCCTTAATAGGTGACTGCGGAGAATCAATTTACCTTGCGACTCATCAAGTCGCTTGTTGACTAGCGCGATGTCCGCATCCGCTACATCGAGTTACCGCATTAATTCGGCAACTCCATCAGTCCGGCTAGCCCCTGGACTATCTGCCTCCTACATAGGAAAGGCGATACTCAATCCCTGCGATTTTGATCCTCGGCACGCTGTCGCTTTCGACAACATACCGAGTCTCAGGGGCTATTATCTATACAGGGCGCACTTTCATGTGCAAAACTGCCAAAAAAGGCGCGTCGTTTTTACGTACCTCAAACCCCGCCAGCAAACTCCTGACGGCATTGTGCAATCCGCTTTCGGTGGACGAAATCCTTCTGATCACCAGGCTCATCAACGCACGGTGACCTTCTAAAACGGACGCCCTCTCAAGCAGATCCTTCAGCTCCCCCGGCCGAACACTATTCGGCGCCGAACTCTTTGGCTCTGCCAGGCTCGGGGATACCCTCTGTGACGACACTTCAGGCTCGTCCGCCCTATCCGACGGTGCAACAGATGGAGGCGTCTCGCTCTCCATCATCTCCGGACGGAGGTCCCCCGAAGACGAACTCATCTGAGAAGGTTGCAGATCCGAACTACAAGGTAAAAATTTCGGTTATCCTCAAAAGCACAAATAGGGATGTTTTTCATTAATGAATTCCCCTTTTCCTACTCACGGCTCGCTAGAGGGCTGATTCTTTAAAGACTGTGCGGCCGGGGCCTCCCCGAACGCAGGACCCTCCGGCGAAGATTTCTTACCCCGCTTGGGGGCTTTGGCCTCCGGGTCTTTGGAGGCGGTCCTCTTCTCCCCCTGGAGGGAGGGATTCTCGATCCCCCCTTCTTCAAGTGCCCCCTTGGGCGGGGCGGTAGCTCCTCTGTTTTCCCCTCGCCTTCTTCTGAAGGCGCAACCTCCAACATTCTGACCAGCACGGGCTCCGGCGCGGTCTTTGGGAGGGGGGACAGACACCGTATCAACTTTTCTTGCGCTATCCACTCCTGTCGAAGGATAACGGATTAAAAGGCGAATCGAAGAAGGGCAAACAAATGGTACGTCCGAACTCTAAGCTACTTACTTGGGTATCCGGGTGATTGCAGCTTAGGCCGGCATCCTCGGTCAATTTCGGACACGCCACTTGCGGTCCGAAGAACAACTTGTACATCTCCACGGGTGTCGTACCCATGAAGTGTTGGAGAATCCGTGGTCCCTCCGGGTTGAACTCCCATAGCCGGAGAGGACGGCGTTTGCAGGGCAGGAGACGCCTAATTAGCATAACCTGCATCACCACGACCAGATCGATATCCCTCGCTTGGAGGTCTCGAATCCGGCCCTGCAATAGAGGCACGTCTTTTGACGGCCCCCAATTGAGCCCTTGGTTGACCCACGACATCAACCGTCGTGGAGGTCCCGAGCGGAACGGAGGCGGCGACTTCTGCCTGCTGCCCCTCGGAGCGGTGATGTAGAACCACTCCTGCTGCCATAAGCCGAGCTCCTCTTGGAAGGAGCCCTCAGGCCACGGGGCATCGGCCCTCCTGCTTATGGCCGCCCCGCCGCACTCTGCTTGACGCCCCCCGATCATCTTCGGCTCCACATTGAAGGTTTTTAGCCACAGGCCGAAGTGGGGGTGACGTGGAGAAAAGCTTCGCAGACGACAATAAATGCGGAAATATGGAGGATGGACTCCGGAGCCAAGTCGTGGAATTCCAACCCATAGTAAAACATGAGCCCTCTCACGAAAGGATCCGTCGGGAAGCCTAAACCCCGACGGAGGTGGGATATAAAAACGACATACTCGCCGGGCTCGGGGGTGGGGATGGCCTGCCCTTCGGCAGGCAGCCTGTGCGAAACCTCGTAAGACAGGTACTTGGCCTCACGCAGCTTTAGCACGTCCTCCTCCGTGACGGAGGAGGGCATCCACCGGCCCTGAAGGTCGGAGCCGGACATTGTTGAAGGTCCGAAGCGCTCGAATCTGGGGCTCTGAGTGTTTGGAACTTGGAGCAAGGAGAGGATTCGATGGAAGATTGAAGAGAAGAAATAAGCCTTGGTCCTATTATAAAGAGGGGGAATACCAAGAGCTGTCTCCGTGACCATTCGGGATTTGCCTTCGATAGAGGAGGCAGGGCGACGGGCGCGATTGGGTTACCCACGCCTGTATTGATGAGAATCCCGGAATAAGGGGAACACGATCTCTGCTTCGACAAGACGTGCCAAGGAAACCACTTCGCTAAACGCGCTGAGGTGGTATAATAAAAAACGATTCAAGTAAAAGCTTGGTAACGGCGTGACATCACGCCGCAAAATGCGTCAGCAGATTGAACTTGTGTACGTTTTATTCTCTCTACGGTGGAATGCGGAATTTATTTTGCAGAGCCGGACACTATCCGGGTGTTCACAATCTTCTCTGGATTATTCAAAGGAGGAACCCGCCTTGCAATGCCGAACATTATGCACGCCGGACTCATCTTCATTGAAGCCAGGTTCAGGGGCTACTGAGGGAGTCCTGGACTAGGGGGTGTCCGGACAGCCGGACTATCATTGTCTGCCGGACTCCAAGACTACGAAGATACAAGATTGAAGACTCCGTCCCGTGTCCGGATGGGACGTTCCTTGGCGTGGAAGGCAAGGTTGGCAATACGGATATGTGGATCTCCTACCATTGTAACCGACTCTGTGTAACCCTAGCCCTCTCCAGTGTCTATATAAACCGGAGGGCTTTAGTCCGTAGGACATAACCTCCATTACAACATTCATACCATAGGCTAGCTTTTAGGGTTTAGCCTCCTTGATCTCGTGGTAGATCCACTCTTGTACTACCCATATCATCAATATTAATCAAGCAGGATGTAGGGTTTTACCTCCATCAAGAGCGCCCGAACCTGGGTAAAACATCGTGTCCCTCGTCTCCTGTTACCATCCGCCTAGACGCATAGTTCGGGACCCCCTACCCGAGATCCGCCGGTTTTGACACCGACACTCACCATAGTCCATACCTTCGACTTGTGTGTAGCCTTGGGCGACGAGACATGCTTTGTTGCGAACTACTTGTCCATCTTCATCTTGCTTGTTGCGAAACACCCATTTGGTACCGATGATGTTGTGGTTGTTGTCGAGCTTCTCAACCAATGTCCAAACTTAGTTCCTCTCAAAGTTGTGTAGCTCTTCATGCATAGCATTTATCCAATCCGGATCTTCCAATGCTTCTTCAACCTTCATAGGTTCAATGCTAGAGATGAAAGAATAGTTTTCACAAAAGTTAGCTAAACGAGTTTTAGAGCGAGTGATTCTCCCGATTTGAATGTCATTGTAGATTTGCTCGACGGGATGATCTTTAGCAATTCTTGCTCGAACTCGTGAAAGCTTTTGCTTGGGTCTTCGTTGAACATCTTCTTCATCTTGTTCTTCTTCTTGGCCTTCTTCATTGTTGGTGTTGTCGTTCTCTTGTCGTGGTGGACAAGGAGGTTGTTGACGTTCATCTTGATGCACTTCCTCGTTTTCTTCATCTTGGTGTGTACCACTTGTGGATGCTTCCGTATCAACTCTTGGTTCACCTTGTCGTGAAGTAGAAGCTTCCACTTGGACGGACAAGGTACTCTCCTTCACCTCCGTTGGACGGACCTTGCCAATAGAAAAGTCTTGGATTGCTTCCGAAGGATCTTTGTCTCCTACATCAATTGGCAATTGCTCTACTTGCGAGCCGTTAGATTCATCAAACTTCACATCTACCGTCTCTTCAACCTTTCGGGTGAAATTGTTGTAGACACGGTAAGTGTGATAGTTTGAGCCATAACCTAGTAGGAAACCTTCATGAGACTTAGGAGCAAATTTAGAATGATGATGCTTATCAAGAATGTAGCACTTTGAGCCGAATACTCGAAAGTATCCAACTTGGGGTTTGTTACCGGTGAGGAGCTCGTATGCCGTCTTGCCGAGTAGCTTGTGAAGATACAAGCGATTTGTTGCATGACAATCTCTCTCAACCGCTTCTGCCCAAAAGTGCTTCGGTGTCTTGTACTCATCAAGCATCGTTCTCGCCATTTCAATGAGCGTCCGGTTCTTCCTCTCAACAAATCCATTTTGTTGAGGTGTGTACGTAGCCGAGAACTCGTGTGAAATCCCTTCTTCGTCAAGAAAGGTGTCCACATTTGCGTTCTTGAACTCCGTTCCATTGTCGCTGCGAACCTTCTTGATCTTCACATCAAATTGATTTTGGGACTTCCTAGCGAAGTTTTTGAAGATCTTTTGGACCTGTGATTTATCATCGAGAAAGAACACCCACGTAAATCTTGAAAAATCATCAACTATAACTAGACCAAAAGAATTTCCACCGAGACTCTTGTAAGAGTTGGGACCAAAAAGATCCATGTGAAGTAGCTCGAGTGGCCTCCTTGTGGTCATGATGTTCTTCACGGGATGCCTTCCTCCAACCTGTTTACCTGCTTGACAAGCACTGCAAAGTCTATCCTTATCAAATATGACATCATTTACTCCAAGGATATGATTTCCTTTAATAAG
Organism: Triticum aestivum; assembly: GCF_018294505.1. NCBI lineage: Eukaryota > Viridiplantae > Streptophyta > Magnoliopsida > Poales > Poaceae > Triticum > Triticum aestivum. The sequence goes on from NC_057801.1 coordinate 524,218,319, forward strand.
CTTTCAAGGTTTCGCATACCAACATGACCTAATCGTCTATGCCACAACCAACCTTTTGAGGATTTAGCAATGAAGCAAGTTTTAGGTTGAGCCTTTTTAGTGAAATCAACAATGTATAGATCACCTCTACGCACACCGGTAAAGACCATTTTATGATTGTCTCGACGAAACACTTGGCAATCTACTTCAGTAAATAGGACATTGAAACCGAAATCAGCAAGTCTAGATACTGAAACTAAGTTGTATCCAAGAGATTCAACGAGCATGACATTTTGTATGGAGCTATCATGTGATATGGCACCTTACCGAGGCCAACCACCTTACCCTTTGAGTTGTCACCGAATGTTACATACTTTCGAGGACTATCATTTTCAGCAAGCTCACAAAACATGTCTTTATCTCCGGTCATGTGATCGGTACATCCACTATCAAGAACCCATTCCTTTCCTCCTGACATATATCCCCGAAGATTTGCCATCAGACCAAAATGTCTCATTGCATCATCAAGATCGAAGTCACTATCATCATCCTCATCATAGTACCCATGTTCAACATCGTCATGTGGTGGATCAAGTCCTAGAGAGGGTGATTCGTTAGAGTGAGTTTGACAATGATCTTGCTAATGAATTTTTATAGCTTCGGAAACAATGTCACTAATAATCCCAACATTTCCTTTGGCACACATAAGGTTTGTAAGCTCAAATAGACGATCACCAAACATTGGATCACTAGGATTCATCTTACTCAAAGCAATAGACTTATGGAGAATTTCATCAAGATTTTTCAAGGAATAATTTGGAAAGCGTTCCTCAAGAAATTTCCATATAGTGTAGGCACACTTAAAAGTAGGCAAACATCCAATCAAGTTTCTAGGCAATCCTCTAATGATAAGTTCGGCAGTTCTAAGTTTCCTAATCATGTCAATTGACTCATCATGGGTAGGATGCATAGGATCAACATAAGGTGCACAAGGGCTAGCAATGTACTTGTTCAAATGATATTGATTGAAAATTCAAGCATCTCATTTTTCCACTCACGAAAATATGCTCCATCAAGAATAGGCACTCTATGTCTAAACTCCCCAAGGAAGACTCATCCACCTTCTTCCAATGGTGATTAAACCAAGGCAATGGAGACCAATGCTCTGATACCACTTGTAGGACCTTGAGAAGAGGTGTCTAGAGGGGGGTGATTAGACACTAAGTACCAAAGTTGCAGTTTTTAAGTTTCTTTAACTTTAAGTGGAGTTTAGGCACAAGTTTAACATTCACAACACATATCAAGCAAGCATGCAAAGCGTATATGAGCAGCGGAAAGTAAAGCATGCAACTTGCAAGAATGTAAAGGGAAGGGTTTGGAGGATTCAAACGCAATTGGAGACACGGAGGTTTTTGGCGTGGTTCCGATAGGTGGTGCTATCGTACATCCACGTTGCTGGAGACTTCAACCCACGAAGGGTAATGGTTGCGCGAGTCCACGGAGGGCTCCACCCACGAAGGGTCCACGAAGAAGCAGCCTTGTCTATCCCACCATGGCGATCGTCCACAAAGGACTTGTCTCACTAGCGGTAGATCTTCATGAAGTAGGCGATCTCCTTGCCCTTACAAACTCCTTGGTTCAACTCCACAATCTTGTCGGAGGCTCCCAAGTGACACCTAGCCAATATAGGAGACACCACTCTCCAAGAAGTAACAAATGGTGCGTTGATGATGAACTCCTTGCTCTTGTGCTTCAAATGATAGTCTCCCCAACACTCAACTCTCTCTTGTAGGATTTGGATCTGGTGGAAAGAAGATTTGAGTGGAAAGCAACTTGGGGAAGGCTAGAGATCAAGATTCATATGGTAGGAATGGAATATCTTGGCCTCAACACATGAGTAGGTAGTTCTCTCTCAAAAAATGTATGCTGGAAGTGTAGGTTCAGTCTGATGGCTCTCTCCATGAATGAAGAGGAGGTGGAGGGGTATTATAGCCTCCACACAAAATCTAACCGTTACACACAATTTACCAAACTCGGTGGGACCGACTCAACAGACTCGGTCGGACCGATTTAGTAAACCTAGTGACCGTTAGGATTTTCGGTGGGACCGAAATGCAACTCGGTGAGACCGATATGATTAGGGTTAGGGCATAACGTAATCTCGGTAAGACCGATTACACAAACTCGGTGAGACCGATTTTGGTAATAAGCTTTCCAGAGAGTTGGTCAGGCAAACTCAGTTTGACCGATTACACAAACTCGGTGGGACCGATTTTGGTAATGAGTCAACCAGGACTTTTGCATTGTAATCTCGGTAGTACCAATTACTCAAACTCGGTGAGACCGATTTTGGTAATGGACATACACAGAGAGATTACAATCCCATCTCGGTGACACCGAGATCCCTATCGGTGAGACCGATTTGCTTAGGGTTTGTGGCAGTGGCTATGACATCAAAACTCGGTGGCACCGAATAGAAAGAATCAGTGGGCCGAGTTTGACTTTAGGTTTAGGACATATGTATGGAAGTGGGAAAGTAGTTGATGGTTTTGGAGCATATCACTAAGCACATGAAGCAAGAAACTCATTAAGCAACACCTCATCCCTTCTTGATAGTATTTGCTTTTCCTATAAACTCAATGTGATCTTGGATCACTAAAATGGAAAATGAAGAGTCTTGAGCTTGAAGCTTGAGCCAATCCTTTGTCCTTAGCATTTTGAAGGAGTTCCCACATCCTTTAGTCCATGCCACTCCATTGTTTAACTTATCTGAAACATACTAGATAAAAGTGTTAGTCCAACAAGAGATATGTTGACATTAATTACCAAAACCACCTAGGGAGCACTTGTGCTTTCAGTTTTGTAATTAATGTCAACATATCTCTTGTTGGACTAACACTTTTACCTAGTATGTTTCAGACAAGTTCAACAAATGAAGTGGCATGGACTAGAGGATGTGGAACCCCTTCAAGATGCAAAGGACAAATGATTGGCTAAAGCTCCAAGCTCAAGACTATACATTTTCTATTTTAGTGGTCCAAGATCACATTGAGTCTATAGGAAAAGCCAATACTATCAAGAGGGGATGAGGTGTTGCTTAATGGCTTGCTTTCTCAAAGTTCTCAGTGATATGCTCCAAAGCCCTCAACTACTTTCTCACATCCACCTATGTCCTAAACCAGAAAGTCTAACTCGGCCCTACCGATTCTTTCTATCCGGCGCCATCGAGTTCAGATGTCTTAGCCACTGCCACAAACCCTAAGCAAATCGGTCTCACCGATAGGGATCTCGGTCTCACCGAGATGGGATTGTAATCTCTCTGTGTATGTCCATTGCCAGAATCGGTCTCACCGAGTTTGAGTAATGGGTGCTACCGAGATTACAATGCAAACTCTCTGGATAACTTATTACCAAAATCGGTCTCACCGAGTTTGTGTAATCGGTCTCACCGAGTTTGCTTGACCAACTCTCTAATTAGCTTATTACCAAAATCAGTCCCACCAAGTTTGTGTAATCGGTCTCACCGAGATTAAGTTATGACCTAACCCTAACCATATCGGTCCTACCGAGTTGCATGTCGGTCCCACCGAAAATCCTAACGGTCACTAGATTTGCTAAATTGGTCTGACCGAGTTTATCAATTCGGTCCAACCAAGTTTGGCAAGTTGTGTGTAACGGTTAGATTTTGTGTGGAGGCTATATATACCCCTCCACCCACTCTTCATTCATGGAGAGAGTCATCAGAACATGCCTACACTTCCAGCATACATTTTCTGAGAGAGAACCACCTACTCATGTGTTGAGACCAAGATATTCCATTCCTACCATATGAATCTTGATCTCTAGAATTCCCCAGGTTGCTTTCCACTCAAATCTTCTTTCCACCAAATCCAAATCCTGTGAGAGAGAGTTGAGTGTTGGGGGGACTATCATTTGAAGCACAAGAGCAAGGAGTTCATCATCAACACACCATTTGTTACTTCTTGGAGAGTGGTGTCTCCTAGATTGGCTAGGTGTCACTTGGGAGCCTCCGACAAGATTGTGGAGTTGAACCAAGGACTTTGTAAGGGCAAGGAGATCGCCTAATTTGTGAAGATCTACCGCTAGTGAGGCAAGTCCTTCATGGGCGACGGCCATGGTGGGATAGAAAAGGTTGCTTCTTCGTGGACCCTTCCTAGGTGGAGCCCTCCGTGGACTCGCGCAACCGTTACCCTTCGTGGGTTGAAGTCTCCATCAACGTGGATGTACGATAGCACCACCTATCGGAACCACGGCTCAAAATTCACCGTGTCTCCAAATTGCATTTGAATCCTCCAATCCCTTCCCTTTACATTCTTGCAAGTTGCATGCTTTACTTTCCGCTGCTCATATACTCTTTGCATGCTTGCTTGATATGTGTTGTGATTGTTTAACTTGTGCCTAAACTCCACTTGAACTTAAAGTAGTTAAAAACTGCAACTTTTGGTACTTAGTGTATAATCACCCCCTCCTCTAGACACCTATTCTCGATCCCTTTCAGAATCTGGAGGCAAATCCTTGGAAGTGTTACCACGGTGCTGTCTACCTCCCTTTCATGCTGACTTCTCAGTTGCCATGAAGTTTAAACTGAAGGGCTTCAGTACGTGCAATGGCTTCAGACGGCTGGTCAGGCAAGAACTTGCTTCAGGTGAATTGATGTGACTCTGCAAGAATTCTGCAAATGAATGCAGACTATGAGAACCAAGGGATTCTCCCATAGACATGTACCTGTGACAGCATTAGAGGTGCGAGGGAAGGGGAAGAGGTCGTATGCATTCTCAGAAGATTTTGAAGATAAATTGGTTTGAAGACATTCACTTATTTGATGAGAGTTGGTTCCAGAGTTGTACAAATCCAAGAATAAGTACAAGTGAGGAATCTAACTTGTAAAAAAGCATAAGTGAATAGAGTAGGCAGAATATGAGATGCAGAATGAGATAGATTCAAGTTTGGAGATCTAGAAACCACTTTTGGTAAAGACGGATGAATCTATCAGATCGAAAAGATGGTAAAAAGTAGAATTTAATTACCCCACGAAGAATTGCTAGACGGAGCGAAGGTAGAGGACGAGCAGTTCGATCTCCCGTGCCCTAGCTTGGCGACGAAATACACCTACGGCGACGGCGGAGAGGACGAGGTTCGCGACCGGCGTGAGGACGGCGTCGAAGAAGTCACAGCAGCTAAGCACTTCATCGTCGGAGTCGTCGAGATCTAGCGGAGGTGCTAGGGTTTGCGAGAGGTGGCGAGGAGGAAGAAGAATTTTTGACGGAGACGTGACGGGTATTTATAAGGACAGAGACGGCACGACGCAATTACGCAGGTGCCCATGGCGGTTCACATCTGACGGACATGTGGCAAGCATGCAACACCTTGGGGGTTGTTCCATGTTCCCACGCACGCCTGGATTGTCGGGGTGGTCGTTCGGAATTCTCCGGGTTTCACGCAAATAGGATAAAGCATTAAAAACAGATATAAATGTTTGTCAGATCGACTTCTGCTGACAAGGTCTCAGTGAAGACAATCGACAGTTTTCAATAGAATGCATATGACTTGGACAGATAGAGTTGAGGTAGAAGCATAGATAGGTTAGGGTCCGATCACATTCACTTAGTTCAAAAGATTCAACACGAAGTCATAGCTATAAGTGAATGCTGTAGAGGACAGAACATGGATAAATATATAGTACTAGTCCAATTCAACCAATTCACGATAAACTTGAACATAAGCCAATGATGAATATGAATCCAATATGAAAACTATGCAAACATAACGCCAAGAGAAACACTTCAAACAAAAGTTTGGTGGTGGCGTTACCCACCTTATAGGAAGTATTAGACCCAGACACTACGCACAATTATCGTGGCGCTCCGAAGTCAAATTCCACATTAATGTATTCACACTTAGAGTGTATGTCTTCATTGATTGAATATATACATTACTTCGTGTGTTGCACATCTAAGTCATCAAAATGCATAAGAGTTAGGATGTGTGCCCATTCACAGGACATTTGAGGATGCCAAAATATTTAGCTCACACCGCAACTTGCAAAACATTTTCTCATCCAAGGGCTTTGTGAAGATATCAGCCAACTGCTCTTCTATCTTGACATGAATGATATCAATATCTTCCTTCATAACATGATCTCTGAGAAAGTGATGACGAATTTCAATGTGCTTTGTCTTCGAGTGCTGAACTGGGTTGTTGGCAATCTTGATGGCACTCTCGTTGTCGCAATAGAGAGGCACATTCTTCAGATGGATACCATAGTCTTTGAGAGTTTGCTTCATCCAGAGAAGCTGGGCACAGCAGGATCCAACAGCAATGTATTCAGATTCAGCAGTGGAGAGAGACAGACAGTTCTGCTTCTTTGAAGACCAACAGACAAGAGATCGTCCCAGAAAGTGACATGTGCCTGATGTGGACTTGTGATCCACCTTGTCACCAGCATAATCAGCATCTGTGAATCCAACTAGATCAAACTCTGAGCCCTTTGGATACCATAATCCTAGTGTTGGGGTGTAAGCCAAATATCGAAGAATTCGCTTCACAGCTAAGTGATGCGTTTCCTTTGGTGCCGCTTGGAATCGAGCACACATGCAAACACTAAGCATTATATCTGGCCTAGATGCACATAAGTAAAGCAAAGAACCAATCATGCAGCGGTATACCTTTTGATCGAACTCTTTACCATTGTTGTCGGGACCCATATGACTTTTGGTTGGCATTGGCGTCGTGTATCCTTTGCAGTCTTGCATTCCAAACTTCTTCAGGCAATCTTTGAGATATTTTTCTTGTGATATGAAGATGACGTTGCGTTGCTAACGGATTTGGAGACCTAGAAAGAACTTCAGCTCTCCCATCATGGACATTTGATATTGCTCTTGCATCATGTGACCAAATTCATCATTGTATTTCTTGTTGGTGCAACCAAAGATAATGTCATCCACATAGATTTGGCACACAAATAGTTCACCATCATATGTCTTCGTGAAGAGTGTAGGATCTAGTGAACCAGATTTGAAGCCTTTGCTCCTCAGGAAGTCTTTGAGCGTGTCATACCAAGCACGAGGGGCTTGTTTGAGGCCATACAATGCCTTGTTGAGCTTGTATACCATATCAGGATGTTTTGGATCTTCAAAGCCTGGAGGTTGTGTGACATATACTTCTTCTTCTATCTTTCCATTGAGAAAAGCACTTTTCACATCCATTTGATACAGAAGAATGTTGTTATGATTTGCATAGGCTAGCAGTATGTGAATGGCTTCAAGTCTTGCCACCGGAGCAAATGTTTCATCAAAGTCAATTCCTTCCACTTGACTGTAACCTTGCGCAACGAGACGAGCCTTGTTTCTGACAACTTGACCATGCTCATCTTGCTTGTTGCGATATATCCATTTGGTGCCAATGATATTGTGCTTGCGAGGATCAGGACGCTTGACCAATTCCCACACATTATTCAGCTCGAACTGTTGAAGCTCTTCTTGCATAGCTTGAATCCATTCAGGTTCCATGAAGGCTTCATCAACTTTCTTGGGTTCAGAGATTGAGACAAATGCAAAATGCCCACAAAAGTTGGTTAGCTGTGTTGCTCTTTGAGTTGCTTTCGAACGAGTGAGTGGACCAGGTGCATTCAAGCTGTCAATTATCTTCTCAATCTGAACTTCATTTGCAACACGAGGATGAGCAAGACGAAGATTTTGCTCTTGCTTGTCAATGTTATCATTTGGGGGATTGTCTTCAGGCTGAGCTTTGTCTTCAGGTTGATTAGGTGAAGAAATGACAAGTTCTTCTTCAGATTGATTCTCAGAGGGTATGATATCTCCAATTCCCATCTGCTTGATAGATTCACTTGGAGGTACTTCATCTAGCACATTTGGCAGGTGCTCTCTTTGCGAGCCGTTAGTTTCATCGAACCGCACATCCATAGTTTCAACCACTTTATAGTGAAAGAGGTTGAAGACTCTGTAGGAGTGCGAATCCTTTCCATAACCAAGCATAAAACCTTCATGTGCTTTTGGTGCAAATTTTGAAGTGTGATGTGGATCCTTGATCCAGCACCTAGCACCAAATACTATGAAGTAGCTTACATCTGGCTTCTTACCAGTTAGGAGCTCATAGGATGTTTTCTTCAGAAGCTTGTGAAGATAAACGCGGTTGATGATGTGGCAAGTAGTGTCAATGGCTTCAGGCCAGAATTTCTGTGGAGTCTTGTACTGATCAGGCATCATTCGGGCCATCTCAATGAGAGTTTAGTTCTTGCGCTCGGCGATGCCATTCTGCTAAGGTGTATAAGGAGCAGAGAACTCATGTGTGATACCAAGTGTATCCAGATGGAGGTCAAGGCCAGTGTTCTTGAACTCAGTGCCGTTGTCGCTTGTGATGTGCTTGATCCTGACGCCATAGTTTGTCATGGCACGATTGGCAAAGCGTCTGAAGACATCCTGCACTTCAGTCTTGTAGAGGATTATATGTAGCCAAGTATATCTAGATTAATCATCAACAATTATGAATTCATAGAGGCAAGCAGTAGCATTGAGAGTAGAGTAGTGAGTAGGGCCGAATAGATCCATGTGAAGTAGCTCGAAGGGTTGAGACGTAGTCATGATTGTCTTCGAGGGATGCTTGGCCCTATTCATCTTTCCGGCTTCGCATGCGCCACACAGATGGTCCTTCTTGAACTTGATGCCTTCGATGCCCATGACATGCTTCTTCTTCGCGAGAGTGTGCAAGTTCTTCATGCCAGCATGCCCTAGCCTTCGATGCCAGAGCCAGCATTCTGCAGCCTTTGCTAGAAGACATATGGCCATCTGTGCTCCTGCTGAGAGATCTACCATATATAGATCGTCCTTTCGATACCCTTCAAAGACTAGAGACTTGTCAGATTCCATTAGTACAAGGCATCGATATTTTCCAAATAGCACAATCATGTTTAAGTCACAAAGCATTGAGACAGACATTAATTTGAAACTAAGGGATTCAACAAGCATCCCTTTATCCATATGCTGATCCCTTGATATAGCAACTCTGCCTAGACCCAATACCTTGCTTTTACCAGTGTCAGCAAATGTGATTTGAATTTTGTCTGATGGACGTAGCGTTGAATCCATTAGAAGACTTCGATCGCCAGTCATGTGGTTACTGCATCCACTGTCCATAATCCATTCTGAAGTACGAGGTGTCATAGTCTACAGTGCAGTTTGGGGGATAGGCTTCACCAAGCGAGTTGTGAAGCATAAACATTTGACGAACAAGTGGAACATGAAAATTCAGATCTTGGTTAGGACAGATAGGGTGAGTATCAAGGAATCCTGGAACGAAGTACATAGCAAGACCATTTGGGCAATTTATCTTGCGCCCCACAAGATGTTTAAGGTCCCCAACATTAGTTTTGGACGCCTTTGATTTCCGGCTTGAGACCTTACCCTGCAAAAGAGAGTTAAGTTTTCTTAACCACCCACATTTTCAGGGGTGGCTTAGAAGCAATGAGTCTAAGAGCAACATCTGAGAATTTCGGCTTTCGAGCCCTAGTAAATAGCCTTGTAGGAGGTGAATAATACTCATAGGAATAAGTAGAAAAATTCTTTGTTCTATGAACATAGCGGTTTGAGGAAACACACTCATATTCATGGGCCTGAGTATGATTTCCCTGCAAAACATTGACATTAGGGTGACTCAGATGAGTCCTCGGTCTGTATGAAGCTTTTGGACCATATGAAGCCTTTGGTATGGGATTTGTCTTCTTCACAGGTGGTGTCATGATGACATTCACTTGAAGATTCTCAAGACAACTTTTGGGAACCCATATCTTCTTCAAAGGTGGCCCATTCCTGTCGTTAGTACCAATATACCTAGCAAACACTTCACCATTCTGATTCCTGAACAGTTTATAGTTTGCATCAAAGGATTCATCAATGATAATGGGGTCAGCACAAGTGAAACCAGATATGGTGGATGGATCAACTGGAGGTTCCTTTGCAGCAACCCATGTGGTTTTGGGGTACTGCTCAGTCTTCCAGTACGACCCATCAACATTCATTTTCCTCTCGAACCCAACACCATCTTTCCTAGGATTTCGGTTCAGAATCTGCTTTTTGAGGACATCACATAATGTTTGATGCCCTTTGAGACATTTGTACATCCCTATCTCAAGTAGTGTCTTCAACGTGGCATTCTCATCAGCAATAGTAGTGGTATCCTCAGCAGAGGGGTTAGTTACCACTTCAGCAGTTGAAGATATTGCAAGAGTAGCAGCAGTAGAACATTCAGCCACAGAAGCAGCGTTATCACGCCCAATGGATTTTAGGCATGGTGGTTCGAATCCTTCCTGAGCGGGACTGATCTGTTGGGTGCGAAGTGACTCATTTTCCTTTTGAAGATCTTCATGATCCGATCTCAATTTCTCAAGTTCCTGCTTCCTTTGAAGATAATCATAGGAAACTTTTCATGAGAAGTTATGAGCGATTCATGTCGACCTTCAAGTTCCTGGTACTTAATATGAAGATTTTTTATTTCTTTAATTAAGGACTGAGACTTGGTCATTTCTGCGTCCAACAGGTCATCGCTTTTGTCTAACAGTTTTTGAGTATGTTCCATAGCTTTCTGTTGTTCAGTTGCAATTTTAGCAAGTGTTTTGTAGCTAGGTTTGGATTCACCATTAGAGTCATCTTCACTGGATGTTTGAAAGTAAGCATCGCGTGATTTTACCTTGGCACCACATGCCATGAAGCAGTAGGTGGGAGGAGAGTCGTCCTCGTCGTTATCATCAGTGTTGGTGATGGAGCCATTGTCTTCGGTGTTGAAGATGGACATTGCGACATATGCAGTAGCTAGGGCCAAACTCGCAACACCCGAGTCAGACTCCCCCTCAGACTCTACTTCCACCTCCTCTGAAGCCGACTCCTCCTCAGAATCGATTTCCTTGCCAACAAAAGCACGGGCCTTGCCAGATGAGCTCTTCTTGTGTGATGAAGATCTGGAAGAAGACTTGTAAGAAGACTTTGAGGATTTCTTCTTCTTCTTGTCATCAGAATCATATTCTTTGCACTTCTTCTTATTTTTCTCATTTTCCCACTGTGGACACTCAGAGATGTAGTGACCAGGTTTCTTGCACTTGTGACAGGTTCTCTTCTTGTGATCATAGGCAGAGGCTTCATCATTTCTTGAGCTGGATCGTGAAGATTTTCTGAAGCCTTTCTTCCTGGTGAATTTCTGGAACTTCTTCACACGCATAGCAAGCTCCTTTCCAATGTCTTCAGGATCACCAGAACTGCAGTCAGATTCTTCTTCAGATGAGGAAGCAGCAGCCTTTGCCTTCAAAGCTCGAGTTCGACCATAGTTGGGGCCATAGATATCTCGTTTCTCGAATAGCTAGTACTCATGTGTGTTGAGCCTCTCAAGTATGCAGACGGATCGAGAGTCTTGAAATCAGGGCGTTCTTGTATCATCAGGGCTAACGTGTCAAATGAGCTGTCAAGAGATCTCAGTAGTGTCTTCACTATCTCATGCTTTGTGATCTCTGTGGCACCGAGTGCTTGGAGCTCATTTGTGATATCAGTGAGGCAATCAAATGTGAGCTGTACATTCTCATTGTCGTGTCTCTTGAAGTGATTGAAGAGGTTGCGGAGAGTACTGATACGTTGATCTCGCTGAGTTGAGACGCCTTCATTGACCTTGGATAGCCAGTCCCAGACTAGCTTCGACGTATCCAGAGCACTCACACGGCCATATTGTCCTTTGGTAAGGTGACCACAGATGATGTTCTTGGCAGTAGAGTCCAGTTGAATGAACCTCTTGACATCAGCAGGGGTGACACCTTCACTAGTCTTGGGAACGCCGTTCTTGACGACATACCATAGATCGACATCAATGGCTTCAAGATGCATGCGCATCCTATTCTTCCAGTAGGGATATTCAGTGCCATCGAAGATGGGGCATGCAGCGGAGACTTTAATTATCCCTGCAGTCGACATAGCTAAACTCTAGGTGGTTAAACCGAATCACACAGAACAAGGGAGTACCTTGCTCTAATACCAATTGAAAGGGCTAGTTATCAACTAGAGGGGGGTGAATAGGCGATTTTTATGAAAGACTTCAAAACATGGGAGTTTCGAAGACAAACAATATAAACAACACTATTCGAATGCAGCGGAAGGTAGACTACACTAGACAAGCCATAGTAAAGTATTCAATGGAGTGAAAGCAGGAAGACTAATACCAGCTAGGTAGTAAAGATCAGGATCGAAGATAGTGTGAAGCCAATCAGAACAGATAGTCACTCAGTGAAGTCAAACAGATAATACAAGCAGGCAATGACTTCACAAAGACAAACTGTAAGTAAAGAGAAGTAAGAGATAGAACCAGTGGCTTCAGAAGGATAGGGATTTGTTCAACTAGTTCCAGTTGCTGTGACAACTGTACATCTGGTTAGGGAGGCTGAGATTCAACTCAGAAGACCATGTCTTCACCTTATTCCCCTCTAGCTAAGGACACTTAGTCCCCGCCCAATCACTCTAGTAAGTCTTCAAGGTACACTTCCAAACCTTCACACACTTCGTTCACAGGCAATCCACAATGTGTGGGGACCCCGACTCATAAGTCGTGATCACCGAATGCACGTGTACAGTGATCCCAGAGATCAAAGCTCACTGAACACACAGAAGCTGAATAACAAGAGTCTTACATCCATACATACCGTCTTACACAAATTATGACCATTATGGTCGAGTCCTACATTGATAGAGCCTTAAGGGCTGAACATCAAATGAAACACAAGCAGCGGAAATCTTCGTCGATAAGTAGAACCCATGCCATCTGCCTTAACCCTACAGGCATTCTGACTGGGAAACGTCCTAGTTCACATGTTCGTCTCCAAGGAACTCTTCTTCGAACTCCGGTTCTTCCATGCCTAGTCAATTAAATAACCAGTGGCAAGCCAATGAGTACTTTGAATGTACTCGCAAGCAACCCATGTTTTGGTTCAAGATACAACAGTGCATGATATAGGTAAATTTTTGCAGAAAGCTAGTTTTGAGTGCAATGACATGTTCAACAACTTGTAAGACATGCATCAAGAGAATTCAAGTAACCATGAGGCCAGGTTACAGATATCAACATAAATAGAGTGGGCACCAACCCATCTCAATCACGTCAAGTCTCTTGACTTGACCCAAGTCATTTTATCAACACACACGCACACACACGGTTTGTAAACATGTGGACGTAGCCCAAGAGCGGTTACCCAACTGTCCTTGACCGTGGACACGGCTATTCGAATAGTTTTACACTCTGCAGAGGTTGCACACTTTACCCACTAGATTCGGGGAACTTCCGTGTCATCCACGACCCGTGGTACCTCAAGTACCCGGGGTAAGCACCCGATCACTACCTTTCCCTAGACGACACTAACATGGAGTCCACTCGATTGGTAGTAACCCCCGTGCCTAACATTTCACATCATAAAGTTGTGGAGCCTCGCTCCCATATTCATCACATACCACAAGCACGGGGTACCAACGGTGTGTCCTGTGCCCCATAAAAATGTTCTTGGCCGCCCTACTTGGCACGACCCCGTCCCGAGAGAGCGCACCAACAACTCTCCCGTCACTAGTAATGCGGGCTCCAAGCTAGTATCGGTCTAGGTAATCAATAATGCCCTTTCCCATATAAGGGTAGAGTGGTTGCGCATGTAAGGTTGGAATAACGGTCGCAACTTAAACCAATCCATTTTTGAAAACAACACACACACTTGCCTCGGTACACCACTTCGTCATCAAGTGGCTACCCAACTCATCATCTCCCTCGGGCATAAGTGGCACCCGACGGGGTTTTCGAAAAGTCTTTTGAAAATACTTTGTCTCCATCACATGCATATTCCCGTCCCTTTTTGTGTAGCAACTACTTAGCATCCTATCTACTCCCATCGGCATAACCCTCATAAGAAGGCAGGGTCATGCACAATGCAAGTATCAACGAGGAAGTACGGTGGCAACCATCGGAGTAGTTATCACCCCATCATGATTCCGTTGCAACAACGATAAGGTAATATATGACATGCATAAAAAGGTGTCATAGACATGGTCAAAGGGCTGCTTGCCTGGCTCAACAAAGTCTTCTGGGTCTTCAAAGTCTTCTGGTCCAACTCCTTCGTCAGCAACGTAATCTATCGTCACAAAATAATAACGAGAAAATAAGGCAATAGTAAAACAGAAAAACCAAAGTGCTCAGAAAAATGTCAACTTATTTTTGTAAAATACTAGGCTGAAAACTAAGAAGGGAGGAATTCTTAGTTTTGGATTTGGAGTTATACAAGAGGGGATATGAATTTCCAAACAGAGATTAAACTTCTCAAATTTGAATTTAAATTTGAACAGTACATAAAAGTTGGTTGGATTTGAATGAATGTTGCACCATTAAATAGGTTGCAATATTCTAGGAATTTAGGAATTGGAATTATTGCATTTGGATTATTATTTAATCCTGTGGAATTTTTGGAATAATGACAGAAAGGAAAAAGGGAAAAGGGTACTGTGCCACTGGGCCAGAACAGCCGCAGGGCAGCAGGCCCAGCCAGCGAGGCGGCCCAGCGCACAGGTGCACGCGCGCGCGCCAGGTTTAAACCTGACGAGCGGGGCCCAGGCGTCAGGGCGAGGGGCTGACAGACGGGCCCCACGGCCATCATCGTCAACCCTGGGTCAGAGGGGCGGCGAGCTCACCGGCGATGTTTCCGGGCACGGCGAGGTGAGCTGATGGCACCGCTGGAATCCTCGTCGTGTCGCCGTTCGGGTGGTGCCGGAGTTGGTCGCCGGAGTGCAGGGGTTCGCCGGCGACGAGGTTCGCTGCGGAGGAGCTTCGGGTGTCGACGGCTCCGGTTGTTTCCGGCTGCAAATGAGAGGGGTAACGGAGGGGAAATGACCAGGGAGGTGAGGAAAGTCCAGATCGAGAGAGAGAAGGGGCGGAGGGAGCCCGTACCCTGAGATCGACGGCGACCCGAGGTATCGGAGCTCCGGTCGATCCCGAGCACAGAGGCCCTCCGGGGGTGATTGGGTGGTGCGGGCGTGCTCCTGGGGGTGTGACAAGGGGGCGAATGCCACTGGAGCGGCCCGGGGCGGGGTTATATAGCCGCACGGTGGTCCACCATGGACCTGTGCGCCGGCGAGCTGGTTGCCGTCGCCACGGGTCACGGGGGCCTGCTTGGTTGTGTCTGGGGTGTTCGTGGGGGTCGACTACGCCCAGGGGAAGAAGAGAGAGGGGGAGCAGGGGGCCAGAGGCACCGCGCGTGTGAGCACGCTCACTGGTGCGCTCGGGCGGCCCTTGTTCGCTAGCGCGGAGGCGCGGGGAGGAGGAGAGAGGAGGGGGCCGACCGCGTAGCGTGTCGCGGACGCCGAGGCGCATCGGCAGTCGCGCGGGGAAGGCCCGAGGTGGCCGGAGCTGCTTGGCAGGGGGCGGCTACAGTGCGGGAGCGCACTGTAGCACGCTCCAGAGCACCCAAATGGCTGCCATGGCATTGTTTAAAGGGCAGGGGCGTGCCCACTAGTGTCTAGCAGGTCTAGGAGGGAGTAAAGAAGTGGGGTGGTGCATTGGATGCCATGGAGAAGTGAGCTGTCCAGAGAGAGAAAGAGGGGGTTTCACCCCTCAATTATTGAGCTGGGGACTTGCATTGTTACTAGAGGTGAAAGGGGGCTAGGAGGAGCTGTGGTAAAAATTTGAGCTCTCCAAGAATAGTGGAAGGGGTCAAAATAGTGGTTTTTGCAAAATGTCAGAAGGTGTTTGATAATGTTTTGGGCAAGCAAATGAACTTTAATTGCCATGAGACTTCACAGGGTGAAATGACTCATATAAATATGGCCTTCCACCAATTTGGAGATTATTTGGGCAAAGTTGCCAATGCAACTTTTGTAAACCCTAGAAATGAGCAGAAATAGATTTGAGTAGATCTAGCTGAGCAAATCACTTCTCCTTGATGCACCACTTGGTGTAGTGGCCTCATTTGGTCATGTGAACATGCTCACAAAAGTTGGGGTTAAGGGGAGAAAGTTGGTAGTACAAAGTTGCTCAAACTTGATTCTGGTCAGAGAGGGTTTTGGGGCCTTTTGGTGAACCAAAATGACTTTGATTGACATGAGGCTTTGCAATATCATCACAATATGCATTTGTGACTTGCTGGAGTTTTCTTGGATTAATATGAAAATATTTCCTGTAGAAATATTTCAAATCCTTGAAATAGGCAGGAATGGTTTTGGGAGGTTTTGTCCAATATTTTGATCATAACCATATGTTGAAACTCTTATACATGGAAAATATATGTACACTGAGTTTCCCTGATTTTTGTCAAATATTTTTGAAACAATAAAATAATTTTTTCCTATTAAGGACCATTTCTGGCCTTAAGAAAAAGCTTTTAAATAAAATAGAAAAATAGCTTTTAAAATTATATTTTTGTGGTTTCTGGGTATCCTATATCTAATAGGTTTCAAATATACCTTTTGAAAGATTTTTCACACCTCAAATAAAGTACTTGCGGTGCAAATCTTAATTCAAGGGTTTTTGGAAAACTAATTTTAGAAAATACTTTTTGGCCAAATTATTTTTGTAAGAAAATACTATATTGCTCTATACACATGGCATGATCATTGGACAGAAGTTTGGGGCAAGGAGAGGAAGTATAGAAGGTGAAGTAGTTGACTATTAAGAGCACTTGAAAAACCACAGAGAGAAAACCAACTCCAAATAAAAGCCAAGTAAAGCAAAAGTTTTTGTTGGTCCAAATTTTCATGATTTAATAATGCAAATGAAGTGTTACAAAATGCAGGGTGTGACACAATGGCTCTTGGATGCTCAGAACGCGAAGCCTAACCGGCTGGAGGATTCATAGTCCTCAAGCGTAACAAGTCTTCAGATCACGCGGACAGAAAGACTTCAGCGATGCCAAACACTCTTTGGGCTCTGGGTGGTTTGGGCTTTGTCCTTGCAAGGATTCTCTCTCGAAAGCTTTGGCGGTGGGTTGCTCTCAAATGACAAAAGCCATGTACTAACTCTGAGCAGCCACCTATTTATGGTGTAGGGGGTGGACTATTTATAGCCACTGGGCAACCCGACCGGATTTATCCGAAATGACCCTGGGTCACTAAGGAACTGACACGTGTCGCAACGGTCAGATTTCAAACACACGCGGCAGCTTGACTTGGGCTACATGTAAAGCTGACTTATCCAACACAGGATAAGATTTGCTCTCATTGTCTTCGCTCGAAGACATAGGATTTGGTTTGAGCATCACTTCAGTCACTCTGACTTTATTCACTTGGACCCCACTTAACAGTGCGGTGGTTCCCATGACTCAACAAAGAAGAAAAGGAAACAATGAAACAACTAAGTCTTCACACTCCATAGTCTTCACTCAATGTCTTCTCGTGTCATAGTCTTCAATGTGAATATCTTCACAGACCACCATTGTCTTCAATGTCTTCACACATTTTTAGGGGTCATCTCCGGTAGGTAAACCGAATCAAGGAGGGACTACTACCTGTGTTATCCTGCAATTCTCACAAACACATTAGTCCCTCAACCAGGTTTGTCGTCAATACTCCAAAACCAGCTAGGGGTGGCACTAGATGCACTTACAAGTAGCCCGTGGAGGGGTGGTTGAACAGGACCCCGTGGAGAGGGATGGTTGAATAGTAGCCGGTGGAGGAGCGGCGGATACTTGTTCGCAGTAGCCCGTTGATGAAGAATCATAGGTGGAGGCTGGAGGAGGTCGACGGTGGATGAACAGTCGCAGATGGAGGCTGGAGGATGTCGACGGTAGATAAACAGTAGCCCGTGGAGGATGGAGGATGTCGACGGTAGAGATGAACAGTATCCTATGGAGTCCCATTTTGCGGTACACCACACCCATCCTGATGAACAGGACCCTCGTTTTGACCGTAGTGCTCCAACACAAGTCCGTTTCCTCTGCTTTGCGGTACGCCACACCCCTCCCGATCAATAGGACCCCGCTTCGACCGTAGGAGGTCCAAGAGAAGTCTGTTTCCTCCGTTTTGCGATACGCCAGACCCCTCCCGATGAACAGGATCCCTTTTCGACCGTGGCCGGTTGAACACAAGGCCGTTTCCTCCATTCTGTGGTACGCCAGGCCTCGTTTCTATCGGCTGTTTCGTCCAAGCTGGTTGGCTCCCGATGAACACGACGTATTCCGTTGCCTCCCGATGAACACAACACATTCCGTTGCCTCCCAATGAACACGACGACGATGTAGTTTGTTTGTTCCGACCTAGCCATGTACATGAGCCCTGGCCGTACGTATGTGCGAGTAGGCGTTCGAGACCCCGCCCGTATGTACGTACGTGGCTGTACTTTTTAGCTTGTGGTTGTATGTACATGTACACAATTTAGACGGGACAGCCTGAACTGCTATGTGGGGGGCTCTACTATGACATGTGCTGCTACTTACTCGGCCACGGTTCATCGTTGCAGAGCGACCGATCGACCAGTATGTATGTACACGTACCGACAAGACAGACAACGGTACGTACGCTTCGACCGGGTGGGTCCCAGCTATCATGGAGGATAAGGACGCACTTCCTTGCATGCGAAGATATAGCTGCTGGGTCCCAGCTATTAGGGGGATTTTTTTGCCCGTACTAAGGACGCATTTCCTTGCATGCGAAGATGTAGCTTGTGGGTCCCAGCAGTCAGGGGAGAAAACATTATTTTTCAGGGTAAAAAGGATGCAGTTGCATGCATGCGTCCATGGGCGTGGTGCGTCCCCACTGTCAGCCTCTCACGTACAATCATCTTCTGATGACTCTCGTTTGTTGACCACGTTGACCACACCATGCCAAGCGCACAAAGGCCGGTGGACGACGGCAAGGGCCCAGACTGGAACGACCCGAAGATGAGGAAGATGCGGAAGTGGAGTCGCAGATGGAGAGGCGTGGGAAACTTGACCGTTTTAGGTGCGCGGTAGCACTGCCGCCCATGGGAGACAGGAGCAAGAACATAGGTTGAAGAAGGAGCACGATTGTTGGATTTACATCCAGCGGTCCAGCTGCTAGAATCATTTGTTGATTAAGTTGATAAAGCCCTGCGTACACGTCCTCTTAGTAGGCCCACAAGTCAGCCGCCAAATCTGACAGGTCCCAGCTATCAACGGGAGGAATAGTTTCTTTCGCATAACAAGGAGGCACTTCCTTCTGTGCGAAGATACAGCCGGTGGGTCCCAGTTGTCACGGGGATGTAACATTTTCTGTCAGCTTAATAAGGAGGAACTTTTCTTGCGTGTGACCATGGACCTCGTGGGTCCCAGCCGTCAGGCTCTCCATGTATAGTCCTCTTTCCGATGACTCTCATTTGTTGACCACGCCGTGCCAAGCACAGCTAGGCGGTGGATGATGGCGAGGCCCCGGACGGGAACAACCCGGAGATGGGAAAAGGCGGCTGTGGAGTCGCAGATTGAGAGGAGTACATGGGTTATAACTGCTTCTGGTGTGGCATGGGGCTGCCGTTAGTGGAGAATAACAGGAGGTGTGAAGGGGTGGAGGATAGCCTGGCCGGCGGTGGGGTAGCGCTTCGAAGTGATGCATGCTAAGCAGAGCCGCTAGCCGCCGGAGGCCGGACAAGGCGGTCCGCCGGTCCTAGCGATGCTAGACGAAGAAGACGAGAGATTGAAGGTGCAAGCCCGCCGTTGGATATAAATCCAATGGATGTGGATGTTATAATCATTTGTTGACCTAGTTGACAATGCCCTGCGTAGGCTTCGACCTATTGGCCCACATGTCAGCCTGCAAAAATGTGGCATATATTTAACCCATGTTTTCTAGAATGTACAGTCCATTTGCTGGGCTGGGTGAACAAATAATGTCGCGTCAATGCGGCATGTTTAATATTTTCTAAGAAATCCCAGCCCATTTGCACTTTCTTGAAATACACGAATTCGATGGGCTCGTTCTATGTATAATGTTAGGTTAGAAGGACCAATTAATATCAAAAAATAAACCGAAGCGACACATTTTACATATATATAATTAACAAATTGGCAAGTTATTGTTCAAAATAAAAATGAGCACGCTATTATTACATTGCTCCTTAAAATCTTCACAAGCTTTTGTATGCAATCACCAGGATTTTTCTTGCCTGTGAATCAAAAACAATCAGGATTTTCCTTGCCATCTTCTGTTAAACATGTACTTTTATAAGTTAATAACACGTGGGATATTTTTATAATGTATATATAAGTCTCTATAAAATATACGATAATAGTAATAACATAAATATATATAATGTGGTTAGAAGGCAAAACATAAATTGGACACGACATTATTATTCTTATATATAGATAAATAGAACAGAGATCTACGTTTTATTAAAAAAAATACATTGGACTGCTGATCTTTAAGAAAAAGTAAAACCTACGTTGGGAGGCCCATAGGTCGGTATGGACCTCAAAAAATAAGTTCAAACCAGTGTCTCCGTATGTCATGGGCTACACAGGTTAAAAAACAAAACCTAGGCCTAGCTGATACTTGTTCGCCCTTTGGAAAAAATGATACCAGCTAGATCCCCGAGCAAACTAGATTAAAGAGGGGGCCGTCGGCGCGACTGAAGAAGCACATCAGGAGCGATTTTTTTCTTCAGTGGATTGCTCTTGATGGCATTTTTTTTACTTGCCTCTGCACCATACAACTTTTATTTTTAGCCTCCCAGTCCGTGGTGGACCAGTAGCCCATTTGCTAGGCGGGCCAACCTGCCGAAACCAACACTAGTTTTTTCATCAAGCCCCAAAAACAATGCAGTACTATGTTTGTTTTGAGGCCGAAAACATCACCTCATGGGTTCGGTGGGGGAGGGGGAAGACAGAGCAAAAAGATTAAAAAGAGCTGATGCGCCATTGCTACCCTAACAAAGCAGGTGCAATCTTCTCAGGAAGAAGGTGTGTCGTTGACACCAACACATCACAAATCCCACAATAGACATACTAATAAGTTCACACACAAGTACAACAGAAAAGGTAAACATTCGTATCAAACTCAGGTTCACAAGACATGTTCATATTCATAGCCAACATTCACCATCAACAACTCAAAAGATTCATATATACACAAGTTCAGCATGTCTATACATCCAAATGATTGATAGATCACACGACAATATGCATAGATAATTCACAAAAAGATTTAGATATACACATGTTCAGTATGTTTATGCATCCAAATGATTGAGATCACAGCCAATATCAAACATGGACAAACTTTAATTACCTAGGGTACAGACTGGTAAATGGTGTTCAGTCGGAAGTACTTCTTTCTAAGATTAATGCTTGTGCGAGTAAACTTTCGAGTACATAAGAGGCAGCACAGACAATCTGAACTTTGCTTGTAGGTTTATCCTCAAATAGTGGCTTCGTGCCGAGGGAGGTTTGAGCAACTTGGACACTTCTTTCATCAAACTAGTTTACTGGCTCATCTTGGTCATGTAGCTCACCAAAATTCCACATTGCAGATAAGAAAGGAGGCGGTTTAGAAAATGAAGCATCCAACTTTTTTGTGCAGTTCAACTGAAATGGAACATCCCTGGCGTGCAGACTGATTATGTGCCAGATGAATATACGCGTCAACTAACTTGTCTAGTATCTTTAGACTCCATGCCATACAGTTCGCTACCATATGTGCCGATAACCAAAAGGCACAAGTTGGGACCAAAGGCTGGACTACGTTTTTCTGGGCTATGCGCCAAACAATATTTTTGGCGTTCACTCTCCTAATACTTAGAGTTTGACATCTGGTTGACGCCGGTTGATACTCGAATTAATATAAGCACTTCTTCTTGTCGATATCGATGCATGTCTGAGTGAATTTTGGAGTACATAGCAGCAGCATAACTATTTGTCCATCTGATCTTTTTGTGCGGTTCTATTGAAATCACCCAATGTAATGATTTGCCTACGAGTTCAGGCTCCAAGTTACTCCGTTATAAAATCGGCAAACAGTAGCACAATACCAAATTACCAATACATATGACAAGCACAATAATCAGGAAAAGGCCAGTAGCAACATGTGTGAGGTAGCATATCAATTACTATTTCCTTTGACTGGAAGCCGAGATAAGTGAAGCAACTGACAACAAAGGAAGGAAGCAAGCCCATATTAGTGAATGGCAGAAAAGGAAGGAAGTTGTCGAGGCAATGAAGCACCCGAAGTTTTTGTGCAGTTCCACCAAAATCGAGCATCCCTATTGGCAAATATATTGAGAGAGTGAGATTACTGTAATAGTGGGACTAGTTGATGAAACATACACTAACAAATAGAAGCACCCTCATTATCTTAATGGGTAAAGTTAGCAACATAGTAGTCTTGCTTAAAGAGGGGTACTAGTTTATTTAATCAGTGCCAATTAGCTCAACACTCAAAGCATTGCCATTGTATCATAGGTTGCAAAACTTTAGCGTCCAAAGATAAAGGAGTTTCTCATGACAGTAGCATGATAAAAATAGAGATGACAGGAAACTAATATGGATGAAGGCCTTAGGCCGGTACCAACCTAAGCAAAAAAAGCATATTCATGTAGTCCTAGAAGAGATGATAAAGCACTCACTGGAATCACTCAATAGTATATATTTTTGTGCATTTCAAATGTATGGTTGAAATCACTCTTGTTTACCAGTGCTGAGATTATATCGAAAGATTATCAAGAACTTCCACCAGAGTTAAAGCAGTGGCTAGGATACAGTTCATTGTATTGTCTTGTGTAGTTCCACTAAAATGTATGATTGGCACAACATGATCCCTATTTGCACAAGTAGGAACAAGGTGAAACCTTCATTAACTTAGTGAGAAAGGATAGAAAGACATTAGCATATTACTCTAACAGTAGCATCAATTCATGATGGACAATACACAAAACATTGCCTCATTGAACGAATGGCAATAAATCTATTATATACTTAAGAGAAGAGGCAAACGAGCCATTACGTTCACCCACACAGATTAAATTATCTTCACCGCTAATTTTAGATATTAAGGGCTGAGATTTAAAGTTGTAAATGTTACATACAAAAATTGTTACGTAGAAACAACTCAACATGTCACGTATAAATATTTGGTCCGACCAGATCCAAACGTGATGGACGGCATAGTATTTAATCAAACCACTATAGATTGACACACAAAAGGAAGTATTTTGTAAGGAATAACTACGAGATAAAACGAGTCCAACTTGCTCTAGCGCACCGCATAGGCAAGTCCAATACCTATTATGAGTTGTACAAGGTTACGTATTAGCGACTCTCTAGATCGACCGTTCATGGGTGCCTAGGGTTTCTGGCTTCTGAAAGCAACAAGACGAGGCCCATGACCTCCTCATGCTCCGCCCTATCTCATCGGCGCACCAACGCTGTTGCGGAGGAAGCGGCAGTACAACCTCCTCATGCTCCATGCAATGCAGTACAGTCTCCTCATGCTCCACACAACTAGCCGGCACATCGACGCTGAGGCTGCTGCCATGCATGCAAGCAGTGGAACATCGTGACAACAATCGAAGACATATATATTATGCACTTAACCAGCATGAGGAGGAATATGAAGCATACATGCTAGCTTATACCGGTGTCTGAGCGACGGCGGCAGCGGCGGCAGCGGAGAGGCGCGAATGACGGGACAGTAGCGCAGTTGCTTGGATGAGTGGTTGCTGCTGACTCGCGGTTGTGGCAGTGCAGTCAAGTCTGACTCAAGGGGTGAACCCACCAAGAGCTACGGCCGATCACAACACAAACACTCACGTACACATGGGGACAGGTGCCCCGCTTGATTCTTCATAGTAGATACAACGTGGCAACATACCAGCTAGGCCACATATATATAATGTATGCATGCGTTTGTGAGATGTGTGTTTGTTTTGCGGGGGTATATAATTCATTTGATTAATAATGAATGGTTCTTTAGCGTTCGTGAGATGTGTTTCTTTTGCAGGGGTATACAATTTTGGATATATAACGCCTATATCTCCTATAGTAAAGGTTGACCAAATTAATTTTCTAATTGTTTTGCATTTATATGATATTTTTTAGCATATTTTATTTTCTCTGGTCTGTCACTATAAATTTTTATATATGGCCCGCCAAATAATTGGCTGCTTTCAGGGAGATGTTCTAGCATATTTTTCTGTTTCTAATGAACAATGACTTCTAATATATAATAGGTTAATGTACAAATGCTAATGTTGTGGCAAGTGAAATCTTTTAGTTGTTGTCATGAGGGCAAACAATTGGTAACAATATCAAACAAGATCTCGCATGGTGTGTTAGTGGTACAAGTTTTCACGCATTACTGTCTCACTTCCAAAAGTATTATTCTCTTGGCAGACTAGCACTAGTAGAAAACGAAGCTTTAGCGCCGGTTCATAAGGGCCTTTAGTGCCGGTTTCATAACCGGCACTAAAGGGTGATCACTAAAGCCCCCCCCCCCCCTTTAGTACCGGTTCGGCACAAACCGGTGCTAAAGTGCCACCACGTGGCGTGAGCTCGCGCCCTGGTATGGGGGACCTTTAGTTCCGGTTGGTGTTACCAACCCGTACTAAAGGTTTTATTTTTTGAATTTCTTTTTTGAAAATTTTGGAATTTTTTTTATTTTTTTTGATTTTTGATTTTTCTGAATTTATTTGATGATTTAGTCTCTAATCACCTCTCTTAACTGCTCAAGTGTGGATCACTCATTCCAAATCATCTAACTTCCCGACCGGTCACCCATCCCTCTCACTACTCCAGCCCGAGCATGCTTAACTTTCGGGTTCTATTCTCCTTCGTTTCCAAGTCTGCACTTGTTGTTTTCCTGACAATAGTAAGATGTCAATCCTATTAACCCTCAGGAGTTTAGCTTGAGCATGAAGTCACACATTTCATTGTTTGAGTTTGAAACTATTATTCTAAAAACCAGTAATTATTTAGTAACACTAATATTTCTTGAATAAGTTTGACCATAGTTTGACCACAATTTGACCATAGTTTGACCATATTTGACCAAACTTAAAAAAATTGAAATAATTATTTAGTAACACTAATATTCTTGAGTAATTATGTAGTAACATTAATACTTCTTGAATAAGTAGTTTGACCAGATTTAACCAATTTTTTTTAAAAAAACTGAAATTTGACCATATCTTTTTTTCCTTTTGGAATTTGAGGATTCTAAAAAATTCCAAACAGGCCGTAGGCAGTTTCCATTGGATGCGGATTTTCATGCTGAATTTTTTGATATATTATACGTTTTTTTACGACATCGTATGCAAAAGTTATAGCCGTTTTACATTTTCCCTATACTTTTTGCAAAACATGTCCAAATTTAAGTTTTCAAATTTTCCTAACTAGTAGATGTAGTAATATAACTACCTCTCGAAGGATTTTATTTTTTGAAGTTTTTCTCATTTTCTTTTGATTTTTTTAAAACTGAAATGGCGATTCACTGGGGGAGGGGGGTAGAGTTTGAAAATGGTCCTATAGTCCCGGTTTGTGTCTCCAACCGGGACTATAGGTCAGACCCCTTTAGTACCGGTTCATGGCACGAACCGGTACAAAAGGTTAGACCTTTAGTACCGGTTCGTGCCACGAACCGGTACTAAAGGTGATCGTGGGGCCCCGGCCTGACGCCAGCCTGCCACAGCCTCTTTAGTACCGGTTCGTGGCATGAACCGGTACTAAAGGTTCGCCACGAACCGGTACTATTGATCGCCGCCACGAACCGGTACTATTGATTACATTAGTGCCGGTTTTTTTACAAACCGGCACTAATGTGCTTCACATTTGACCCTTTTTCTACTAGTGTAGAAGGAACAGATGTAAAGGGTGTTTATGGATCAAGAGAAGAGATCTCTAATTACGGGAGGGTATCCCATGTCTGTGCTGCAAAAAATCGACCCATGGATTAAAAAGTCTTCATGACCTAGATTTAGTTCAAATTTATACAATAGAGAATTTCCTTATGTAGTTTTCCTATAAAAATGTATTTTTTAATGTTTCTTCTGGATAAGACTTATTTGATGGATAAACAGTGCATCTCTATTTTAAGATACTCAACGCGAAATCCATAGGTAGCCCGATTTTAGAGTAAATTTAATACACATATTAAATGTTTTTCTTATAGAAATACACTAATGTGGAATACACAATTAAAAGTAGTATACATGGAGGATTAGTGTGAAAGCAACATGACAAACATGTACTGTATCAGTTTATTAGATTTATATGCCATGGAGATTTGTAAGGATAAAAGAATATATGAATGTACAACAAGAACATACATGAAAAAAATATTGTGTATGGATTTAGGAAGCATAATCAGGTTGCCACATTGTGGCTACAATACTATGCATGGAAAGCACAAATTATGACATGCACATAATGAGTTGTTTTAGTTATGAAAAAAATAATATAAATTGATGAAAGTGGATACAATTATAAGAGGAAAAGCTTTTATGAGATAGAGTAAGAGATAATATTTGTAGCAGTTTCTATTATGTATAGTGAAAAAACATTGCCTTCGAAGGGCAAGCAACATATGACAATAGATTAAGATGGACATGCATGGAAGCATACAGAACATAAGTACCTGGCTCTCAGAAGCAACCAGCTTAGCCTCAAGAAAAGCATGGTCGGCCAAAACCAGGTAAAGGACTCCACTCTTAATACTAGGTTACGCCTTCGGTCAGGACCTGGGCCGCTGCAACACAACCAAACAAGCACATGCCATCCAAATTCCACAGAGCTTTAAGAGTGCTGGCTGCGTTAGACTACCACTCACGGTCTCACGCCATGTATGACGATGACTTCTTTTAAAGTCCACCATCGGTGTTAACCTCTTGCCAATACAATCTTAACACATGCACAGGCTTGCATGCATGCATGCATGATGCAAGGATAAACTATTAGACATAAGCTGCTAATATTTCTGCATCAGTGCAGAGACCGGATGGAGAGCATAACAATAAATAAATAAGGGCGCACCTCCAGGGCAGGCGTTCGCCTGGCAGTGAGAATGCGCGACACGACGTGGCCGTTCCATCCAATCATGATATGCACTGCCATGTCAGATCCCCCGATCAATAAGACGGTTAGGCGTGTATACAATGGTTGATAAGACAGTTTTATCTTAAGTCTTGCATTTAACTTAGAGATGACAAAAAAGTATGTCTACAATGGGTTATATCTTAGCCTTATCTTCAATAGCTAGTCATTCCTTAAAATATGGTGAGACAAATTGTGCTAAGAGATCATCTCTTGTCTTATCTTAAATAAGAGAAGACAAGCCTTTTCTTGTGAGTTTTCTCTCCTCCACCTCATCATTAATCCTACGTGGCACTCCTAAGATAGCACCATTGTACAATTCACATAAAAAGAATCTCCCTTTTGTTATTTTAAAATGGCTCCTATAATGCTTCCGTTAGGTTTTCTAGCAACTGATGTTTTGCTTGGTATATTGTACCAAGAATTCATTAATTATAGATGACTTAATGTCAATTACTAATTTTTTTTTGAAAGAGCATAAGATTGCTGTTGTTTCCCCTGTCTATTTATGCTGGGAACGACAACTGACGCTTACAGCCTCGGTTCATGTAAAGCATTTGTCTTTTTTTTTTGGAGAAAACCATTAATATTTGATTATATATTCCATATATTCTGTATTTTGGAGGTGTCGGATCAGATTTCCATGAAAACCGTTTGGCATGGATGCCTCGCACAACTTTAACTTCTTCTGTTTTTGTTCATTGATCATTAGTTAAAAATGATATACATGTCCATCAGCACATAAGAGGACTATAGGGAGGAAATATTCTGATATTTCATAATAATCTAAGCATGAGAAGTGCAGTGTTTCAGAACATAATGGCATTCCTACAATTCTTCTCTTCTAAAAAAAGGCTGGTCTATAATGGAGTGATTTCAGTATCTGTAAAATCTCCTATACTTTGAACTATTAGGCATGTGCCAAATTGACAGAATGAAGTACTTCCAATAGGGTCATTAAAGCTATTCATACATTATTATTGGAGAAAAAGACATACTGTGGACAACACTTTCAAACTTAAGAAGGTCGTGTAACACTTTGAGAAAGTTCATCCACATTTGGAAACAAACTCATGTCTGCTAGAAAATATAGATGACATGATGTTAGATGGATTTTCAAAAAACTTAATAAAGGATTTGTCAATTATTCATCCTTACATAATGTTTGAAGTCTTAGATAATTTACTCTATGTATGAAAGTAAATCTCATATATCTTCGCACGCGCATCATTAATGAAATCACAAAGAATACACGTAAAATGCTAGATTTCACTACTACATAATGAAGTTACATGAATTTTGCTTTTTTAAATGTGCACATGTTTTATGACCAAAATGGTAATGCTGCTAGACATTAGACTATTAGAGTAGATTTTGGAGTTATAGGCAAGCTCTATAAGTTGCCAACGTAATTTTGGATTCTTTTTTCTCCTACATTATCTCAAAAGAAATGTCATGAAGAAAAAAGGGAACACATTAGATATCAATATTAAAATCATTACAATGCTAGCCGCGCAATTGCGCGGGCCACCTCGCTAGTTGACATGCAAAACAATAGCACTATTTTGTCATGACATTACCAATAGTCCCTCCCTCCTCCACCACATGATTCACCTCCATAGACAAACATACACACGTACATGATTCGGCATAGGGTGCTACTAAAGATTTGTTTAACTCCGACAGGAAAATTAGGCAGCAATAAATTAGTGGTACTTAAGTACTCGTAATTAATTAAGTGACCTTGCAGGAGAGACAACAGAAGTGGAAGGTCTCCCTGGAGGATCA
This sequence comes from Triticum aestivum, assembly GCF_018294505.1. NCBI lineage: Eukaryota > Viridiplantae > Streptophyta > Magnoliopsida > Poales > Poaceae > Triticum > Triticum aestivum. The sequence goes on from NC_057801.1 coordinate 524,247,147, forward strand.
TCTCACATGTAAGGTAGACGTTGCCGAAGCCCTTGAATGGCCTCGACCGAGGCCTCAGGCTTCAGCAAGATCACCTTGGCACTGTTTATTCTTCTTCTTCCTCCTCTTCATGCTCTCTTTCTCTTTCTCCTCACCAGTTGGTGAAACCAAGTACATGATTGGCCTTCTATTTCAAAATTGGTTTTGTCAGTGAGGGAGTACAAGTGTACTAGTAAACAATAGCATTATTTTCTCATGGCAGTCACAAAATAGAGATGAACACAAGCATTAAATATCATTCTTACCTAAAGGAAGGTTATGGTGCCAATATGGATGATGAGGATTGGAACACAGATCTCCCTTTGTGCAGTTCCACCGAAATGAACCAACTGTTCCATCCTGACATTCCAGTTAAACAGTACAAAAGTCACTTCTCTTAAGAAGTGTTTTGTCTAGTGCACTAAAAGGTCACAACAGCAACCAGGTGAAATGGATATCCCTGTTTGCACAAAAAGCTACAGAGGAAACAGTCAGAGTCTCAAACAGTTACAGGAACAACATTTGGCCAAACTTGTCATGGCTTATAACAGTGGCATGGCTTCATTTTACCATGGACATTAGATTAAGAACAACTAAATATTTGGTATAAGGGCATGGGACAGTGGGTGCACTAGCAGTCCAGCACCATGTACCAAAACATGGGCATAAAGTGGTGATTCAGGGTTTGTTGCCCCGAGAAACAAATAACCAAGAAACATATCTGGGTTGGTCCCATTTTTGTTCACTCCAGCCACCTACTCCTATGTTTGGATAGCAAATCTAGTCCTGGTCATACCACTGTGTACAGCGTTTCCCCTATATTTCCCTTTTCGTCCAAGAGACCGGTTGGATGACCAATCTGTACTACTTTCACCCCCTTTCCTTCCTGTTTGTACCAAGTCTGATGTACATACTAAATTCCCCCACCCCCACTTTAGTCCTTTTTTGAACCAAGTAGAAGATTTGACTCCATGAAGTAGCTTTACCTCTAACAATAGAAGAAGAAAAATAGGTGACGTTGGACCATCCGATCGAGAGGGTCTGAGTGGTAGAAAATGATGCACATGCAGCGATGTAGTGAGCTGGGGAAGTAGATCTAGGGCGGTTTCAAAGGAAGATATACCTGAAGGTCATCAGGATGTGGATAGGTGGGCAGAGGGAGGCCGGATCCGCCCACTGTAGGGCAACGACGAAGGGATCGGAGGACCTCCCATGCCGGCGCTCAGCCAGAGATAATGGTGCGACCGGCAGTGGGTCTCCTCCCTCGGTATCGACGACGGCCTAAACGCTGTCCCTCGTCCCCTTCACCAGCGGAGGGGGATACGTCCGGATCTGTAACCAGTGGTGAGGATAGAAAGACAGTGTTTTTTGAAGGAAGGAAGACAGTGTTACCACCCGCTATCTTGTTTCGATCTAGAGAGGATGAGAGTGTGTGAATAGAGCAACCCTAGCAAGCAAGGGCGGAGGCTCCGGTCTATATATACATAGTGGGGTAGTTTTCCTTTCTCACTCCATCAAAACAATTGTTTAAAATTGTGTACGTGCCAGGTCGCCTTTTTTTAGTTGTTGATTGTTTTTTGAGATAGCTACCCGCTTATTCCAAGTGGTGTTACGGTGTGCCAGGTCGCACTTTGTATCCTTCAAGTCTGGTACAAGACCCTCCATTAAATGAGCAACCACCCCCTCGTAAAGTTTGTGAACAAACTCACGGCTAAAATTATCGGAAATGTGGGCTGCCCCAACATGCATTATTATTTATATTTTCTATGTGGGAGTATCTTCAACACAAAATGTGAGATACAATATTTATTGGGCCCCTTTGTAATTGGTGGTAAATTTTTACCAAAGATTTAACTCACAAAATGTTAGTGCATGTTAACAAAAAATATATCGTTTGATTCGTATTTGAACATAGTTTTCAATGATGTAATTTTTGTGACAAGCATGAACATTTGGTTAGTTAAATTTATAGTCAAAATTTGGCAAGGTGCAGTAACAACACATGCAAGTATCAAAAGGAAAGTCGCGGCATGCATGCATGCATTGTAATTAATACATCGCAAAACGCAAATTTTTGAAATATATCGAGTGCAGTACTTTGATATGCCGCGTGAACTCATACAACAACGAAAAGTTTGATTACTACAACACCCTCTCCCTCGTGGACTGAGCACTGTTGCCTTAGCTGCACCTGCCTTTGGCTGTATGACAGGTGGACCACCCACCTGTTGGGCTGACCTGTCATCCATGCAAAGGCAGGAGCAGTAAGTCAATGAAGCTGCATCCCTGCCCATGAGCGTGGTGGCTAGCAGGACTAGGAGAAGCTTTTGCTACACGCTCTCCCTCTCGGTGGACATGCAACAGTTCATTCTGTGTCAGATGGCCAGAAGCATACTATAGTACTCCTCCATGGTAGTAGTACTCCATCATTGTTCGACTTCCCGAAAAGGCGAAGAGCCAAGCGCAGCCTGGATGCTCGTGTGGCAGTTTCATGTGTAGAGTAGTCTAGGATAGCTTGTATCGTGCATGTAAAGCTTAAAATCGTTGGGGTTGGCTCCATGCTATGAGGCCGTCTCGAAGCATTTTTTTGTTGATTAAAGTAATCTTCTGGCCCTACCTGTCATCCTGGTGATTGTAGTTTGCATGCTCATCTGGTCAAGACAGGAATATATATTTTAATTTGTGGTGGGGTAAATGTTAGAGGTTGCAACAAATATATTGTACACTGTGGGTCTTTTAGCCAAGTTTAGAGGCAAGCATGTGGGGCCAGTGCTATGATGTGTCACATCAACTCATACAACGAGGAGAAGCTTGATTTTACTACTACACGTCTTCTCCCTCGCCCATGCGCGCGGTGGCTTGCAGAGGAGGACAAGCTTTTGCTTATACTACAACAAGCTATCCCTCCCGCAGGCGATGGACGGACATGCAGCAGTGGATTCAATACAGTAGAAGTAGTAGAAACATCATTGTTCGTATTCTCGAAGAGGCGTAGAACCAAGGGCAACCTTAAACAGGCAATTGTGAATGCTTGCGTGGCAGTCTTTGTGTAGGGGTGGGGCGTGGTGCGGTGCCTTGGAGCATGCATATAGCCATGCTCTTGCATGAGACAAAATTGCTATTTGAGCCCACTATTGTAGTACTACTCCACTTTCTAGTATAACCCTGTAAACCAGAAAGGAGTATTTTCCTTTCTAGAGATTTCAACAAGTGACTAGACTGCACCCTAAATGAGTAGTAACTAGTACATATGGAGCAAAATGAGTGAATCTACATTGTACAAAATACTACGTAGTTATCTCGCTTTCCTCTCCGCCTTGGTCGCGGTGCACAATATTGAGTACTCCTATATGACTACCCGCTCTATCTACATGAGGGACATCAAAGCATCTGAGCCCGCGTGCCATCCACCAAATCACAGCGAGGTGCTACAGTCGAGACTCACCGATCACCCCGGTGTGGCCATCATGACCCGTCATATCACAAAACCCACACCTTTGCCAACAGTGGAAAAGTGGCCTCAAAGTTGGACTGGAAGAAGCAACCATCATTTCACTGGAATGCTCATTGAACCCCTTTTTCTCCCCTTTCTTGAAGAAAACCTGTGACGCCCGGATAATCAAGCTACAGTGAACCCCTGCTAATGGTGCCACGTCATCACATTACTGTTGCTAATCCGCACTTGATCCAAATCACTGTTCTTATTCAAACTCAAAATTTAAGCCAGAAATTCAAATTTGCCAAACATGAAAACTTAAATGTTCAAAGTGTGGCAAATAATCCCTGGATATTTGTCATGTTGGAACCAACCTCTTTTGGATTTCCAAGTGCACCTGGAATTGTATTTAGTGGTCCAACAACATATTATTTGACCTTTTCAATTTCTAAAAATGCTTGAACAATTCCTTTGGCCCTGAAACTTTTTAAGCAACACCACAATGTTGTGCCTGAATTATTTGCTAAGTTTTACATTCAACAAAAAAAATCATTTGATTGCCTTGTTTTCTTACAAAACAGTAGGTATCCTTGTAGTACGAAATAAAAGAAATGGAAAAAGAAAATAAAACCCCCCCTCCCCCAGTGGGCCTTGTGGCCCAGTTGGCCGTCCCACCAGGCCAACACCCGAGCCGGCCCACACCATCGTGGGGATAAGACCGGGTTCCTCCCCCCTCTCCTCGTCAGCTCCTGGGATACTTCCCCACTCCCCTCTCTCCTCCAGATCCACAACGCCGAGCATCCCCGTGGCCTCGCCGCCGAGCTGACCGCAGCCACCGGCCTCCCCTTGCCACGTCGTTGTACCCAAGAGCTTCGCCGAGCACCGCTACGTGGTCTGCACCCTCGACTTCGAGCTCAGAGCCACCGGAGCGTCCGCCTCATCATCTTCTTCCTCTACAGCCGCCGGTGATCGTCGACCATTCCGACCCCGCCGCCTCACCCCGGCGAATGCGCCTTCCCACCCCTCAACGCTGGCGCCCACCCCAGCGACGTCGGGCTCCGTCAACACCGACGCCTCCTCGCCCTCGCGCCGAACCTCCCCGACGCCGCGCCTGAACCGCCGGCCATGGAGCCCGCCCCCCCCCCCCCCCCCGTGCGCCTGCAGCTTCGCCTCCAGCAGGCCGACCGCCTCGCGTTGTCCCCGTGTCCGCTCACCCTCAAGCACGGCCACGCCCGACGACGACGTCGCCGACCCCGTCCCCCTCGTCGCCATTCGCCGCCGTCTTCTTCAACGCCGGCGCCGTCTGCTGCTACTAACCCCATCGCCGGGCCACCGTGTGCCCTCCCTGTGAGCTTCCCCTCCTCCTCTCTTCCTCGCGCGCTTGCGCTGACTGCAACCCGTGCACGCCCGTCCGCCTGTGCCTCTGGCCACGCTGCGCCTCTGGCCTCGCCTGACCTCACCGCTGCCGGCGTCGCTCGCCCGCCCCGGCTGCGTCGCCTGCCCCGCACCCCCCTGTCCGTCGCCCACGCCCGGCCTTGCCGCCCCATCGGACGCCCGCAACCGTGCCCGAGACCATGCCCGTTAGGCCTTCTAGGCCTATGACACGAGGGGCCCAGCCCCTGAACGTTTAAAAAAAGGAGAAAGAAAGAAATAAATATATATTAAAACTATTAATTAATTAATTAATTATGTTTAAATAAACTAATAAAAATTAGTTAATCTAATCTTTTAGTTAAAACTAATTAACCTTGTTTAATTACTCTGAGCCTATGACGAACGGGACCCACGCGTCAGTTTGACTGGTCAACGGTCAACTTTGACCGCTGATGTCATACTGACATCATGATGACACATTAATTCTTTTTCGAATTAGCTAAATAATAATAATCCCATAAAATGTTTAATTCTTTATAAAATCATATAAAATAATCCATAACTCGGATGAAAAAGTTTTATACATGAAAGTTGCTCAGAACGACGAGACGAATCCGGATACGCTGTCCGTTCGTCTGCCACCCATCCCTAGCATAGCAAACATGCAACTTTTCCTCTCCGGTTCATCTGTCTGACGCACGTCCGGAACCGGGAAAACTTTCCCGGATATTTCCCACTTCGCCAGTACCGCCTAGCGCTGCGTTAGAACACTTCTAGCCCCGCTTATTGTCTTGTTATGCACTTGCCTGCTATGTATTTACTGTTTCTTCCCCCTCTTCTCTCCGGTAGACCCCGAGACCGCTTCTGATGCCCATGTGATCGACTACGTCGACGTCGACCCTCCTTCTTGTCTGAGCAACCAGGCAAGCCCCCCCCCCCTTTGATCATCCCGATATCGCCCATTCTATACTCTCATGCTTGCATTAGATTTTGCTACTGTTATTGTTTGCTCCTATTCTGATGCATAGCCTGCTTTTGTACCTGCTATTGTTACCTACCTGCTTACCCTAAACTGCTTAGTATAGGTTGGCTAGTGATCCAGCAGTGACCTCCACCTTGTCCTTGTTGCCCCTGCTTCATCATCGACGCCTCGATTAGTGTGATCGACGACCAGAGCCCGACACCTCACATCACATCACGCCCCTTTAGTTGCTCGACTATTTAGTGCCGAGGGTGATCCCTCATAACGCACTCTGATGATAATTCTGTAGTGTAGCTATTTCGGTCGTGGTCATCGAGGGTGATTTCCTCTTTCACCATTCCCGACACGGCTCTGTCGTTCAACACCTCAAGTGTGAACCTCGAGGGTGGTCCCTCTTATGTTCACCTTGATGATTACATTGAGTGGAATCCACCGGGGGTAATTCCTCGGGTTTTCCCCTTGATGTCTGGACACACAGTTACCTTGACTTTACTTGAGACCTTGGTGGAAGTCGGGCGGGCCCGGAGAGCACCCGCAAGATAATGACGTGGCACAGCCGGACACTCTAGGCCCTTGTCGTAAGTCCACGAGACCGGGTGACGGGGTCACTTTCGATCGTGAGTCTCTGCTCGTCTCCACAAGCTAATAATACACTATAGTTTGGGTATTTGTTCTGAGTTGGCCTCTGGCCTTTACGCACCAACCACCACGTGAGAATAGTTATGGGCCTCGATGTTGCATTATCAGCCGAAGCTTTGTCAGACGTCCAGTTCAGCAATGCGGCACGGCTGGACCGGCACCATCCATGTAGAGGTGGAGCCTGGACCCGCCCTGCTTGCAACGACTCGGAGTGCAACGGGCGATGGGCCCAGACCCCGGAGTGCTTAGGAGGTAGACCGACGGGGACCTCTCTGCTGAGCCTAGGTAGGGATGCGACGTGTTGATCTTCCGAGGCCGGGAATTGACCCCAGAAAGGTGTGTTCGGCCAACGTGATCGAGCGTGTTGGCAAACGTGGTGCACCCCTGCAGGGAAGATTATCTATTAATAGCCGTGTCCACGGTAACGGACGTTCAGACTTATATCCTGATCTTATACAACTACAAATGGATACTCAAGATATGTGGCTCCGGGATTGCTTTCTCGCAGGGAGTCGAGGAAGGATCTCTCGGCATTAATGTTACAACATGCTTGTTAATTATAAACTGCTATTCTTTACTCTTCTACATGCTGCAAGATGCTCGGAGCTGCGTGAAGATGCTAGTCTTCGATAGGCTAGGTCTTCCCCCTTATTCTGGCATTCTGCAGTTCAGTCCACATATACAAACCGTCCATTTGATACCAGTGCATACTTAGTATAGATCTGATGCTTGCGAGTACTTTGGATGAGTACTCACGGTTGCTTTGCTACCCCTTTTCCCCCTTCCTTCTTCTTTCCGGTTGATGCAACCAGATGGTGGATCCCTGGAGCCAGATGCCACCGCCGATGGATGCTGCTACGTGAAGACCGCCGACGGCCAGGAGTAGTTAGGAGGTCCCAAGCAGGAGGCCTTGCCTCTTCGATCGTTGTTGCTTTTGTGTTAGCCTTCTTAAGGCATCCTTGTTTAACTTATGTCTGTACTCAGATATTGTTGCTTCCGCTGACTCTTGTGTATTGAGCTTGTATTCGAGCCCTCGAGGCCCCTGGCTTGTAATATAAAGCTTGTATTATATTATTTGTGTCTAGAGTTGTGTTGTGATATCTTCCCGTGAGTCCCTGATCTTGATCGTACACATTTGCGTGTATGATTAGTGTACGATTGAATCGGGGGCGTCACAAGTTGGTATCAGAGCCGACTGCCTGTAGGATCCCCCTTTCCAACTCCTTGGCCGATGTTGAGTCTAGTCTTGAAAATTGGTTTACTAAGATGGCTGTGTGGCTTATGTGCTCGCGTCGCCATTGGGTGGTATTAGGATCTTATACTCCTCGTCTATACTCTAGGACTCTGACCTCTCTTCTATTCGGGTTAAATGGATTTGCTAATTGTAACTCTAGGTTCTCGTAAATACTTCTCCCAGAGAGCCCCTCACTCCAGACGATTGCTTGGTGCACCAGAAGAATCTGATGATACTCTCCGATGTTTTCCCGAGACCATTGTCTCCTTCACCATTGCGATCCCTACCACCGATAATTCCTTATGGGTAACTACCTACAATTGTCGTTCATACCCAGTTGCCCTTGTTATTACAAGATGGCCTGAAATACTCTCTGATGTTCCGAGAATCCTTTATGCTTACTGCCCTGCAGTTCCTTGCCTCATGAATACCCCCATGTATAATTCCTCACACTTTTTGAGGATTTGTTCATTCCTAGTTGATCAAGTGATTCATACTTTGAAGTACTATCCGATCTTCCGGTAATCCTCTCCAACTATTGCTTGGCAAATACTTATCTGCTTGCATTATGGTTACTATGAATGTCTAGCAATACTCATTAGCATCCTTTGTCATCGTTATTTCGAGCATTTGATTCGGTTTGTTTGCGAATGCTCGCGATCATCAGTCCTATTTAAAATTCTTCCCTTGGTTCAGACATCACTCTGTACATGAGCTGGTGTTCGACAAATCAAACCTTGATTGATTGTTGATCTGTCTTTTCAACTTACTTGTCTTTGGTCAAAGCCTCTGCTTTTGATCCCCTGATTTGGGAATCATAATTCCGTTACATTTGATCTTTGATTTGGTCAGTTGTTTCTATAACCTAACCTCCTTGCATTCTTTCTTCTTCTGGTTGAGTACCGATACTCACATCAGATCCATTGTGGACCTCCAGGTCCTTTGTTGGGTTTTATCCGACAGTGTCCTTCATATTCAGAAACCTTGTGAGCTTTTCCTCAGATACATAATGCCTTTGGTAAATTGTATCCCCTGCTCTCGTCAACCATACTCTGCTTCCGGTCATGAGTTATTTACTCATGAAGTTTGTGGTATATGTTCCTAACATATCCCTATGGGTTGAATCTCTGTCTTCCCTAAAGTAGTGTGAACCCGAAAACTTCTACGACTCATACTCTACTGGTGTTATGCCAGATAAAATATCAACACTACGACTTCTTCGAAAATGAGAAGTGAATGAAAGGTTATGCATTGGAGAAGTGGGAGTCGACCTTGAACTTTGTGTTCATGCCCATGGACACGATGTAGATCCTATCATGGAAGCTTCTTACTATAATAATAATCCTCTTGTGATAAGTTCATCTTGTATCTATGATTGGTCCTTCGCAACCGTGGTTCCAACCATGATTGTTCTTCTTTGATTTCATTTCTCAGACAAGTGGAAGTACTTGTCTTCTATAGATCATTTCACCCATCCAACCTCTATTCTGCTATACCCTCGAGTATTACCCTCTGGTATCTCGAGATTATCACGGAACTACATAACCTCTTATGAGTTTTTCATCAACTATTATTCTCGCCGATTCAAATTTTCCACGGGTTCAGAGTTGCTAGACACTCGAGGACACCGATAACTGATTCGAGTCCACACTTGCCTTTCCATTGTTTTGATTAATCTTTCTTGTAACCTATCTTATCTGAGCAGTGATAATTCGCTGCTTATGTAAACACCTCGGTGTATAAACTCTGTCAGTCAGACCTTGTTACTATTGTTGATGACATTTCGGTAGCCACTGATGGACGAGAACTTTGCCTGTTGGTCCGCCTCGTCTTAACGAGCAGGAAAATAGTTCTCTTCGTCCCTCGCCCTTGGTACCAATGTTGTTGCCAACATAATTGACAGGCTATCCTATGACCTGCCTTCCTATCTTGACCACGCAAAATGATTAGTGCCTTCCTGCTTTTAAACCACATGGTGGGCCCATAACCCACAGTTCCACAGGATCGAAACCTGACTCTCCTGTACAACCTTGACTCCAAAATATTCTTTGCACTTGGCTTCGTATGTAAATCACGAGCCACCTTCCTAGTGATCTATTCTGGTATCAGACGAAATACTTATTCCCATTGCTCTGAACCCCTTTCACCCTCTGTTTTAGGCAACGAACGATTGCCTACCCGGTTGAACCTTCTTATTGCACCTTCTTACCTTGCTCTCGATGACTTCCTTAAATTTCAACTCGAGAGATGCCTCTATGCCACGTTCAGTGAGATAGCCCTCAGGTACCTATCTTGTGATGAGCTCCGTCCTTCTCGAGTCTTTCCCCCTTACTTCACCACTTAAATCTCGGGACGAGATTTCTTGTAGTGGAGGAGAATTGTGACGCCCGGATAATCAAGCTACAGTGAACCCCTGCTAATGGTGCCACATCATCACATTACTGTTGCTAATCCGCACTTGATCCAAATCACTGTTCTTATTCAAACTCAAAATTTAAGCCAAAAATTCAAATTTGCCAAACATGAAAACTAAAATGTTCAAAGTGTGGCAAATAATTCCTGGATATTTGTCATGTTGGAACCAACCTCTTTTGGATTTCCAAGTGCCCCTGGAATTGTATTTAGTGGTCCAACAACATATTATTTGACCCTTTCAATTTCTAAAAATGCTTGAACAATTCCTTTGGCCCTGAAACTTTTTAAGCAACACCACAATGTTGTGCCTGAATTATTTGCTAAGTTTCACATTCAACAAAAAAATCATTTGATGCATTGTTTTCTTACAAAACAGTAGCTATCCTTGTATTACAAAATAAAAGAAATGGAAAAAAGAAAACAAAAACCACCCTCCCCCAGTGGGCCTTGTGGCCCAGTTGGCCGTCCCACCAGGCCAACACCCAAGCCGGCCCACACCATCGTGGGGATAAGACCGGGTTCCTCCCCCCTCTCCTCGTCAGCTCCTGGGATATTTCCCCACTCCCCTCTCTCCTCCAGATCCACGACGCCGAGCATCCCCGTGGCCTCGCCGCCGAGCTGACCGCGGCCACCGGCCTCCCCTTGCCACGTCGTTGTACCCAAGAGCTTCGCCGAGCACTGCTACATGGTCTGCACCCCCGACTTCGAGCTCGGAGCCACCGGAGCGTCCGCCTCATCATCTTCTTCCTCTATAGCCGCCGGGGATCCTCGACAATTCCGACCCCGCCGCCTCTCCCCGGCGACTGCGCCTTCCCACCCCTCAACGCCGGCGCCCACCCCAGCGACGTCGGGCTCCGTCAACGCCGACGCCTCCTCGCCCTCGCGCCGAACCTGCTCGACGCCGCGCCTGAACCGCCGGCCATGGAGCCCCCCCTGTGCGCCTGGAGCTTCGCCTCCAGCAGGCCGACCGCCTCGCGTTGTCCCCGTCTCCGCTCACCCTCAAGCACGGCCACGCCCGACGACGACGTCGCCGACCCCGTCCCCCTCGTCGCCATTCGCCGCTGTCTTCTTCAACGCCGGCGCCGTCTGCTGCTACTAACCCCATCGCCGGGCCACCGTGTGCCCTCCCTGTGAGCTTCCCCTCCTCCTCTCTTCCTCGCGCGCTTGCGCTGACAGCACCCCGCGCACGCCCGTCCGCCTGTGCCTGTCGCCACGCCGCGCCTCTGGCCTCACCTGACCTCACCGTTGCCGGCGTCGCTCGCCCGCCCCGGCTGCGTCGCCTGCCCCGCACCCCCCTGTCCGTCGCCCGCGCCCGGGCTTGCCGCCCCATCGGACGCCCGCAACCGTGCCCGAGACCGCGCCCGTTAGGCCTTCTAGGCCTATGACATGAGGGGCCCAGCCCCTGAACGTTTAAAAAAAGGAGAAAGAAAGAAATAAATATATATTAAAACTATTAATTAATTAATACTTAATTAATTATGTTTAACTAAACTAATAAAAATTAGTTAATCTAATCTTTTAGTTAAAACTAATTAACCTTGTTTAATTACTCTGAGCCTATGACGAACGGGACCCATGCGTCAGTTTGACTGGTCAACGGTCAACTTTGACCGCTGATGTCATGCTGACATCATGATGACACATTAATTCTTTTTCGAATTAGCTAAATAATAATAATCCCAGAAAATGTTTAATTCTTTGTAAAATCATATAAAATAATCCATAACTCGGATGAAAAAGTTTTATACATGAAAGTTGCTCAGAATGACGAGACGAATCCGGATACGCTGTCCGTTCGTCTGCCACCCATCCCTAGCATAGCAAACATGCAACTTTTCCTCTTCGGTTCATCTATCTGACAAACGTTCGGAACCAGGAAAACTTTCCCGGATATTTCCCCCTTCGCTAGTACCGCCTAGCGCTGCGTTAGAACACTTCTAGCCCCGCTTATTGTCTTGTTATGCACTTGCCTGCTATGTATTTACTGTTTCTTCCCCCTCTTCTCTCCGGTAGACCCCGAGACCGCTGCTGATGCCCCTGTGATCGACTACGTCGACGACGACCCTCCTTCTTGTCTGAGCAACCAGGCAAGCCCCCCCCTTTGATCATCCCGATATTGCCCATTCTATACTCTCATGCTTGCATTAGATTTTGCTACTGTTATTGTTTGCTCCTATTCTGATGCATAGCCTACTTTTGTACCTGCTATTGTTACCTACCTGCTTACCCTAAACTGCTTAGTATAGGTTGGCTAGTGATCCATCAGTGACCTCCACCTTGTCCTTGTTGCCCCTGCTTCATCATCGACGCCTTGATCAGTGTGATCGACGACCAGAGCCCAACACCTCACATCACATCACGCCCCTTTATTTGCTCGACTCTGCAGAGCTACTATCGAGTGCCGAGGGTGATCCCTCATAACGCACTCTGATGATAATTCTGTAGTGTAGCTATTTCGGTCGTGGTCATCGAGGGTGATTTCCTCTTTCACCATTCCCGACACGGCTCTGTCGTTCAACACCTCAAGTGTGAACCTCGAGGGTGGTCCCTCTTACGTTCACCTTGATGATTACATTGAGTGGAATCCACCGGGGGTGATTCCTCAGGTTTTCCCCTTGCTGTCTGGACACACAGTTACCTTGACTTTACTTGAGACCTTGGTGGAAGTTGGGCGGGCCCGGAGAGCACCCGCAAGATAATGACGTGGCACGGCCGGGCATTCTAGGCCCTTGTCGTAAGTCCACGAGACGGGGCGACGGGGTCACTTTCGATCATGAGTCTCTGCTCGTCTCCGCAACCTAATAATACACTATAGTTTGAGTATTTGTTCTGAGTTGGCCTCTGGCGTTTACGCACCAACCACCACGTGAGAATAGTTATGGGCCTCGACGTCGCATTATCAGCCGAAGCTTTGTCAGACGTCCAGTTCAGCAGTGCGGCACGGCTGGGCTGGCACCATCCATGTAGAGGTGGAGCCTGGACCCGCCCTGCTCGCAATGACTCGGAGTGCAATGGGCGATGGGCGCAGACCCCGGAGTGCTTAGGAGGTAGACCGGTGGGGACCTCTCTGCTGAGCCTAGGTAGGGCTGCGATGAGTTGATCTTCCGAGGCCGGGCATTAACCCCAGAAAGGTGTGTCCGGCCAACGTGATCGAGCGTGTTGGCAAACGTGGTGCACCCCTGCAGGGAAGATTATCTATTAATAGCCGTGTCCACGGTAACGGACGTTCAGACTTATATCCTGATCTTATACAACTACAAATGGATACTCGAGATATGTGGCTCCGGGATTGCTTTCTCGCAGGGAGTCGAGGAAGGATCTCTGGGCATTAATGTTACAACATGCTTGTTAATTATAAACTGCTATTCTTTACTCTTCTACATGCTGCAAGATGCTCGGAGCTGCGTGAAGATGCTAGTCTTCGATAGGCTAGGTCTTCCCCCTTATTCTGGCATTCTGCAGTTCAGTCCACATATACAAACCGTCCATTTGATACCAGTGCATACTTAGTATAGATCTGATGCTTGCGAGTACTTTGGATGAGTACTCACGGTTGCTTTGCTACCCCTTTTCCCCCTTCCTTCTTCTTTCCGGTTGATGCAACCAGATGGTGGATCCCTGGAGCCAGATGCCACCGCCGATGGATGCTGCTACGTGAAGACCGCCGACGGCCAGGAGTAGTTAGGAGGTCCCAGGCAGGAGGCCTTGCCTCTTCGATTGTTGTTGCTTTTGTGTTAGCCTTCTTAAGGCATCCTTGTTTAACTTATGTCTGTACTCAGATATTGTTGCTTTCGCTGACTCTTGTGTATCGAGCTTGTATTCGAGCCCTCGAGGCCCCTGGCTTGTAATATAAAGCTTGTATTATTTTATTTGTGTCTAGAGTTGTGTTGTGATATCTTCCCGTGAGTTCCTGATCTTGATCGTACACATTTGCGTGTATGATTAGTGTACGATTGAATCGGGGGCGTCACAAAACCTCACTCCAGGTTACTCACTTCTGCCATTTTCTTCTGTACCGACGAAGGAAATGTGGGCGAATCAGTGATGTCACTATATTTTCATTCCAAGAATCTTCTTTTTGCGAAGCATCGACCGATTCTCAAAGCCTATTCTTTTCCCATTTTCATTGCGATTGTGCTTTCCTTTCTATTGCTTTTTGTTTGTCAGATCATAGATGGATCCTGGAGCACTAGGCAAAGAGTTGTCGGTGGACAACCCACTTGAGACAGCGATCTCCAGGAAGCAAGCACTAACCAACGAGTTGACCATGTTGGCGGGCCAACCCATGGAGACAAAGAACTCCAAGAAACAAGCACAGGACAAAGAGTTGACGAGGTTGCCGGACGAACTCCTCAAAGAAAGGTGGAAGAACAGTAAGGGCCCCATCGTGCCTACCCCAGAAACTCTAATGGCCACCTATGCGAGGCTCCAGGCCGAGTTTGAGGAGATAGTCGCCATTCAGAAGCAGTATTCCCCTGGCAAGGTGATGGCCCCCATCGAGGACTAGGAGATGGCCCCCGGAGGGATGGGATCCCCTGGTGAGCTGCAAAAGGTAAAAAATGGCTTACCATAGTTGTGGTTTTTTTATATTTGCAATGTGCTTGCTAATATGTTTGGGTTGTGCAGGTGCCGGTGGACGTCCTTGATGATTCCGATGTCGCGGCCCGTCCTGTGGACAATGCCCCAGAGATAGTTGTCGATGTCGCAGTCCGTCCTGTTGACATCGCCCAGGAGATCGATTCCAATGCTGCAGTCCATCCTGTGGACATCGCCCCAGAGATCGATTTCGATGTCGCGGTCCTTCCTGTGGAAATCGCCCTAGAGATCAATTCCCATTCCGTTGTCTGTGCTGTGGTCATTGCCCGAGAGATCAATGACAAGAAATAGTTGGTCGCGCTAATCCTTCAGGGTAGTTTGCATTGTGTTTAATTACCAGAATGATGTGTGTTATCAAACCATCTTAGGGCTAGTGCACTATCTTGTGTGGGCGGTACTTGCTACTTTTGTTTGATCGTGAATCATGTGAACCCTCTCCGAGTTATGGAAACAGATGTATCCTCACCAGCTTTTGATGTAATATATGGCATACTTAGATGTAAGTTTGAACTGTTTATCATATTAGTAGGGCTTGTTTGATGATTCTTGGTGTTAGTAGGCTAGCTACGTGTGAGCTATAGTACTTTAAAAACACTCACCGAAGAGAAACGTTGAGGATGATGAGCTCATGGTACGCTTATACTGATCCTTCGTCGATCGGCCAATAACCCAAGCTCCTAAAATTGTAGGCTTAGCGGTCGATCAGAAAATAGTCGACACAGATACATTCATGCCTCATTTGGTTCATAGGGTAGAAAAATCGTAGCAAAATTATAGAGATGTACAACACAAAATCATAGCAGTACACAGGCCTACTCCCTCCATTTGAAAATAGTTTACTCAACTTTGTACTAGTACTAACTTTTAAATGGAGGGAGTACGAATCCTTGGCGGGCTAGTTTGGCCATGTGGGGTTCAGTGAAATTACGTGGTATAGTGCCGTCTAGTCGTCGCGTGTGGTAGTAGTATTGCAGGTACAGTAAGTTTTCTTGAAGAAGTGGAATTCAATGAAGTCAAGATGGTTCCTTCGTCCGACCAACTTAAGTGGGAAAGGTTGGGCCTGCGCTACGACCGGGGTGGACCAGGATAACTTTGTGCATGGCAGGTGGACCAGGATGGTCGACATCCCACATGTTGGTGAATGAAAGTATTCTTTTCGATATAGAGGACGAGCAACGAGTATTCATTGTTTATTTTTGATGAAAGCTATTGTCTCCACTTTTACGAAGGAGGAGTGTGAAACACGGCAGCCCAGTGAACTTGGCATGTGCACCACTCCATCCTTCCACATGTAATACTAGCATAGTGTTGACTATAAGGTTGGCTATAAGCTTACAACTTTTTCTCACTTTCTCTCTATCTATTTCCTCTCAAATGTTTTTTACCTTTCTTTTTTAGACACAATGTTTCTATGCTCCTTTTTTTAGAATTAGTTTTTTTATACCTAGGAGCACGTGTAGAGATGGGCTCTTACAGAGCTCATTCCTTGACATTGTCAATGCCTCTCTCTCTCCTCCACATAAGCGGGCTTATAGCCCAGTATTTTACTGGTACTACTTGCTATGAATGCGGACAGCTGGCAACTAAGGGGGAGCGCATGGGGGGGGGGGGTTCTGGTGGGCCAGGGCGGTTAGAAGCGGGCTTGGAAGTGGTCTAGACTCCCGCATGGCCCACCTCACATTATCACCATATATTTCTTGGAGTCCGTGCATGGCGAGCAGGCGATCTCTTCTCCCTCCCCCGTCTCTCTCTTAATTACATTTCAGCTATCAACGGTTTATTCAATTGCAGTCCCACATGTCAGTGAAAATGCAAGACAACGTGTGTCACCTCTGGTGAGCGGCATGCGAGCCAGACTGTTGGGGGTGCGACGCGAACACGACGCGTACGAGTCGTAAGTGTGCCGCCTTTTCCTTTTAAACTTGCAAAGCATAACATTTCTGCGCGATCAGTCGATAGAAATCCAGAAGAAAATGATGAGCGCGGTGCTTTCCCGCGCGTTAGGCGGGCTAGTTTGAGTGATATGACGTGCTACAGTGCCGTCCACTTGCTCCATTTTTATGTAAGCAAGAGTCTACACTCTTACTTGGGAGGAGTGCGAAACACAGCGCATGTGATTTTGATCAAGGGATAACTATTCCCTATGAAATAATGGAGCACTGTTAGCGATTATAGCATGATACTTAGGTCATCTCCAACGCTGGCCCATAAATTTACACTGGCATCTGTTCGAGGACACTGATGGATGCCATCCAATGCTTCCCGCATACCTTTCGACAACTATATGAACTAACTGTACGAAACTCATGCAAACAAAGCAAATTTCAAATTAACCGGATGAAATTCGTTACATTTCGAGAACTTCTCATATAAACTGGACAAAATTCATTACATATTTCTCACAAATAGTACTAAAACCTACTGTAAACCCAATCTAAATGATCGTCGGCGCCCGACTGTCGGTGTCAAAACCGGCAGATCTCGGGTAGGGGGTCCTGAACTGTGCGTCTAAGGATCGAAGGTAACAAGGAGGCAGGGGACACGATGTTTACCCAGGTTCGGGCCCTCTTAATGGAGGTAATACCCTACTTCCTGCTTGATCGACTATGATGAGTGTAGGGGTTTACAAGAGATTATCTACCTCAAGACCGTGATGGCTAAACCCTAGATGTCTTGCATGTATGATTGTGATCCTGCCTATTTACTAATCCCTCCAGTTTATATAGACACTGGAGGGATCTAGGGTTGTACAGAGTCGGTTACAGAGAAAGGAAGGTACATGATCCGAACACTAAGCTTGCCATCCACGCAAGGGAAAGTCTTATCCAGACACGGGGGGAGGTCCTTCTACCTTGTATCTTCACGGCACATCAATCCGGCCCATGTCACATAGGCCGGCTCCTCGAGGACCCCATAGTCCAGCACTCCCTCAGTAGCCCCTGAACCGGGCTTCAATGACGATGTGTTCGGTGCGCAGATTGCCTTCGGCATTGCAAGGCAGGTTCCTTCTCCGAATACTTCAACACAGCCCTCCACTCAAAAGGTTGTATCCGGCTTTATTAAATAATTATAGCCTTAAGCTATTTGGGCAAAAATGTTCAAAATAAAATAAGCCACGTCCATATATGATTTTTTCGGTGAGGCGTTATGTCCTGGCCTTGGTAGCATTCTGAATCATTTCACAGCCTCGTTTCGTATTTCGAGGCACGACCATTGACACGTCTTGTCAAAGCAGAGATCGTGTCCCCTTACCACGGGATTTTCATAAACAGGGGTTTGGGTTATCCAACCGTGTCATTGACACATCCCCTTGGGAATAGGCAAGATTTAAGGCTTGTCAGAGGGCGCTTGACATCCACTACCTTTATAAGAAGATTAGAATCCATCTTTTTACCCCATGCCTTCTTCCTCCTTTGCCTATCCGTCATTCGAGCTCTAGTGCCCAAGTCTCAATCCTTTCCATCGCCACCAACCACTCCTAGCCATGTCCGGATCTGGAGCGTAGGGAAAATGGATGGCCTCCTCTATTATAGAAGAGAACATCACGGAGCACCGGGAAACTGGGTATTTAGCCATGGACATACACTACAAAAAAAAAGACACATCCGTGACATTTTGGGCCGAACGAAAAAAAATTCTGTCATACTTATGACACTTCTATGATGGTAATTGTGACAAAACCTGGTATCATCATAGATGTGGTGGGCTCCTACTTCTATGACAAAAAATCATGACAGAAAATGGGCTTTCTGTCCTGGGCGGGCCGGAGACGCAGCCGCATGACATTCTTTGGGCCGTCCATGACGGAAAACCGTGGTAGAAGAGAGGGCAAGGAAAATTTCAGGGAGTTCCCGGTTACGGTGGGTGGTCGGGGGCCGAGCGACGCGCGTTTCTCTCATACACCTACGCGTGTGTGTGCGAGGAATTAGCTCTAACTGAACCCGAGTGAGGCGTTGGGCCCTAACTGAACCCGAGCGATTGCACTGCAGGCTACGCGTTACTGAACCTGAGCGATCAATCGATGGCTATTAACTGAACCCGATCGAGCGATTCCTTTGCTACTGCTGCTGACTGAAGCCGATCGATGCTGCCTCTCTAGATGAACAGCGAGCGTTGCGGGAGGGGGGGGGGGTTGGATGAACAGTGAGCGGTGGGGGTGGATGCAGGACTCCGTGGCGTTGCCTCTGGATGAACAGGACGACCCCGTGGAGGGCTGGATGAACAGTAGATGGTGGAGGGGTCCCCGTGGAGGGGTGGTTGAACAGTAGCCACTGGAGTAGCGCGCGGTGGAGGCTGGATGAACAGGAGCCCGTGGAGGCTGGAGGAGGTCGACGGTAGCCCGTGAACGCTGGAGGTGGTCGACGGTGGAGATGAAAAGTATCCCGTGGAGTCCCATTTTGCGGTACGCCACACCCCTCCCAATGAACAGGACCCCCGTTTCGACCGTAGCGCTCCAACACAAGTCCGTTTCATCCGTTTTGCAATACGCCACACCCCTCCCAATAAACACGACCCCCGTTTGAACCGTAGCGCTCCAACACAAGTCTGTTTCATCCGTTTTGCGGTACGCCACACCCTTCCCGATCAACAAGACCCCTATTTCGACCGTAGAAGGGCCGTTTCCTCCGTTTTGCAGTATGCCAGACCCCTCCCGATGAACAGAATCCCGTTTCGAACGTGGCCGGTCGAACACAAGGCCGTTTCCTCCGTTCTGCGGTACGCCAGTCCTCGTTTCCATTGCCTGTTCCGTCCAAGCCCTCCCGATGAATACGACGATGCATTCCGTTCCGTCCCAGCCGGTTGGCTCCCACGCGTTCCGTTGCCTCCTGATGAACACGACGCATTCCGTTGCCTCCCCATGAACACCACGCATTCCATTGCCTCCCCATGAACATAATGACGATGTTGTTTCTCCGTTCCGACCCAGCCATGTACACGAGCCCTGGTCGTACGTATGCGCTTTTAGGTGTTCGAGACCCCACCCATATGTACACACACGTGGCCGTATTTTCTTTATTGCACCCTGGCCGTTGTACGTACGTGTACATGCTATGTGTGCGCGTCTACTACGACACGTGCTCACCTCTACATCGACACATGCGTGCCTCTACATCCATCAGTATATATGTACATACACGTTGGCGACCAGAATGACAACGCTACGTATGCTTCGACCAGGTGGGCCTCGACTATCAGGCAATTCCTTGTGTGCGAAGATGTAGCTGGTGGGTCCCAGTAGTCAGGCGGGCGAATCGTTTTTTTTTGCCCGGACGCACTTCCTTGCGTGCGAAGATGTAGCTGGTGGGTCCCAGCAGTCAGGGGGAAACATTTTTTAGCGAAATACTGTGGCCCATCCGGTGGGTCCCCGCTGTCAGGTGGAGGAATAATTATTTTGCGCGTAATAAGGAGGCACTTCCTTGCTGCGGACGTGGACCCAGCTTTCAGCCTCTCCACGTACAGTCCACGTCCGATGGAAGCCCTTCCTTGACCAGGTTGACCACGCCGCGCCGAGAGCACCAGGGCGGTGGACGACGGCGAGGCCTAGGAAGGGGATGACACGGAGCCGGGTAAGACGCGACAGTGGATGCCCATGCGTAGAGGAGTACAAGGGTTCACTGGTTCGCTGTGGTGCGAGGCTGTCGACGCCATAGAATAACATGGGGTGTGGGTGAGTAGAGGGATGGCCTGGCCAGCAGTGGGAGTAGTAGGGGGCGGTGAGGCCCCCGCCGCACCGCAGCCGGCCAAGGGAGACAGGAGCACAAGGCACGACCGGTGCTGGTTTGGGCGGCTGGAGACAGAAGACCAGAGGTTGAAGAAGCACTACGGCCATTGGATGGACATCGTATGGTCACTAGAGCTAGAATCGTGCATATTGACTAAGTTGACAAAGCCCTCCGTCCCTGTCAACTTAGTAGGCCCACAAGTCAGCCTGCCACTATACTGGGTCCCAGCTAACAGGGGGAGTATTCATTTTTTTGTGCATAATAAGGAGGCACTTCCTTGCGTGCAAAGATATAGCTAGTGGGTCCGAGCTGTCAGTGGCAGTAACATTTTTTTCGTGAAATACAGAGGCCCTTTCGGTGGGTCCCTGATGCAGGTGGAGGAATCATTATTTTGCGTGTAATAAGGAGGCATTTCCTTGCGTGCGGCCGTGGACCCAGCGGTCGGCCTCTCCATGTACAGTCTACTTCAGATGCATGTCGATCGTTCACCATGTTGACCAGGCCGCGCCGAGAGCACCAGGGCGGTGGACGATGGCGAGGCCTAGGAAGGGAATGACACGAAGGCAGGGAAGACTCGGCAGTTGTTTCCCACGCGAAGGGGAGTACGACTGTACGAGGGTTTACTGGTTCGTCTACCGTCGCCGGAGAATAACAGAAGGTGTGGGTGAGTAGAGGGATGGCTAGGCAAGCGATGGGAGTACGGTGGGGCGGTGAGGCCTGCGGGAGCACAACCCGCCGCGGGGAGGAGGGAGCAGGCAGTCCCGCCGGCGCTTGTTTGAGCGGCTGGAGCAGGAAGAGCAGAGATTGAAGAAGCACGGCGACCGTTGGATGGACATCCAATAGTCACTGCTTGTGCGTCAACCTTTTTTTAGGAAAGCCTCAAATCTGTGGAAAAGAGCATACAGCCCATCTGCCATTATTTCTAATAATTTACAGCCCATTTGCTAATTCTTAAGGTTTTTTAGCCCATATTCTATTTGTTAGCATTACAGCCCATATTGTGGCCACGGTTAAAAAATTATACGAATTTCACATATTTCGGTGCGGTCCAACTGTTTTTAATCCTGAAATTTCGACTCACATTCAAACTAATTTTAAAAATAAATGTATATCAACATAAAATCCAACAAATTCTCTACGCATAAAAATTAATGTAATTGAAAATCTTGAAATGAAAAAAAGATATTTGAAACTAATTGCCGGTTTGATGTGTTTTAAAAATGTACAACCCATTTCTCATTACTGATGGGCCATTTTCTCGGCCAACCGAATGAAAGCTCTCCTCGTCTTGAAAGATTTGCAGCCCAACAGGCCTGACAAAGCGACTTACTTGGCAAATCACAAAAAAACTGGGATGTGGCCATGGACCCAGCTGTCAGCCTCTCCACGTACAATACTCTTCGGATGGAATGTCGTTGACCACATTGACCACGCCACGCCAACACCAAGGCGGTGGACGACGGCGAGGCCTAGGAAGGGGACGACGTGGAGCCGGGGAAGACGCGGCAGTGGATGCCCATGCGAAGAGGAGTATGAGGGTTCACTGGTTCGGCTGCGGTGTGAGGCTGCCGTTGCCGCAGGGCCTGGCTAGTGGTGTGAGTAGTAGGGGGCGATGAGGCCTCAACGGTAGCACAGCCGGCCATTGGAGGCAGGAGCAGGCAGTCTCCTCGGCGCTGGTTTAGGCGGCTGGTGCAAGAAGAGAAGCAATTGAAGAAGCAGTAGGACCGTTCGATTCAAATCCAACAGTTACTACTGCTAGAATTGTTTGTTGACTAAGTTGACAAGCCCTGCGTACGCGTCAACTTAGTAGGCCTAAATCATTTTTTTCGCATAATAAGGAGGCAGTTGATTGCGTGCGTCCATGCCAGCAGAGGGAGTAGGGTGGGCCGGGGAAGCCTCTGCGGCATCACAGCGGGCCACAAGAGGAGGGAGCAGGCAGTCCCGCCGGCGCTAGTTTAGGCGGCTGGAGTAGGAAGATTAGAGATTGAAGAAGCACGTCGGCCGTTAGATGGACATCCAACAGTCACTGCTGCTAGAATCTTGTGTTCACTGACAAAGCCTTGCATAAACAAGTCAGCCTCGAAATCAGTGGCGTGTACAGCCCATTTGCTTTTATTTTTATAATTTTTACTCATTTTCTAATTCATATGGAATTTATTGCATCCCATTTTCCATTTTTAGAATTGCTGGCCATTTTCTGGTCAGTACCAGGGTCAAAAATTAACTAAATATGTGTGAAATTTTGAAAATTCGCAAATTTTTGTTGGGGAACGAAATATTCTTAATCCAAAAATTAATAGACATACTAAAACAAATTTAAAAATAAATTAGTACTATGTCATGTTAAATCCAATGAAATACGTATAAGATATCAGTGAAGAACAAAAACAAAAAAAGAAACTAATATCCCATTTGCTATAATTTTTTTGGATTTTTCAACCCCTTTTGATATTACTTTTAACAAACATTGGCCATAGGCTTTGGCCAGGCCGGAATGCATCCCTCCTCGTCTTGAAAGATTTGCAGCCCAGTAATTCAGAGAAAACAAATAAGCCTAGATTGGGTATTCTTCAAAAAGTAATACTGGGCTACCTATTTTCCCAAAGAACTGGTGCTTGAGCATTTAGCTTTATTTATTTATTTACTTATTTATGTTTAGGGGACCATGAGCATGTACCTGGGCTGGATTCATGTGAGAGCCTCCCTTCCAGTTAATTATGGGTTTCTCTATTGGGCCTTCATCAGTGGGCTGCATGTTATCAACAAGTGGAAAATGTGTTCCGTACGAAAAATAGTATGTGCTACGTACGGTACGGGGCACTAAAGGATCGAACCATGCAACGACTTCCAAAACATTGTGTTTGTCGTTCTGACAACACATTTATTCGACCAACAGATGAAATATACTACTGATTGTACATTGAAAAACAGCAACAGCAGCAACCAGGGCTGGGGGTGCAACAGAAGCAGTAAGCAGGCCAGAAGAGTGAAGACGCAGCTCTCTATTTCAAACCAAACATCAGCCATCATTACAAAAGGGCTACCAAAAAAGAACAAGTGTATGCATCAAACTAAATAAAGATCCTACTACACCAAGAGTATGCATCTAACAAAACTGGCTCAGTTAGACGTTACTATTCATTAAGCTGTGGAGATTGGCTGACGGTTTGAACCAGATGGGTGCCTGACGGGGGAAACTCCAGCCAGCAGGTCAAAGTGTGATACTTGCGACCCTCTCTCCTACTTTGGGCTGCAGAGCGTGGCGGCACATATCAGGGTATGGTGCATGCAGAGACGCATGGTATGCTGTGTACACACAGTTTTGCCTGATGAATGAAACCGCGCTGCCATCATGATCCTCGCCGTCGGTTATCTCCTGGTTAATCGGATAATTCAGTCTAACAAACAGAGAGCATGTACCAAGGCTACTTACCAGCCTCCAGTCAAAAATTCCTGAAGGCCCAGAGAAGTTGGGATCCTGTTCAAAGACCTTGCAGTGACTGTGATTGTATTCCGCGAAACAACACGTCCGGTACGTGTGAACGATCATCAATCGTTCGCGGTCGTCTGGTCGAGCCAGGAACCACCTGTAACTGCCATGCCGCTTTTCTTTGAAAGGTTCTGAGATTAGGAGGGGTAGGGACACCAGGCGGCCTACAACATCATATCAAGTTGGAGTCAAATAAAAAAGGGCTCTTGATTTAGTCAATCTTAAGAACAGAATGTTATGAGCTTGAATATATTTTCAGTAAATGTTGACAGTAATATAAGCAAGCCATCATGATATCATAGGAAAGTAACATACTGCTGTAACAGCCATTTGTAGCGATGACTGGAGTAGGCCAGCAATACGTCCAGCCATAGAAGGAGTCGACAGCGTAAATGAAGCCCTTGTGTTCAATGGCATCAGAGAACCATGGAGGATGTATGATCCTGCGATGGATGTGCAGATTTATCCACTTACCGCAGTGACCTGTCAGATAGGAGAGACCGCGGTTGAAGAATGCAATTAGCCTGAAGTCTTTATAGTTCGCAGATCTTGTGGGCACTTGGCAGATTACAACCTTGAGAAAATCAAACTTGGTATCATGTTGGCTACTGTAAGATTCCGAGTGTTCCGGGCCGCGGTGCCAAAGCAGTGCAGTGTTAATTGAAGGAAGGGGGATCAATTGCCGGGTGTAGACCTCCACGAGCATCCTGCTGCCGCGACCGTCGATGAGCAGTATCCAAGACGTGTTCATGCCGACCCAGTACATACTGTTAATGTAGTTGAGGCTGACGGGGATCGGATCGCAGTCAAGGGGGTTGATGCTCACCACCCTATGATCGCTATGCTGTGTGACACGCCGTTTCTAAAGATCAGGCAGCATTAGCAAGCAAGGAGCTGGCTTAAAAATCTCTGGACTGAGGGCTTTGAGTAAACGGTACAGCCCCGACGAGCATCCGGTGAGCGGCATGGTACTGAGATTGTCCACACGCGAAACAGTGAGCTTGATTACCTTTGTGGGGAGCGAATTCCAGCCACTCTTTCGGCGGACGCTGCTCGGTTCTGCCATTGTTAGCGCTTGGGTTTCGGACGAGGGGGAGGCGCCTTAGCAGGGATGGATGATTGGACGAGATTATGTACGGACAAATATGGAGAAGCGAATATGTGTTGCGGGAAGTGGACAGGTGATGATGACTACAACACGCCGCTTGACTTACGAGACAACTTGCTTGAGTGATCATAGTACTGGTACTCCCTACAGTACCTACTACAGTACTATGCCCTAACTTGCTTGAGTAGAGTAGTAGAGTAGGACTCTGCTCTACTACTAGCACCGGAGGAGTAGTATATTCTAATCTAAAATAGTTACAAACTTCAATGTCCGAGCATGGAATGACTACGAATTGTGCTCAAAGACTGTGTCTACGTGGTGTTTGGAATTATATGCAAAAAAAATAGCAAGATGCCCGTGCATTGCACGGCACACCATCATCACCAACTCGATTTTTTCTCTACTCCTACTCCTATAAAAGACTCAGTTGGTGATGATGGAGGCGAGGAGGCGTGTTCAGCCGGGTGTGCAGCGGACGGCGCAGTACTATTCGATTTGTTATAAAAAACAAAGAAGAGTAGTAGAGATAGACTTAGGGAGGAGCACGAGGTTGTGGAAGATAAGGATGAACGAGGCAAGGCCTTATCTGTAAATGTGGAGAGAGGTGCGGGTATCTTTTGTAAAATTGTCATAGTTGGCTTTCTATCCGTCAGATATAGATCGGATGGTCTATATTACAAGATGGTAGGCATACCATCATCACCAACTCGGTTTTCTACAAGAGTAGATATAGATAGATAGAGACTAGGGAGTACTAGTAAGGACGCCATCTACTTCTTCGTGTGCTACTCCTGTGCTCCATTCGGCGGCCGCAACGTCCCCTACAGCCACTCCCTCCTGCGCTCCATTCGGCGGGCGCTGTTGAAATTTGGGGAGCGCACTCTCGCGACTGCTGGCAGCCACGACTTCACCGACGACGACTTCTTCCCCGACCTCGGCAACCTCTTCCTCAATGATATGGGCGACAACCTCAACGCCAACGGTGCTGCTCCCGTTGCACCGTATGTGTTTCTGTCCTTCCTGTTCAAAATTGTGGTAGAATTCATGTTTCTACTCTGTATCCTACTACTATGCTAGTCCACATGATTAGTTTCATCTCTATTATAGCCGTCATGATTTATTTTGTGCTTATTCGGATTAAATCTCGTAGTAACTTGCTCATATATTCAACTGGCGCAACGTCCCCTACAGCCACTCCCGTTATATGGACGGCTTGGTTGATGCCTCCAAGGAGCCATTCGTCTACTGCTATGAGTGCCCGATGCCGTTTTGGGGCTCGCAGGCGGACATGGTGCATCACCTCACGGATGCGTGCAGTGGTCACTACTGGCCCTTGGCGGAGAACATCAAGTACGAGACGTGCTACCCGTTCACTATGCCGGAGTCGCCGGAGGATCACTGCCGCCTGCTAGTCTCGAAGGAGGACGGCAGCGTATTCCTCTTGATCATGTGCACCGGAGAGGCCCGCGCAGGCCGCCGCCCCGCCTCTGTAGTGTGCATCAGGGGCGACGCCACTGACGCTGACACTGACATGAGGTCGATGTACGGGCGTGTGCTCACTATTACTACCCCTCCGGGTCCCGTGGGCGGCGAGACCGGCCTCATCGGATGGACTTGAACTCTGCAAAGCTAGGACTTTCCCGCCGATGTGGACTTGGAAAACCCATGGCATCCTTTACCCGCCGACGTGGTGCACGGGGACTCCAAGGAGGTTCACTTGGACATACGCATTATCAAGTTAAGTGTTAATCATTAATCTTCGCTCAATGTAATCCGCTGTCTAAGCATGCGGAGACTTCCATGCAGGATTTTGTTCTATTGGAGTATCACGCATGAATAAAAGTGTATCTGTTTATTGTTTAGTTTAGAATCTTCCATGTATGAATATTTACTACAGTACTGGTGAAAGACTTACGATGAACCTTTTCTTACATCTCCTCTGCCCCCTTGAAAGTCATCCTGATTTAATCCCTCCGTCTAGGTGTATAAGGGCATGGTTAATATTACTTAATAGTATAGCCAACTGTTGACTATAAGAAAGTGCCATGTCATCTGTAGCCAACATGTATAACAATCGATACTCAAAAACTAATTCTTAAAGATCATTTCTTGCAAAGCACAATAAGTGTTATTTCTTCACAAGTTTTGGATGCGGGTTGAACAGTTGAACGCTTTTGTTTGCAAAAGATACCTTTTTATCTATTTCACCCGGATGTTTGTGAGCTCTAGAGATGAAATAATATCCGAAGAAATCTATTGATACCCGTTACACATGAGATGACCCCCACATCCCTCCGTCTTTTTTGCATTTCATCTCTCTGCATTTACTTTCTCCGGTTCATCTCACACACTCGATCCCTAGCTACTACTCCTAGGACCAGTTCTTTTGGCGGCTTCCCCAGCTTTTCCCCTACGACTAGTCATAGTGGAGAGTAACAATAAGGCGCCTCACTCATTTGTTTGGGCTTCTAAACTACTACTTTGTCCTGGTTTATTCCTCACCATTGTAATTTGTGCTAAATTTTGACCAAAGATTTAACTGATAAAATGTTACTCCCTCCGTCTAGGTGTGTAAGTCATCTTACGAAAACCAAATAATCCCAAAACACTTAGGCGCGGTGCATTAACTTCTACCTCGTTTCTTGTTTCTTGATATATCAACCAATAAGAGATAAAGAATGTGCATGCTTTTAATGACTTGAGACTATCAAATACGACATGCAGTGGTTAGTTCATTGCATGCAATACTATTAATTAGCAAATAAACATCAACGTTTCTCGTTTTCCCCTCCTCCTTGGTCACGGTGCATAGCCTAAGATGACTTACTCACCTAGACGGAGGGAGTAGTGCATGTGACATGCACGAACATTTCATTACTTAAATTTATGATCAAAATTTGACACAGATTACAATGGGGACCAATAAACCAGGACGGAGGTAGTAGTTATGGGATTACTAATCTAGAAGCCTAAAAGAACTGGACCCTGGTACTCCTACTAGTAGTAGTACTCAAGTTGGAATTCCAATTGCACGGCACAACCTGTTAGGCAAAAAATTCGATACAGGGTGTAGGAAGTGGTTTGGGAATTTGCATGCCTCTCCAACCAGTGAGATACTCCATACAAAGTACGACAGAGAAATAACCAGAGAGAAGGAAGCTAATAGTAAACAATCAAACAAGCATTTTTGCATTTGTTTTGCATTGAATCGTTTCACGAGCTTGACTAGTGCTGTTTTTCTACTTTTACAAAAACCGCATCGTAATGTTAAAACGTGCATTTGCACGTACATAAGTAATAGTAGTACTCCCTCCATCTAGGTGTATAAGTCTTCCCTCCTTCTTGGTCACGGTGCACAACCAAAGATTACTTATTGACCTGGACGGAGGGAGTAGCACAGTCTGCAAGCATATATTGAGAGAGACGTGGTGCGATAGTATATAGTAAAGTTTGTGCTATATGCACGTACTTGCAAAATGCGTACGAAAACACAGGTTTCCAAACTTTCCCTTTTACATACTTAATTAAGGATGCTAAAAATTCCTGAATATTTGGGATTTATCATTTGCGTCCCAGAACTAATGAGATCGCCTTAGAAAACAAAAATTATACTCCTCCTAAAAGCCACGGCGCTCGCAGGAGCGCTTGCAGCGCGCCACGAGTGCCCTGGTGCATGGCCGTGTCCCAGCGCACCGACACAACACCTCTTCCTCAGCCTTGCAACTCGCGAGGTGCTGATTGGCGGCTTGCCGGCGGGTGAGCGCGATCTCACCAGTGTGGTGATCCGGCGCCAATAGGTACTCCTCCTTGCTGGAAGCGTGCACCCGGTCCACGTACCACCAAGCGTAGATGAGGCACTTGGGCCCGGCTGCACTCAGGGCGTCGGCACGGGCGTCCTCCGCCACCCTCACGGCCCTCGCATGAGCCTTCCGCCAAAAAGCCAATTGCCTGCCTCTCTCGGACGCGACATAGGCCTCCTAGGCAGCTTGTTCCGCGGTGCGCTTCCCTTCCTCGGCCTTCTTCTCTGCCTCTATTTTGGCGCGCTCTGCTGGACGCAAAGCCTCCCACAATGCAACATCCATTTCTTTCCAAAGCTCCTCAAGGCTGGAGGATTCGGCGGGCGGCGCGGCGTTCTCCTCGTAGCAGGGAGCCGACGCGTCCTCCGACGCGCGTGCTGGCGAGATTGGGAACGATGACGCGTCCGCCTCGACGCATCGCGGCGAGGAGCGGAACACCGACACGTCCTCCTCGACTAGTGGCGTCGAGGAACGAAACGGTGACGCGTCACGTCACAGCGAGGAGCGGAACACTGACGCGTCCTCCTCGACTAGTGGCGGTGAGGAACGGAACGGTGACGCGCCGCGTAGCAGCAAGGAGCGGAACACCGATGCGTCCTCCTCGACTAGTGGCGGTGAGGAACGGAACGGCGACGTGTGACCGTCCGCGCGGTGCAGCGAGGGGCTCCTAGGGCTTGCGAGGGGCGATGCCATGGTGGTCGACGTGAGAGGGAGGGGGAGGAGATAGCGATGAACATGAACATGAGGGGGAGGAGATAGCGATGTCATGGGAGGCGAAGTATTTATAGCGAGCAATGGCACACCTACGTAAGATATGGACTGAGCTGCACTGACTTAATTGCAGGTCCAGTTGTCTCACTGACATGTGGGCCAGACCCCTGTTGGGCCCATATGTTAGTGACCCAATGCACCTACAGTTAAGTAACAGCTACATGGGCTTATTTTTTGGAGTAAATTACGGGGGAGGGAAGGGCTGGAAATATTGCTTGTCACAACGGATTGGACGAGCGTGGGGGAGGAGAGTCATGCATGCAGATTTTTTCACACGGGGTGGAGTGGTGGGACCGCCGGAGGGAGAAGGAGAGTTTGGCAGGCATATTGTTTCCACACATGATTTGGAGACGAACGGGATTCCTGTAGGTATGGGGAACGGTGCATAATAAGTCATCTTGCATGCCGGGCTAGGTATAGTCTCATGTCATTAAAAACATACACGCCCCACACATGTTCATATTTCAAGGTGCACTAAATTATTGCATGCGATGATTAAGGCTGGCCATAATGGTGGTATCTTAGCTGGTATCATGCACACGGGAATAGCAAACATGCTGATGTGGCAAAGAATCAAAGAAGAGAGGGGGATTAGAGTAACTCGTGTTCATGCATGCATTGGTAAACACATTTTTTTGTGAAGAACGACAGCATTAGTTGAGTACTTTTGCAGACTTCAAAAACTATTCCACCGCCTCAACTATCTTGCTAAGAGTAGGTGAATTTTTTTAATCGAGGCCTTTAAACTAGAAGGGAGGTAGTGGTACTCTAATAGCTAACCTTGTTGTGATGACAAGATAGGACATGGCACGCACCTGGACGGAGGAACTAGTCTGCATTGTGCATTTAAGTTTTGTCTGAAGTCAATGTACCTCTACTTTCACCAGACTTATAGAAAAATGTATCAACATTCATAATGTCAAATCAATATTTTTACACTCATTATAAAACGTAGTTCTTATACTCATTATAATTAGTATTGTAGATATTGATATTTTTAGTATAAATTTGGTCAAACACTTTGTAAATGGTTGACGGGAGTAAAAAGGACAAGAGGGAGTATCATGCATGCGGAGTAGGCAAAAATATTTCTCATTTATAGCCGGTCAAAGTCTCAAAGGGCGCGACCGCGCGAGGGACGCAAAGGTCGTGGGGGCGCGACGGTTGACGGAATTAAGTGAAGTTACATCCACGCGCCGCCATGGCGTGCGAACAGGCAGAAGCTATACCATCAGGCCTACGATATGGGTCTAGTAGACATGACATCTAGTGGGTCCCGCATAGTTCTCGAGAAATCTTTGGGGGCTTGCAGCCATTTATCCACCGGGCAAGCCAGCAACCCCACGCCGTTCGCACGCCCTACTCGTCCAAGTCTTCTACCTTACAATAGTTCGCTCCCAGTCGCCCCGTCCTTTCACATTAGTTTGCTCCCAGTTTTTTTGCGGGGTACAACAGTTCAACTTCTCCTAACCCTCCTCCAAAATCCATGGCATCCCAAATCTCCATAGTCGCCGCTGAGTACCAGGTTAGAGCCATCGCCGGCGATCAGTTCATCATCATCTACACACGTGGATCCGCGACGGTGAAAGCATGGCTTGCTCGCTTCCTACGCATGTTCAACAGTTCAACGGATTAGTGGGTCGCTGGGCTAGATGTTGAGTACACCATAGTCCTGGGACGACAGAAGGATCTAAAGGACGAAGAGAGGAAGAAGCCCATCGTGATTCAGGTTTGCATACATAAAGTTTGGTTGGTCTACAACATATGCCATGCCGATATTGAGTGCTAGGATTTTAAGAACTTCCTCAAGGACAAAAGAGTGAAATTCGTTACTGTAGACTTTAAGAACGACGGGGATGTCCTGCGTCGGATAGGTTTCGTTGTAGGCCAGCCCTTCGATCTCCAGAAGGCAAGCTTGGTGTCCTCCTCTCAACCTTCAATGCTTACCCTGGCAGCAGCAATGATTGATCCTTCGTACTCTAAACGGAAGAAACCTCATCATGAGTTTCATCATGCATGGGAGTCGAAGACGTTAGATGAAGATCACATCCTGTAAGCAGCAATGGATGCCTACCTTTGGTTAAATATCTACAAGGGTTGGATGAAGAAGGAGAGCCCAGTGTCCGACTCATGCAAAGAAGCGTCGGCGAAGAGGAAGAGGAAGAGGGACGAGGACAAAGTCGAGGACGTGGACTCGGACTCCGAGTAGGTGGCAGTGCCGTCGCTCATGCTGGTTCTACTGCAATGTCAAGCGGACTAGTTGCTTAGTTTATTTTCAAGGGTGTGTTGTGCTGAGGCCCCAGCATAACTATGTTTATGTTCTTTCTCGTTATTTGAACTCTTTAGTACGTACAGTAGTACTAGTACTATGTCTTACTACTTTTCTTCTTGCAGTTGGTACTATTGATCGTATCTTCGTGTTCCTACTGTACTTAATACGTTCGTACTAGTAGTATAATTTGGGCCAGTCGATTTGTGAAAGAAGTTCGACGGAGCGAAGGAAGAAGACGGCAGAAGAGGTGGAAGAAGCCCTTCTAGCCATCCATGTTGCATCAAACGGCTCACAAGAGTCGACTGACCCAAATTGCTCCTTCAGATTGTAGGATCGACGTGGCATTCAAGGTCTCGAATGTAGATTCCGCGTCCGCACCCGGTTTGCGGGCGGAGGCGACAATGACACGCTAGTTCCTCCTCGCCGGCGTGCTGGAGCACACGCTCGTCCTCCTCTTCGTACGCTGCGTGCATAGACGCGGCTCCACTAGCTGCTCGCGTGCTTGGAAGCGCGGCGGCATCGCGAGGAGGAACTGTAGACGATGTGAGCGGGCGAGCCTTCGGCTTCATGACACAGGGATGGCGGCGACACGGCGGTGATGTGCGAGAAATTGTTGGCCAGAGCAGGCGAGCGCCGGCAAGCGCAACGGCGGAGGCGGCATATTGATGAGTGCGTGTGTGGGAGCTTACTTTAGTATTTTATAAGGTTCGTCAAACTGAAAAGAAAACCGTACTAGTACACGTAAACATTAGACATAGGCATCGCTTTTATTAGTTAGTACCACAACCACGATATGGAATCATGTGCAAGCGCGTGAACCGCGGCCGCGCGGTCGATCGAGCGATGCGTCACTGTGTCACGCTCGAAGGACATCCACCGAACCTTTTTGTGTGTGTGAAAACAATCCTCGAATATTACTCAACTTTTTTTCTGGGGAAGTTCTTGATGCTGCAATATTTCCATATATTTGATTTAGCTCCAATTCGTGTTTATTTGGATTTGGACGTTTTAGGTGCGCCCTAGTTTTTTTAATACTGATTTTGTGTGTGTGACTGAGAGAGAACGTGTGTATGTGTCCATATGTGTGTTGTGGCGAAAGGGCAATGTGGAGACGGTGTGCGTGTGATACAGACATAGAGAGGTGTGAATGTGGTAATGATCATGCATGAGTGAGAGATACAAAGATGCCAATACGTTGTGTATACATGAGAGAACGGTCTTCTAGTTTACTTGTGTGTGTGTGTGAGAGAGAGAGAGATAGAGAGAGAGAGAGAGGAGCATCTGTAACACAACAACCATCTCTCTCGATTCGTCCATCCCTCGCACGAGCGCATGCAACACATGCATCAACACACACATTTTGACACCCTTACCCGGCCCCTGCCCACTTCAAGGCCCGCACAATCTCTTCGTGAATACCCATTTCTCTCCTTAGGTTTGTTTTCTCTCAATATCTGACACACACACACAGAGAGACACACACAACACAACACACACACACCCTCCCCCGAGCACACAATTCATCCCAATCCAAGGTTATACGGCGACCACTCTTGCTTGTGCTTCTTTGCACCCCAACATGCACAACACCTCAATCTTCAAAGAGGGCATCGAGCAGATCAAAGACGGCGACCACACCGCGCTAGAGAATGCGGGGCCATTTGGAAGCAGGGTGATGTGACGACGGCTGACTGACTCCTCCCCCCACCCTCTCTCTCTCGCACAAAATTACCAATCCCTCTCTTCCCCGCACAAAATTATCAATCCCTCAACCCACGAGATCCTTCCCCTCTCGTCCATGTTTTTCCATCTCTCATCAAACATGTTAACTCTTCTCCTTCCACGTATACAGAATCCGGATGCACACGCATCTCACGTATATTACATGTCTCCATCTTTCTCACAGAACTAAATTCTTCCTCTCTCTTTCTCTCTCTCTCTCTCTCTCTCTATCTCTCTCTCCGCCGCGTTAGGTTTGTCTCCAACTCTCTCATCCACATACATACAATCTTTCCCGCGCTATATACTCCATCTTCAAAAGCTCTCTCTGCACATTTCATTCACACATTGGGATATGTCAAAATGTTGCTTCTATAATGGCTGATGTAGAGTTATGGTTGTTTTTGTTGCATCCTACAAAGTAATAACTATGAAATGCATTTAAATTCTCATTTGACTGGGATTATGTGAGCTTGAGCATGTTGTGAAGTACTATAGACCTTGTATACATCTTGGGATTCGACAATGATTGAAACTATTGAATTGTATAGTCCATTAGATTCGAAGTCAATAGCCTAATATATTTATTTCACAATTTCAACAAATGATTAGTTCACTAAAAACTAAGAAAACAAATGTGTACTCCCTCCGTTTTTATTTAAGTCCGCGTATTAGCATTGGTCAAAGTCAAGTTTTGTAAACTCTCAAAAAGCCTATAACAAAAATATTAACATATACAATAACAAATAAATACCATTAGATTCATTATTGAATGTACTTGCACATCATACATATTTGTTATGGTAAATGTTTACATTTTTCTATAAACTTGGTCAAACTTTAGGAAGTTTGACTTCGGTCAAACCTAATATGCAGAGTTTACTACTACTACTCGCTAGTTGCTTAGCCGAATCACTCAACACGCCACACGGGGAGTCCAGTGTCACAAAATTTTGAGGTCGGCGGGAAAATCTCCCGCGACCCTAATTCGAGCAGTGGGAAGTTACCATCATAGCCTTCGGAACAGGCCTACGGATGACGCTTGGTAGGGGGCTGTTTTCGTAACTTCAGGTTCACCCTACCCAGCCAACCCCACCCCGACACCCAGAGTAGTACACCTGAATACTCCCCATTTTCTATCCCCACCGCAAAATAGACTTCTCCACGACACCGCAGCCTTCGTGGTCCTACCCTTTACATCGGCGCACTTGTCCACCACAGCGCATCTGCCTCATTGATGACCTCGTACGCCACACTGGAGCCGGTCCACCGTCGTCGTCGTACACGGAGCCTCTTCCCCGGCATCATCTTCCACAGTCTCGGATCTGCTTCCCGGAAGCAAACGCCAAGCGCAGAAGAACCACCGTCGTGGACAACAAACTGACTCCCGTTGCCGACCATGACTCACAGAGGCCACCGCGACCATCGTTCTCCTCCTCGATTGGTAATGTGTGTATTGAATCACTTAGCAGTACATGTGAAGTTACAATTTTCTTCATACCTACCCTTCAAATTTCCTGGGTGCTATTGTTCCCGTAAAAGTAATTGGTTATAGCATCCATTGTCCAACAGAATATAAGCTTGTAATTGTCCGTCGCTCCTGTATCGCGCGTTGCTTGGGAAGGTTTTTCATCTGCAACCAGTAGTGTGGCAAATGATGGAAAGTTTTTTTAGAACTAGCAAGATGCCCATGCGTTGCACGCATCAAGATGCATTTGTACGAGTAGTTTATCTTGTGGGAGAAAAGGATGAACGGGGGAAGGTCTTATTTGCAAATCTCGAGAGGGGTATGGGTATCTGAAAGTGCAACTATCCCTAGGTGGTTTTGGTAATTCCTAACAACATATATCTCATTGAGCTAATGCTACCTCAAGATAAATATTTCAGGAAAGCTCAATGATTGGCAAGGCATGGATGAGAAAAGTGGATCCCTCAAAATACTAAGGACAAAAGGATTGGCTCAAGCTCAAAGCACAAGACTCTACATTTTCTATTTTAGTGATCCAAGATCACATTGAGTCTATAGGAAAAGCCAATACTATCAAGGAGGGATGAGGTGTTGCTTAATGGCTTTCTTGCTCAAAATGCATTGTGATATGCTCCAAAAACATTCAACTACTTTCTCATATCCACATATGACCTAAACCAAAAGTCAAACTCGGCCCCACCGATTCTTCCTATCCGGAACCACCAAGTTCAGATGTCATAGCCACTGCCACAAACCCTAGGCAAATTGGTCTCACCGATAGGGATCTCGGTCTCACCATGATGGGGTTGTAATCTCTCTGTTGCCATTCGTAATGTTTCGGTCTTACCGAGATGAGCGAATCGGTCCGACCGAGATTACAATGCAAACTCTCTGTTTCCTATTCGTAACGCTTCGGTCTTACCGAGATGAGCGAATTGGTCTCACCGAGTTTGCCTGACCAACCCTCTGTGTGTCCATTACCAAAATCGGTCTCACCGAGTTTGTGTAATCGGTCTCACCGAGATTACGTTATGCCCTAACCCTAACCATATCGGTCATACCGAGTTGCATGTTGGTCCAACCAAAAATCCTAACGGTCACATCATTTGCTAAATCGGTCCGACAGAGTTTCTCAATTCGGTCCCATCAAGATTGGTAAGTTGTGTGCAACGGTTAGATTTTGTGTGGAGGCTATATATACCTCTCCACCCACTCTTCATTCATGGAGAGAGCCATCAGAACATGCCTACACTTTCAACATACATTTTCTGAGAGAGAACCACCTACACTTTTGTTGAGACCAAGATATTCCATTCCTACCATATGAATCTTGATCTCTAGCCTTCCTCAAGTTGCTTTCCACTCAAATCTTCTTTCCACCAAATCCAAATCCTGTGAAAGGGAGTTGAGTGTTGGGGAGACTATCATTTGAAGCTCAAGAGCAAGGAGTTCATCATCAACACACCATTTGTTACTTCTTGGAGAGTGGTGTCTCCTAGATTGGCTAGCTGTCACTTGGGAGCCTCCAACAAGATTGTGGAGTTGAACCAAGCAGTTTGTAAGGGCAAGGAGATCGGCTACTTCGTGAAGATCTACCCCTAGTGAGGCAAGTTCTACATGGGCGACGGCCATGGTGGGATAGACAAGGTTGCTTCTTCGTGGACCCTTCGTGGGTGGAGCCCTCCGTGGACTCGCGCAGCCGTTACCCTTCATGGGTTGAAGTCTCCATCAACGTGGATGTACGATGGCACCACCTACCGAAACCAAGACAAAAACATCTGTGTCTCCTATTGCGTTTGCACTCTCCAAACCCTTCCCCTTACTTTCTTATAAGTTGCATGCTTTACATTCCACTGCTCATATACTCTTTGCATGCTTGCTTGAATTGTGTTAAGAATGCTTGAACCGTGCTAAGTTGCTAAAATCTGCCAAGAACTAAAATTGGGAAAAGGATAGATTTTTATTTGGTCGAGTAGTCTAATCACCCCCCCTCTAGACATACTTTCGATCCTATAAGTGGTATCAGAGCTTTGGTCTCCATTTGCTTTGATTTCCATAGCTTGAGGTGGTCATAGCCTTGGTTTCACAACCTAGGAGAGTATGGCGTCTAGCGAGGGAAATTACCACCATAGAGGTCTTTGATGGTACTAATTTTGCTAGTTGGAAGCATAAGATGAAAATGCATATTCTTGGACACAACACCGCCGTTTGGGCTATTGTGTATATTGGCTTGCAAGGTGAATTCTTTGATGGGAGAGAACCGAATAGTGAAGCTACCGCGGAAGAGTTGAAGATGTTGCAATACAACTCTCAAGCTTATGATATCTTCTTCAATGGACTGTGCCTCGAAGAATTCAACAAAATCAGTCGTCTTGAGAATGCAAAGGAAATTTGGGATACTTTGA
Source organism: Triticum aestivum (assembly GCF_018294505.1). Classification (NCBI taxonomy): domain Eukaryota; kingdom Viridiplantae; phylum Streptophyta; class Magnoliopsida; order Poales; family Poaceae; genus Triticum; species Triticum aestivum. The sequence continues at coordinate 524,284,594 of NC_057801.1, forward strand.
TTGATATGCATGAAGGTACCGACTCCGTCAAGGAATCCAAGTTGAATGTGCTTCAAAGTCAGCTTAACAAGTTCAAAATGAAGGATGGTGAAGGTGTCGCTGAAATGTACGCTAGGATTGCTCTTATCACAAATGAGATTGTCGGCTTAGGAAGTGAAGAGATGACCGACAAATTCATCGTCAAGAAGATCCTAAGAGCTTTGGACGGAAAATATGATACCATGTGCACATTGATCCAAATTATGCCCAATTACAAAGATCTCAAGCCAACGGAAGTCATTGGAAGAATTTTTGCTCATGAGATGTCACTCAAGGATAAGGACGAGCTCCACAACAAGTCAAGTGGTGCTTAAAAAGCCTCATGTGAACCTCCCACATCATCAAGTGAGAAACAAACCTTCAATGAAGAATTGAGCCTAAGGGTGAACAACTTCAACAAGTTCTACAAGAGTAGAAGCAAGGAAAGAAGTTCCAAGTCAAGGTCCTACAATGACAAAAGATCTTCTAGTCGTGAGCGCAATTGAGTGTATGACACCCTACAAAAGAAGAGAAGATTCTCCAAAAAGAAGAAGTAGAAGAGAAGAATCACCATCAAGAGAGAGAAGGAGTAGAGATGATCGTTATGAATGAAGAACATCCAGGAGAAGCAAGGATTCGGAAAGGAAGGACAAGTCATCAAGGAGCTACAAAAAACAAAGACATCAAGCTCATGTTGGTGAATGGGTATCTGGCTCCGACTCCGACAATCACTCCGAGAGAAGCTATCACTCCGACTCCGAATATACTCAAGATAAAGGTGTTGCCGTTCTAGCACTTGTGTCAACCAACTCCTACGACATATTTGATTCACCAAATGAAGGACTTGGAAGATGCTTCATGGCTAAAGGCCCAAAGGTATCACACCCCGAGTATGTTGATTTCAATAGTGATGAAGATGACTTGTTAGGTGATGATGATTTACTTTTTGACAACTCTAGTGATGAATACTATGATGAAACGTCAATTAATCATGCTAATCAAGATAAAACGAATGACAATTACAAGGAGAAGATTGAGCTCCTAACTAAAGAACTAAACACTCTTAAGTTAGCTCATGAAACTATCTTAGGAGATCATCGAGAACTTTTAAGGACTCATGAGAAGTTACGTTTCGAAAAGCTCAACCTTGAGCAAGAGAATGAGTTATTAAAGGCAATCAATGATGATGTTCGTAAGAAAAGTTCTTCTTACACTGCTAGACGTTTACTCATATCCACTTACATGCCTCAAGTCAAGTCTAGCAACGAGAACAAGAAAGATTCTTCCTCTAGTAGTAACAATAATGATGCTAAATCCAATGTTCTTGCTTCAAGTAATTCTCTTGATTCCACTAAAGATTCTCTTAGCCAAGTTACACTTGAGTAATAAAATAGCTTATTGAAGGGAATTATAGAGAAAGGTGTTTACAAGAGCCTTGCCGGGAGTAAGCAATTCGAGGAAATTGTACGCAAGCAAGGAAGGCACCGAAAGAACCAAGGTGTTGGTTTTGAACGAAAGTTCAATGCTAATGGAGTTGAGTGGGAAGAAGATCAATACCCCAAGGAGAAGTTTGTTCCTCAACAAGAGAAGTATGATCCTACTTCTTTCAAAGGGACACAGGCTCAAGATGATCTTCCACCACAAGACCACAAGCAAAAAGGCAAGGACAAGCTTAAAGAGGAGATTGATGCATTTGAAGAAGCTCCTAAGGCCTTGGTCAAGTGGGTTCCCAAGACTACGTCAAGTTCTGCTTCATCGAGTACAACTAAAACTCCAAGGATTCCATCAAGATGATGTGGATCCCGAAGAAGAACTAGAGAGTTCTTGAGGCTGACTCTGCCAACATATTTCACTCTTACATTTTGGCAAGGACAAGTGCAATCAACTTCCACATCTTGCACTAGTTCAAGGAGTCACAACTGTCGGCGTTCTGGGAACGGGAGTCCCCAGACTTGCCTGCCTGCGGCCTGCGGCGTGGCTCAAGGGAGGCCCAGCACAGCCCATCTTCATCAACACAAGCTCAAGACCCTCGCGGGGCGGACGACAAGGAGCTTCCTTAGGCACGACCTCATCAGATGGGCTCGCGAGGAGGCGGAGAGTTCAAGGCGGGGTACCTCGCGAGGTGCCCATGACGCAAGCCATGACGACTAGGGGTGCCAGTCGGGCGCCAGCCCGTGCAGTGTCCTCCTTTCCTCTTTGGTGCAAAAGTAGCAAGCGCAGGCGGGAGCATCAAGCAAAGGTGTCCATTTCGGTGCAACGAGACCAAGACCAGCCCAACGGCAGGGGAGAAGTCATTGTGGAGCCCAAGCAGGTGTCACCACCAGATCCTTTGACAGGCGAGGACCAACTTTGGTCAGGATAAGTGTACCCGTTGTTCCCCTTCAAATGGCCAATTGTTGGTGCCCTTCGCGCTCAATATTTTGGAAGAGGCCCAGGGCCTTTGCCTATAAATAGGACTAGCCACCCCCAGGGTAGGGCATCTTGAATCGAGACCGGACCTAGCAATTGGAATCCTCACCAAGAAACCAGTAGATAGAGCGATTGAACTCCTCCTAGCAGTTCGTCGCACCAGCCAAGAACAGGCCCTCGCGAGGCTGTTCTTCCTTGTATTGTTCCTCATCAGCCCAAGAGGCAATCCACCACACCACACACTGGAGTAGGGTATTACACCACAATGGTGGCCTGAACCAGTATAAATCTTGTGTCTCTTGTGTTGTTCTGTTTGGTAGTTTAGATCCTAGCAATTCAGTGAGGAACAGGCAGGCAGAGGGTTGAATCTCCGCGCGCACCCCAGAGTTCGAACCTCAAGGGTCTGCCGGAACCCAAAATCCGACACAAACCCTCTTGTTGGAAAGACAAGGGACAAGGTAACCCAATGCTTTCATGGACATCATCTTGTGTGTGCATCACTCTATGTCTATGGATATCCTTGTTTGTTCCTTGTGGGACTAACCCATGTATGTATTGAAAGTGCAACTCACTCCAAAGGATTGCTCCAAATGATCTACATCAACATTGAGCATCCACATCTTCAACACCTACATGAAGTCATCATCGACAAAACCCAAGGTTAGTTCATCCCTCTTAGTGGGGATCTCACATCTAGGGGGAGCTTTACTCTAATAATTGAGTCAAAGCAACTCTAATGGTGTGAACACAACAATGCTTTATGTAAAAGTGGTAACCCCACTTGTGCTTAAAAGATGAGGATGACCTATGATCAATTGTTCTCATTTGACTCCTAAGTCAATATACTCATATATAGATGACCTAGTCATCGCCAATTGCTTGATAGATGCTAGAATGGTTGTGCATGCTTTGCCACATATTTCATTTGTCATTTTATTGTGTGAGCATGTTGGTTGCATATTTTACTCATTCGAGGACACCCACTTGTAGTTTTGGTTTTTTGGTTTATTTTCTTTTGCCAAGTGGATGGACAAGAATGCCTAAGAACCTTCTCTAGCTATCTATTCTTTTCTTGTCTCAAACTCTATTCATGCTACATCACAAAGTTTGATCAAGTCAGATTCGAACCACTCTGTGTGAGGAGCACTCGGAGTCCCTGATTCGTCATAGACATAAAATTTCAAAACCTCTTTGTGCATTTTGGTCTGACCGATCCATCCATTTCGATCACACCGGGATCACTAAGTTGATCTAGGTTTCAATCTCGGTGCAACCAATTTGAACTTTTCGGTCAGACCGAGTTGCAGTAACTACTTGCAATTATGCATCTCGGTGCCATCGAGTTGTTCCACTCGGTCACACCGACAGGGTCAGGCTATTTATACCCCCAGGCCAAAATTTGGAAATTTTTCCGAACCTCTTCGCCCGTGCACTGCCTTCTATGCCTCCTCGGGTGTCCGAATCATCCTCCTCATTGCCAGCGACCTCCCGCCGCTGGTCTCCGCCGCTGTCAACGGGATTCAACTCCGCCGTTGTCGCCGTAGCAAATCCATCGCCGAACTAGGGTATGGGTTTGGATCTTTGTGCTATACCTCACTCCAATTCCTAGAACATTGCATTGCCATGTCTCTTGCCACGATTGAGATCTTCCTATCCAGTGAAAACACTCTGTAAATTAGTTTTGGGGTGAGGTTTCCGTCGAACTCATCTCGGACTGACCGAGTTGTAGAAATCGGTCCCACCGATTTGGCTCAGGCCAGTGCACATGTGATTCTCGGTCTGGCCGAGAATTGCAAATCGGTGTGACCGAGTTCAGGACTTTGTGAAACCCTAGCAGCCTCGGTGCCACCGAACTGTGACTTGGTCTGACCGAGTTCACTAGTTTAGATTCCAAAAGCTGTTTCGGTATCACCGAGTTTACAAATCGGTAGCTCCGAAATGCTTTCTGTGGAAAACTAAAACTATGTTTTTGACTCAATTTTTTTTGCAAAAACCTCTGTACTTTGTGATGCTCATCTACTCTACCTCATCTATATCTATTCACAGGGTCTGCTGTCAGAGTTTGCACCATGTCAGATCAGAGTGACAGTCAGAACAAGTCTGAGGATCAGGTTCAGATGAGTGAGGGCACTAGTCCCTCTAGCAGCTATGATGATGGCAGCAGGAGCACACCCAGCAACTTGCCAAAGGCAGCCACCAGGGCCAGAAAGAAGAAGACCTCAGATTCTGAGGATGAGAACTATGTGGCTATTGAGGATGAGGCCACCTCAAAGAAGAAAGTTCTGAAGAAGGAATATGGCACAGCTGCTACCACTAAGCCAGGGATGCAGAAGAAGGCACCTGCAAGGAGAATTCCAACTTCCAAACCTAGGAAGGTTGCTACTGGTGAAACCATGAAGTTCACCATTGAGTCTGAAGATGAAGCTGCTGGCCAAGAAAAGAAGAAGAGAGTCAGAACCACCACTGCCAAAGTACTTGGCAAGCCCTCTATGAGGAGAGACTCTGAAGATGAAGAGGAAGAGGTTGCTGCACCAGCACCTAATGCTCAAAAGCTGATGGGAGATGCTATAAGGTCAGAGGCTGCTCCATCTAAGCCCAAAGATGTTGCTCCAAAACCCAAGTCTGCACCCAAGAGGAACACCAGGAGTATTCCAACTGCAGAGAAGAACAAGGCCCCAGTGCCTGAAGCTGCTAAAGAAGAACATGAAGACTCACTTGTCTTGAGAAAGCTGAAGCCCAAGATCCCAGATCATAATGATGCTCACCCAGTTGTTGAAGACATGAAGCTCAGAAAGGATGCAGGTCTGAGACAGTGGAGATTGACTGACCCCTATGCTGTCAGGAGAAGGACCGCTGTGGACTACAGGTTCCATACTAAGGAACAACATGATTTCTATGAGACAGTGCTGCTTGACAAGAAGCCCATAGTCTGTGACATGAGATGGGTTGATTGGGAGTACATCAGGAAGAATCAAGATCATTATCCAGGAGTTTATGACAGTTTCAAGTCATGTGGAGTAGTAGACTTTGTTGGGCAGAAGCTCACAAAGTGGAATGATGAGCTCATTATGCAATTCTACTCCATAGCTCATTTCTACCCAGGTGGGAGGATAGTCTGGATGTCTGAGGGTAATAGGTACCAGTCAACATTTGAGGAATGGTCTGGATTGATCAATGCTCCAAAGGAAAATGAGGATGACTTGGATGTCTACGCCAAGAAGAAGAAAGATCACAACTCCATGGCTCATATGTAAAAGAGATCCCAGATGTTGCACTCGAGACACACAAGTTTGGATCTGTATACTATCTGTTGTCAGGACTGCCTACTATCAACTGGATTTTAAGGCATACTTTGCTGCCCAAGTCACGTGATCACAAGATGATCAAAGGCCATGAAATTAATTTGCTTCACATATTTGATGTGCCTTAGAAGTTCAAAGTCATGAGCCTGATTGTGGAAACAATCAAAAGGACTGATGTTGATCAGAAGAGTAGTTGTGGGTATGCCCTACAGATTCAGGAGCTTATAAACTCCAAGATGGGCACTGGCACATACCTCTTGGACAAGGAACACCTGCCCATCTACCCTGATTTTGAGGACAACATTGTAGTGATGAGAATGAACCATCTTCTGTGCAAGTACAAGAGAAGAAGGAGAAGGCAAAGGCTGAGAAGGCTACTAAGATGCCAACTACTGAAGAGGCATCTCAGATTTTCCTGAAGAGCAAGCAAGATCAGCTTGGTTCTTGATTGCCGCCACTATGAGGATTGAAAAGGGCTTGGACACCCTGACTCAAAACCAGGAGAGCTTGGAGAGAATCATAGAGCAAAAGTTTTATTCTCTTGATGTCAAAGTGACTGAGGTCCAGACTGCTGTTGAGAAACTTCAGGAGGATGTGGAGGAGAAGAAGGGCAAGTCAACTACTCATGCTTTTGCTAGAGTGCCCAGAGGACAGAGATCTGCTGTAGTACCTGTGGCAGACACCAGAGCTACATCATCTTCACCAGCAATAGCTTCAGTGCATCCAGCTTCAGCACTCTCTCCACCAGCTCCAGCTACTTCAACAGAAGTCTTCGTCCAAGGAGCCATCTCCACACCATCCCATGAAGACCAAGCCTGAGAGTCGATTAGCACTATGCATTTTTATGAACTTTTTGGTAACTTGTTGCCAAAGGGGGAGAAAATATATTGATCATAGGCTTCGAGAGAGAGTGTTGCTTTTGTTCTCTCATGTCTTTTTGGTGGTTCAACTTTGTTGCTTGCTTGTTTGCTTAATACTCTATGCCTTTTGTGAGATACTTGGTTGATCATGTGTTTGATCATATGCTACCTTAATGCTTGTTGGATGACATTATCCTTTTATCCCTATATGATCATTCACTTTGCTCGGTGAAGTGCATGTGTTTAATTATTATCATTGTGAGCGCTCCACCAAGATGTATGTGACATGGAAGAGTAACCCTTGATTCTAACTCTTTGTGCATTTGCAGTCCAAAGCAAATTTTAAATATTGCGCAAATTTAGGGGGAGCTCTTACTTTTCACATACTTCCCAAAGCGACAATGTTTTTCAATCTTATTATCGTTTGTCGAAGCTTTGATCTATATGTTGCCATCAATTAACAAAAAGGGGGAGACTGAAAGTGCAACTATCCCTAGGTGGTTTTGGTAATTCGTAACAACATATATCTCATTGAGCTAATGCTACCTCAAGATAAATATTTCAGGAAAGCTCGATGATTGGCATGGCATGGATGAGAAAAGTGGATCCCTCAAAATACTAAGTACAAAAGGATTGGCTCAAGCTCAAAGCACAAGACTCTACATTTTCTATTTTAGTGATCCAAGATCACATTGAGTCTATAGGAAAAGCCAATACTATCAAGGAGGGATGAGGTGTTGCTTAATGGATTTCTTGCTCAAAATGCTTTGTGGTATGCTCCAAAAACCCTCAACTACTTTCTCAGATCCACATATGACCTAAACCAAAAGTCTAACTCGGCCCCACCGATTCTTCCTATCTGGCGCCACCGAGTTTAGATGTCATAGCCACTGCCACAAACCCTAGGAAAATCGGTCTCACCGAATGAGATCTCGGTCTCACCAAGATGGGGTTGTAATCTCTCTGTTTCCATTCGTAACGTTTCTGTCTTACCGAGATGAGCGAATCGGTCCCACCGAGATCACAATGCAAACTCTCTGTTTCCTTTTCGTAACGGTTCAGTCTTACCGAGATGAGCGAATCGGTCCCACCGAGTTTGCCTGACCAACTCTCTGTGTGTCCATTACCAAAATTGGTCTCACTGAGTTTGTGTAATCGGTCTCACCGAGATTACGATATGCCCTAACCCTAACAATATCGGTCATACCGAGTTGCATGTCGGTCCCACCGAAAATCCTAACATTCACATGATTTGCTAAATCGGTCCGACCGAGTTTCTCAATTCGGTCCCACCGAGATTGGTAAGTAGTGTGTAACGGATAGATTTTCTGTGGAGGCTATATATACCCCTCCACCCACTCTTCATTCGTGGAGAGAGCCATCAGAAGATGCCTACACTTCCAACATACATTTTCTGAGAGAGAACCACCTACACTTGTGTTGAGACCAAGATATTCCATTCCTACCATATGAATCTTGATCTCTAGCCTTCCCCAAGTTGCTTTCCACTCAAATCTTCTTTCCACCAAATCCAAATCCTGTGAGAGAGAGTTAAGTGTTGGGGAGACTATCATTTGAAGTACAAGAGCAAGGAGTTCATCATCAACACACCATTTGTTACTTATTGGAGAGTGGTGTCTCCTAGATTGGCTAGGTGTCACTTGGGAGCCTCCGAGAAGAATGTGGAGTTGAACCAAGGAGTTTGTAAGAGCAAGGAGATCGCCTACTTCGTGAAGATCTACCCCTAGTGAGGCAAGTCCTTCATGGGCGAAAGCCATGGTGGGATAGACAAGGTTGCTTCTTTGTGGACCCTTCGTGGGTGGATCCCTCCGTGGACTCGCGCAGCCGTTACCCTTCGTGGGTAGAAGTCTCCATCAACATGGATGTACGATAGCACCACCTATCGGAACCAAGACAAAAACATCTGTGTCTCCTATTGCGTTTGCACTCTCCAAAACCTTCCCCTTACATTCTTGCAAGTTGCATGCTTTAATTTCCGCTGCTCATGTACTCTTTGCATGCTTGCTTGAATTGTGTTAAGAATGATTGAACCGTGCTAAGTTGCTAAAATCTGCCAAGAACTAAAATTGGGACAAGGATAGATTTTTATTTGGTCAATTAGTATAATCACCCCCCTCTAGACATACTTTCGATCCTACAAGTGGTATCAAAGCTTTGGTCTCCATTTGCTTTGATTTCCATGGCTTTTGGTGGTCATAGCCTTGGTTCACAACCTAGGAGAGTATGGCGTCTAGCGAGGGAAATTACCACCGTAGAGGTCCTTACTTTGATGGTACTAATTTTGCTAGTTGGAAGCATAAGATGAAAATGCATATTCTTGGACATAACCCCGCCGTTTGGGTTATTGTGTGTATTGGCTTGCAAGGTGAATTCTTTGATGGGAGAGAACCGAACCGTGAAGCTATCGTGGAAGAGTTGAAGATGCTGCAATACAACGCTCAAGCTTGTGATATCCTCTTCAAGGGATTGTGCCCCGAAGAATTCAACAAAATCAGCCGTCTTGAGAATGCAAAGGAAATTTGGGATACTTTGATTGATATGCATGAAGGTACCGACTCCGTCAAGGAATCCAAGTTGAATGTGCTTCAAAGTCAGCTTGACAAGTTCAAAATTAAGGATGGTGAAGGTGTCGCTGAAATGTACTCTAGGCTTGCTCTTCTCACAAATGAGATTGTCGGCTTAGGAAGTGAAGAGATGACCGACAAATTCATCATCAATTAGATCCTAAGAGCTTTGGACAAAAATATGATACAGTGTGCACATTGATCCAAATGATGCCCAATTACAAAGATCTCAAGCCAACGGAAGTCATTGGAAGAATTTTTGCTCATGAGATGTCACTAAAAGATAAGGAGGAGCTCCACAACAAGTCAAGTGGTGCTTACAAAGCCGCATGTCAACCTCCCACATCATCAAGTGAGAAACAAACCTTCAATGAAGAATTGAGCCTAATGGTGAAGAACTTCAACAAGTTCTACAAGAGTAGAAGCAAGGAAAAAAGTTCCAACTCAAGGTCCTACAATGAAAAAAGATCTTCTAGTCGTGAGCGCAATTGAGTGTACGGCACCCTACTAAAAAAGAGAAGATTCTCCAAAAAGAAGAAGTAGAAGAGAAGAATCACCATCAAGAGGGAGAAGGAGTAGAGATGATCGTTACGAATGAAGAACATCCCGGAGAAGCAAGGATTCGGAAAGGAAGGACAAGTCATCAAGGAGCTACACAAAACGAAGACATCAAGCTCATGTTGGTGAATGGGTATCCGACTCCGACTCCGACAATCACTCCGAGAGAATCTATCACTCTAACTCTGAATATACACAAGATGAAGGTGTTGCCAGTCTAGCACTTGTGTCAACCATCTTCTACGATCTATTTGATTCACTAAATGAAGGACTTGGAAGATGCTTCATGGCTAAAGACCCAAAGGTATCGCACCCCGAGTATATTGATTTCAATAGTGATGAAGATGACTTGTTAGGTGATGATGATTTACTTGTTAACAACTCTAGTGATGAATACTATGATGAAACGTCAATTAATCATGCTAATCAAGATAAAACGAATAAGAATGACAAGGAGAAGATTGAGCACATAACTAAAGAACTAAACACTCTTAAGTTAGCTCATGAAATTATCTTATAAGATCATCGAAAACTTTTAAGGACTCATGAGAAGTTACGTTTCGAAAAGTTCAACCTTGAGCAAGAGCATGAGTTCTTAAAGGCAATCAATGATGATCTTCGTAAGAAAAGTTCTTCTTACATTGCCAAACGTTTACTCTTATCCACTTACATGCCTGAAGTCAAGTCTAGTAACAAGAACAAGAAAGATTCTTCCTCTAGTAGTAACTATAATCATGCTAAATCCAATATTGTTGCTTCTAGTAGTTCTCTTGATTCCACTAATGATTCTCTTAGCCAAGTTACATGTGAGCAAGAAAATAGATTATTGAAGGGAATTATAGAGGAAGGTGTTTACAACAGCCTTGCCAGGAGTAAGCAATTCGAGGAAATTGTACGCAAGCAAGGAAGGCACCAGAAGAACCAAGGTGTTGGTTTTGAACAAAAGTTCAATGCCAATGGAATTGAGTGGGAAGAAGATCAATACCCCAAGATGAAGTATGTTCCTCAACAAGAGAAGTATGATCCTACTTCTTTCAAAGGGACACAAGCACAAGATGATCTTCCACCACAAGACCACAAGAAAAAAGGCAAGGACAAGCTTCAAGAGCAGATTGATGCATTTGAAGAAGCTCCTAAGGCCTTGGTCAAGTGGGTTCCCATGACTACGTCAAGTTCTGCTTCATCGAGTACAACTACAACTACAAGGATTCCCATCAAGATGATGTGGATCCCGAAAGAAGAAGAACTAGAGAGTTCTTGAGGGTGACTCCGCCAACATATTTCACTCTTATCATTTTGGCAAGGACAAGTGCAATCAACTTCCACATCTTGCACTATTTCAAGGAGTCACAAACCCTCTTGTTTGTAATACGAGGGACAAGGTAACCGAATGCTTTCATGGACATCATCTTGTTTGTGCATCACTCTATGTCTACGGTTATCCTTGTTTGTTCCTTGTGGGACTAACCCATGTATGTATTGAAAGTGCAACTCACTCCAAAGGATTGCTCCAAATGATCTACATCAACATTGAGCATCCACATCTTCAACACCTACATGAAGTCATCATCGACAAAACCCAAGGTTAGATCATACCTCTTAGGGGGGATCTCACATCTAGGGGGAGCTTTACTCTAAGAATTGAGTCAAAGCAACTCTAATGGTGTGAACACAACAATGCTTTATGTAAAAGTGGTAACCCCACTTGTGCTTAAACAATGAGTATGACCTATGATCAAATGTTCTCATTTGACTCCTAAGTCAATATACTCATATATAAATGACCTAGTCATCGCCAATTACTTGATAGACACTAGAATAGTTGTGCATGCTTTGCCACATATTTCATTTGTCATTTTCTTGTGTGAGCATGTTGGTTGCATATTTTACTCATTCGATGACATACACTTGTAGTTTTGACTGTTTGGTTTCTTTTATTTTGCCAAGTGGATGGACAAGAATGCCTAAGAACCTTCTCTAGCTATCTATGCTTTTCTTGTCTCAAACTCTATTCATGCTACATAACAAAGTTTGATCAAGTCAGATTCGAACCACTGTGTGTGAGGAGCACTCGGAGTCCCCAATTCGTCATAGACTTAAACTTCAAAAACCTCTTTGTGCATTTCGGTCTGACCGATCCATCCATTTCGGTCGCACCGAGATCACTAAGTTAATCTAGGTTTTCAATCTCGGTGCAACCGATTTGAACTTTTCGGTCACACCAAGTTGCAGTAACTGCTTGCAGTTATGCATCTCGGTGCCACCGAGTTGTTCCACTCGGTCACACCGGGCCAAAATTTGGAAATTTTTCTGAACCTCTTCGCCCGTGCACTGCCTGCTATGCCTCCTCGGGACTCCAGATCGTCCTCCTCATTGCCAACGACCTCCCGCTGCTGGTCTCCGCCGCCGTCAACGGGATTCAACTCCGCCGTTGTCGCGTAGCAAATCCATCGCCGAACTAGGGTATGGGTTTGAATCTTTGTGCGATTCCTCACTCCAATTCCTAGCACATTGCATTGCCATGTATCTTGCCACAATTGAGATCTTCCTATCCAGTGAAAACACTCTGTAGATTAGTTTTGGATCGAAAATTTAGGGTTAGGTTTCCGTCGAACTCATCTCGGACTGACCGAGTTGTAGAACTCGGTCCCACCGAATTGGTTCAGGCCAGTGCACATGTGATTCTCGGTCTGGCCGGGAATTGCAAATCGGTGTGACCGAGTTCAGGACTTTATGAAACCCTAGCAGTCTCGGTGCCACCGAACTATGACTCGGTCTGACCGGGTTCACTAGTTTATGTTCCAAAAGCTCCTTCAGTATCACCGAGTTTACAAATCGGTAGCTTCGAAATGCTTTATGTGGAAAACTAAAACTATGTTTTTGACACAATTTTTTTGCAAAAACCTCTGTACTTTGTGATGCTCATCTACTCTACCTCATCTATATCTATTCACAGGGTCTGCTGTCAGAGTTGCCGAAGAAGAAGATGATGACTCACTTGTCTTGAGAAAGCTGAAGCCCAAGATCCCAGATCATAATGATGCTCACCCAGTTGCCGAAGACATGAAGATCAGAAAGGATGCAGGTATGAGACAATGGAGATTGACTAACCCCTATGCTGTCAGTAGAAGGACTGTTGTGGACTACAGGTTCCATACTAAGGAACATCAGGATTTCTATGAGACAGTGCTTTTTGACAAGAAGCCCATAGTCTGTGACATGAGATGGGTTGATTGGGAGTACATCAGGAAGAATGAAAATCATTATCCAGGAGTTTATGACAGTTTCAAGTCATGTGGAGTAGTAGACTTTGTTGGGCAGAAGCTCACAAAGTGGAATGATGAGCTCATTATGCAGTTCTACTCCATAGCTCATTTCTACCCAGGTGGGAGGATAGTCTAGATGTCTGAGGGTACCAGGTACCAGTCAACAGTTGAGGAATGGTATGAATTGATCAATGCTCCAACGTAAAATGAGGATGACTTGGATGTCTATGCCAAGAAGAAGAAAGATCACAACTCCATGGCTCATATGTACAAAGAGATCCCAGATGCTGCACTCGAGACACACAAGTTTGATCTGTACACTATCTATTGTTAGGATTTCCTACTATCAATTGGATTTTAAGGCATACTTTGCTGCCCAAGGCAGGTGATCACAAGATGATCAGAGGCCATGAAATTAATTTGCTTCACATATTTGATGTGCCTCAGAAGTTCAAAGTCATGAGCCTGAATGTGGAAACAATCAAAAGGACTGCTGCTGAAGAGGAGTTGTGGGTATGCCCTACAGATTCAGGAGCTTATAAACTCCAAGATGGGCACTGGCACATACCTCTTGGACAAGGAACACCTGCCCATCTACCCTGATTTTGAGGACAACATTGTAGTGATGGATGAGAATGAACCATCTTCTGTGCAAGTACAAGAGAAGAAGGAGAAGGCAAAGGCTGAGAAGGCTGCTAAGATGCCAACTACTGAAGAGGCATCTTAGATTTTCCTGAAGAGCAAGCAAGATCAGCTTGGCTACTTGATTTCCGCCACTTTGAGGATTGAAAAGGGCTTGGCCACCCTGACTAAAAACCAGGAGAGCTTACTGAGAATCATAAAGCAGAAGTTTTATTATCTTGATGTCAAAGTGACTGAGATCCAGACTACTGTTGAGCAACTTCAGGAGGATGTGGAGGAGAAGAAGGGCAAGTCAACTACTCATGCTTTTGCTAGAGTGCCCAGAGGACAGAGATCTGCTGCAATGCCTGTGGCAGACACCAGAGCTACATCATCTGCACTAGCTACAGCTTCAGTGCATCCAGCTCCAGCACCCTCTCCACTAGCTCCAGCTACTTCAACAGAAGTCTTCGTCCAAGGAGCCATCTCTACACCATCCCATGAAGACTAAGCCTGAGAGTCGATTAACACTATGCATTTTTTATGAACATTTTGGTAACTTGTTGCCAAAGGGGGAGAAAATGTATAGATCATAGGCTTCAAGAGAGAGTGTTGCTTTTGTTCTCTCGTGTCTTTTTGGTGGTTGAACTTTGTTACTTGCTTGTTTGCTTAATACTCTATGCCTTTTGTGAGATACTTGGATGATCGTGTGTTTGATCATATGCTAACTTAATGCTTGTTGGATGACATTATCCTTTTAACCCTATATGATCATTCACTTTGCTTGGTGATGAGTGCATGTGTTTGATTATTATCATTGTGAGCGCTCCACCAAGATGTATGTGACATGGAAGAGTTACCCTTGATTCTAACTCTTTGTGCATTTGCAGTCCAAAGCAAATTTTAAATATTGCGCAAATTTAGGGGGAGCTCTAACTTTTCACATACTTCCCAAAGCGACAGTGTTTTTCAATCTTTATTATCATTTGTGAAGCTTTGATCTATATGTTGCCATCAATTAACAAAAAGGGGGAGATTGATGTAGGAGATATGCCCTAGAGGCAATAATAAATGATATTATTTATCTCCGAGTTCATAATTAAGTTTATGTTCCATGCTATAACTGCAATGATTCTTGAGTCTACAATATCCACGAGGCTCGGAGGAAGACTCATATGCACGTGTGGAATAATAAACGTTAAGAAGTATTCCTAGTTTGGCCTCTAAGACTAGCTCAAGTGTTGCATGATGGTTCTGTTTTCCTGATCATGGGCATGTCTATGCCAGCAACTTTGAGGGCACAATGTTAAGAAAACATTTGTGTTGAATCAACCCGGTTTGATGTTATGCTATGAGATTCATTCGTCACAAGTTAATGGTAAATAACACAGAGATGGTTAAAGTTTGCATGATTCCTTAGACCATGAGAGTATCGAGTTTCTTCATGCTTGCTTCATGAACTTTGGGGTTTGTTAAACGACATCCGTAAATGGGTGGCTATTACGGCGGCTTACGGGTTCATGGAAAAGTGTGTCAAGTAACTTGATAGCTCAAGATTGGGATTTGCTCCTCCGACGATGGAGAGATATTCTCGGGCCCTCTCGGTGTTACGGTATCCATCATCGTTTGGCCAGACACAGTGTGATTTGATCACAGGGATGCCGGAACACAGAAACGAGAAAAGAGAACAAAACCAGTAACGAGGTAACTAGCATAGTGGACAAGTTGTTGAATCCACGGGGATGCAAGTAAATCTCACCTCGGGTCTTTGTAACATATCGCGAAGCAACAGGAATAACACACGGCAACTGGAGGTTCACTCGAATATTCATTCGTGTGGGTATAGGGGTCAATATGGGTGTCCATGGCTCCGATGTTGATCATTGATCGGAAGGGGTTCCGGGTCATGTCTATACTTCACCGAACCTATAGGATCACAGGCTTAAGGGTCATCTATCTGTTGAATACTAGACAAGGAGTCTGAGAGAAAATCACCGAAAAAGTTTCGGACACCGGAAAAGTTTCGAACAGCGGAAAAGGTTCCGCAGAGAGAGGTCATCGGATGAGTTTCGGTGAAACTGAAAAGTTGTTTCAGGGGATACCGTTAAGTCAAATTTGGTTTCGGCACATGCCTGATAATTCTTGGGGTTGCTAGAATCATTCTGGAAGCTTTCTGGATTTTTTCGGGATAATAACCGGATATGCTCCAGAGCTGCCGGAACCACTTCAGATGTTTTTCGCAGATGAAAGTCACTAATCTAAAATTGTTTCAGAACAAATCCAAAATCATTTTAGTGGGTACTAGAATTATTCTAAGACTCACAGAAATATTTTCGGATTTAATGGACGAAAAAAATTGTCTTCATGAATAGTAAAAATGCATTCTTGTTTGCTTTGCGCAGATGAAAATCACTAAACCGAAATTGTTTCGGAACGCATTGAAAATTATTTTATTGGGTACTAGAAATGTTCAGAGCCCACGTAAACATTTTCAGTTCGAACGGACGTTGAAAAATGTCGTCATGAATAGTGAAAGTGCTTTTTGCTTGGCTTCTTGGAGAAGCCACCTTGAGGGCCTTTTGGTATTATCCCCTTGGCTTCTTGGAGAATCCACCCTTGGGCTTGCCATATAAATGGGGGTGGAGGGGGGCTGCCTAAAGACTCATCCCTTGCTCTCATACACATGCCATGCATTATTTGGCTTCTTCTCTCTCTCCCACGGAAAGAGTTTCGTAGAGCCGTAAGGCTGTCTGGGTTCCGGCAGGAACTAGTTGTGGACGGCGAAGCCCTGCTGGATAGATGACATCGTATGTGTGCAACTCTGTAGAGAGATTGTAGTTTCGGTCTTAGTTCGTGAGTGCCTCCCGAAGGGCTGTCCATGTGACCGTCCGAGTTTCGAAGGTCCTCCCGAAGGGCTGTCCGAGTGACCATTCGTGTTTCGAAGGTCCTCCCGAAGGGCTGTTCGCGACACCATCCGGGGGGCCATTCGACCGCCTCCCGGTGAGGGTATACATCCTCGCGGTTGGGAGGTTGTAAATCCTAGCTGCGAGGATCTGCACCGCCGTTCGTGATCGACTCTACTTCCTGCTGGGCTACGAGTCGGTAACGAAAAAGATCAAACCATGTATGGAGTCTCCATAGTGGTCCTGGGCTGGTGCGTAGGTCGGAATTTTTTTGTTTTCTGCTGCGTTCCCCTACAGTGGCATCAAGAGCCGTGCTATGCGTAGATGCAGGTTACGATCTAGAATACATGGAGATGTATGGGTATTGCATAATATAATTTTGGAGTAGATGAGATCTATTGCTGAAAATTATTTATGCGGGTGACAGATGAAATCTGTTACCCGACGTTCTTGTTGCTTCCCTAGAATTTGCGTTTGCTCAATCTCGATACAGCATGGTGGAATTTGACAAAGTTCTGGCAATCCGTGATCCTGATTGATCATGGAAGTGCTATCAGTTCTTTGGGTTCTGCCGTAGTCAAAAGAATGATGAAATTCGCAGATGAAAGGGCATTGCAGATATGATCTGCACGTGGGTCATGCGTATGACGAAGTTTAGTATGGGGTTCGAGATTTTATTATCTCGTGCTTCATACATCCCGAGATGTTAATCTAGCAACTTGAATTATCATACTTGATGATGGACGTAGGTAGCTTCAGTTTGTTTCGAAACCTTAGAAGCCACGTAAAACCTTTTTTGTATGAACCAATTAGAGGCGTCTAACTTGGTTTTGCAGGATGGTTTGCATGTGATGTGGTATAGCAGTGCTCATAATAATCTGATTATGTATGAGATGACTATATAATGTAATTAACATGAACTGCATGTCATGATTTGGCATGATGGCTGGAGCCATATGATTGCACTTTAATGACTTGCATGTCAACCTTAAGTAATGCATTTATTTTATCCGCTATGGAGATAGCGATATTATCTGGTGCACCGACAAGGTGGTGGCAATCTTCACGAAGGTGAACACCGACGCGAATGCCGAAGACGAAGAAATGAAAGACTTCTCCGTCAGAAAGGGCTATACCATATCATGCTAATTATGAATTGCCTGAGATGTTTATCCCTTTGATGCACCCTTCTTGATTGTGCCGTACTCACTTTTTATTAGGGTGATCTCTCACAAAAATATCAAGTAGTTAGTGTTCTCCCAAGTGTAGCACCGTCACGGCACCTAACTTTTCGGGTTGCGCCATGTCCACATGGGTACGAACGATTAGGGATGTGTGAGGCGGGTGAGGTCAGACCTTGCAGCGTGATCACTTGGTTATCTTGACGTTCTAGCTTGATCGTCCTGAGCTCGGAACACAAGCATCGAAAGATGAACAAGAGTCACATAGAGATGTGATCAGCATGTTTGCCCACCAATTGAAATTCTCGTCATCAGTGATGTCCACATCAATGCCGTTGAATTGAAATGTGGATCTTGAATCACTCACAATCAATTATGAGAGATATCGATTTGAGTGGGAGCGCACTTTAGAATTAACTTGTTTAATTCTCAGTGCAATTAATTTTGAACACTGTCAAGTGTGATTTGCTAATAGTTATAGAATAATGGCTCGCGTTTCCACCTTCCCTATTAAAATTGAATAGCTGTTAAATATCTGGTTAAAACTTTACGGTTGGTAACGTAATGTGAGGATTGTCCTCAAGACTGCCGAGAAGGACTTTGTCCTATAGCATACTTTCGGTATACTCCTGCTAATGCTATGGATCATGTGACTCTCGTCATTCGATCCAAAAGCTAGAATTCCGTTTTCAGTCAAGTGCATTATGTTTGCTTCCATGAGACCCGAACTTCGAAAGTTTGGGTAGTTATGTGATATTCATGGAATCTGAAAATCATTTTCAGACACAAACAAAGGCTAACAGATATGTGATATCCAAAGCAATGTTTGTTTTGCAAACTGTTAGTAAAACTGTTTACTAGGCATTTGACTGATAAGAGAGGGATCCGGAAGAAAGCCTTTCATATGATGAAGTTGGATGCTTTTTCTGGAAGTAGGATAAATACTAAAAGTTAAACTGTTAGAAGTAAAATGGCAAAAAGAAAAGAAGTCTAGAATATCCAGCTCATGTATGAATGTCATACAAGTTTTTGATGTATAGTAGGCTGGTCAAAGATATAGTTCTTGGGAATTATGGTTAAACATGTTAATCACTAATTCTTGGGTATTGTGAGTTAATCACAAAGATATCCGCTCGATTGCATTCTGTTACGAATCAATGTAAGAGCTACTATGGACTAATAGGCTAGCCAGAAATGAGGTTAAGGTATACACAGGCAACATAGTAAATGTTACTATACCAGTGTATTGTCGTCTGTATTTATTTTCATAATTCATTTAGAGTTTTTCAAACTCTAGCCCATTGCATAAGGTATCTTGCAAGAAGGTTGTTCATAAGAGAACTTTTTATGTTCGATGTTATGAATAACACAAGGGCCATACTTTCATTATGAATGAGATGTATGTTATGAATATTGATAATAATACAATACCTCTGGGTTTACTTTCATAATTCATTTTATAGTTTCATACACTCTATCCCAATGCACAATGTTTGTTGCAAAAGAATTTTTCATAAAAACAACAATTGTTGTTAAGTATTATGAATAACATGAAGGGCCATGCTTCCATCCAAGATGGGATGTATGTTATGAATATTGCTGGTATTATGATACATCCATAACACTGACGCTAAATGTCGCAAGACTAAAAGAATACCACACAAGTGTGGCACTACATTTGGTCACATTGGAGAAACCCGCATGGAAAATTCCATTATGATGGATTTTGAAGTCGTTTGATTTTGAATCATCTGACACTTGCAACTTTCCTCCGAAAAGTGAAGTGACTAATACCGTTCACAGGCCATAAGGAATGAACAACAAACTTATTGGTGATCATACATTTGATGTGTGTAGTCCGATAAGTGTTGTTAGTAGTGGATTTATCTATCTTCAGAAATGACTCAAGTAGATATATGGATATTTACTTGATGAGACGTAAGTCTGGATCTTTTGAAATCATTCGAAAGGTTTTCAAAAATGAAGGAGAAGTTATTGTAACAAGAAAATTACGTTTCTACAATTTGATTGCAGAAAGGAATATTTGTGTTACAAGTTTAGCCAATGTCTGATGAGTTGTGAAAGGGGTTTCATAAACTTGCACCTCCTGGAACACCACTACAAGTGGAAAGTCCGTGGAGATGTAATCAAACCATTTATGACATGGTAAGATCGAAGATGACATAAATAAAATTGCCATTATCCCTTTTCAAGAGTGATGCTTTAGAGATTGCGGCTTTTACACTGAAAAGAGCTCCGTCGGGTCTGTTGAAATGACACCATGGTATGGTACGCCCAACCATGTTATATCTTTTCTTAAACATTTGGAATATGCAGTTTGTGTAAAGGTTACAGACCTATTCCAAATCAGACAAGTGCTACTTTGTAGGTTATCCCAAGTCATTGGGTATTCCCCCACCACTATACCGAGGCAAATAGTTTTGCCACGAAACGGTATGCTTTTAAAGAGAATGGTTCTTTCAAAAAGGGTGAGTGGGAGGACAGTGCAGACCCGACGAGATAACAGTATCTTCATCATCAGGTCAAAGGAAAGGAACCTTGGAAGTAATTCCAGAGTTTCCTACTGCGACTGATACGGAAGTCTCTACAATAAAATGTATGGACTTCGGTCGAACTTGCAGCTGAACCACGTAGGCAAGGCTCGTGCAAACCTCTCAGGTGTGCAGAAGAGATATTGTTGTTGAACAACAGTATACCTATGATACACAAGGAAACGTTGATGGGCCCTGACTCCAGAATTGGCTAAATGCCAATACAAATCGAGTTAGTTTCCATATAAGTAATTCAAGATTAAAACCTTGATACACCTTTCGGAAGACTTAGAGTCTAACGAAGATTTATGGAACTTAAAACTAATACGGATAAAAATGTTTATGCATAAAGCTCGACTTGTTGGAATAACAAGTTCAAGGAGTTAACTACGATGAGGTTGTTTCATCGTAGCAATGCTTAAAGTCGGTTCGGGTTGAACTAGCAATTAATACATATTTCAATCTTGAGATATGAAACATGGATGACAAAAGAATTTCCATCTGATGGAAATGAAACCTAGGACTTGTATGTGATACAGTTCAAAGTAATTTGTCGATCCAGAGGATGCTAGTAAGGATGCAAACTTCAGAGTTCTAGCGATGGACAGAACAGAGCAAAATGGAGTTGGAATCTTCGTGTTTTGATGAAATGCTCAAAAGGGGTTTTGACTTCATCAATGGGTAATGAAGATGCTTGTAATTCAAGATAGTAAGTGGGAGCGCAATAATATTTCTAAAAACCTTGTGTGCTTGACACATTGGTAATTGGAAATAAATTTTTTGACACGAATTAGGACTTCATTTGAAAATAGTTTTTCGATGAAGTGCTTAGGCTAAATAGCCATGATATTAGGCATGATGATCTATGGAGATAGATTTACCTAATAGGGCTAAGCAATAAATACATATTGACAAGATGCTAAAACCTTTAGCATATAAAACGCAAGGAGTGATTCTTGCCGAAGTCACATGGAAAGAGTTTTTGCAAGAATCAGTGTCCCAAAACACTGATGAGCAAAATACATGATGGAGATTCCACACACCTTCGTGTTTGGATTAATCATGTATTCCATGGTATGTAAAAACAACCAGATATGTCCAATACTCAAGGTGTTGCGAGTATGGATACCAAAGTGATCAAAGTACTGATCATAGGACAACAGTGAAAGATGTCATTTAGTACCAGAGTAGTACTAATGACATGTTTTCTCGCAAGCAGAGATTATGAAGATCTTGTTGTAAGTAATTACATCGATACAGTCTTCATCAATGCTCCATGCGATTTTTTATTTAAATTAAGGGTTTTGTGTTGCACACAATGTGGTGGCACAGTTTGTTGGAAAATGTTCCAAACAAGTTACTGTGGCGAATTCTATAACAAAGGCTAACTATGTTGACGCTGTAGAAGCGACAAAGAAGATGTTGAATCATATAGTTCATTCATGAACTTAGTATGGTTCCAAGATGACTTTTGTCAATGGGACACTACTGCGGGTAGTTGCTCCATAACTCAGTCTGAGGAATCCAGGTTCGACCTGTGATTCACATACATACAAGACCAAGTCCACACAAAATATGAATTTTGTGAATGCGTGAAGACGTGAGGATATGCAAAGATACACACGGAGCTGAAGTCGTCAGATCCGTTGGACATCAGGCTATACCACAAGCGAAGCATATTTACACCAATGTGCCATAGGTGTAAAGTGCATTAGCATTGACTAGATTATTGACTCTAGTGCAAGTGGGAGTCTGTAGGAGATATGCCCTAGAGGCAATAATAAATGATATTATTTATCTCCAAGTTCATAATTATGTTTATGTTCCATGCTATAACTGCAATGATTCTCGAGTCTACAATATCCACGAGGCTCGGAGGAAGACTCATATGCACATGTGGAATAATAAATGGTAAGAAGTATTCCTAGTTTGGCCACTAAGACTAGCTCAAGTGTTGCATGATGGTTATGTTTTCCTGATCATGGGCATGTCTATGCCAGCAACTTTGAGGGCACAACGTTAAGAAAACATTTGTGTTGAATCGACCCGGTTTGATGTTATGCTATGAGATTCATTCATCACAAGTTAATGGTAAATAATATAGAGATGGTTAACATTTGCATGATTCCTTAGACCATGAGAGTATCTAGTTTATTCATGCTTGCTTCATGAACTTTGGGGTTTGTTAAACGACATCCGTAAATGGGTGGCTATTACGGCGGCTTACGGGTTCATGGAAAAGTGTGTCAAGTAACTTGATAGCTCAAGATTGGGATTTGCTCCTCCGACGATGGAGAGATATTCTCGGGCCCTATCGGTGTTACGGTATCCATAATCGTTTGGCCAGACACAGTGTGATTTGATCACAGGGATGCCGGAACACAGAAACGAGAAAAGAGAACAAAACCAGTAACGAGGTAACTAGCATAGTGGACAAGTTGTTGAATCCACGGGGATGCAAGTAAATCTCACCTCGGGTCTTTGTAACATATCGCGAAGCAACAGGAATAACACACGGCAACTGGAGGTTCACTCGAATATTCATTCGTGTGGGTATAGGGGTCAATATGGGTGTCCATGGCTCCGATGTTGATCATTGATCGGAAGGGGTTCCGGGTCATGTCTATACATCACCGAACCTATAGGATCACAGGCTTAAGGGTCATCTATCTGTTGAATACTAGACAAGGAGTCTGAGAGAAAATCACCGAAAAAGTTTCGGACACCGGAAAAGTTTCAGACAGCGGAAAAGGTTCCGTAGACAGAGGTCATCCGATGAGTTTCGGTGAAACTGAAAAGTTGTTTCAGGGGATACCGTTAAGTCAAATTTGGTTTCGTCACATGCCTGATAATTCTTGCAGGGTGCCAGAATCATTCTGGATGCTTTCTGGAATTTTTCGGGATAATAACCGGATATGCTCTGGAGCTGCCGGAACCACTTCAGATGTTTTTCACAGATGAAAGTCACTAATCTGAAATTGTTTCAGAAAAAATCCAAAATCATTTTAGTGGGTACTAGAATTATTCTAAGACTCACAGAAATATTTTCAGATTTAATGGACGTGAAAAATTGTCTTCATGAATAGTAAAAACGCATTCTTGTTTGCTTTGCGCAGATGAAAATCACTAAACCGAAATTGTTTCGGAATGCGTTCAAAATTATTTTAGTGGGTACTAGAAATGTTCTGAGCCCACATAAATATTTTCAGTTCGAACGGACGCTGAAAAATGTCGTCATGAATAGTGAAAGTGCTTTTTGCTTGGCTTCTTGGAGAAGCCATCTTGAGGGACTTTTGGTATTATCCCCTTGGCTTCTTGGAGAAGCCACCCTTGGGCTTGGCCTATAAATGGGGGTGGAGGGGGCTGCCTAAAGACTCATCCCT
Organism: Triticum aestivum; assembly: GCF_018294505.1. NCBI lineage: Eukaryota > Viridiplantae > Streptophyta > Magnoliopsida > Poales > Poaceae > Triticum > Triticum aestivum. The sequence goes on from NC_057801.1 coordinate 524,308,232, forward strand.
TGCTCTCATACACATGCCATGCATTATCTGGCTTCTTCTCTCTCTCCCACGAAAAGAGTTTCGTAGAGCCGTAAGGCTGTCTGGGTTCCGGCAGGAACTAGTTCTGGACGGTGAAGCCCTGCCGGATAGATGACACCGTATGTGTGCAACTCTGTAGAGAGATCGTAGTTTCGGTCTTAGTTCGTGAGTGCCTCCCGAAGGGCTGTCCATGTGACCGTCCGAGTTTCAAAGGTCCTCCCGAAGGGCTGTCCGAGTGACCGTTCGAGTTTCGAAGGTCCTCCCGAAGGGCTGTCCGCGACACCGTCCGGGGGGGGGGGCGTTCGACCGCCTCCCGTAGGGTTGTCTGAGGAGCAGATGAGGGTATACATCCTCGCGGTTGGGAGGTTGTAAATCCTAGCTGCGGGGGTCTGCACGGCCGTTCGTCATCGACTCTACTTCCCACTGCGCTACGAGTCGGTAACGAAAAAGATCAAACCATGTATGCAGTCTCCATAGTGGTCCTGGGCTGGTGCGTAGGTCGGAATTTTTCTGTTTTCTGCTGCATTCCCCTACAATTGAAAGTGCAACTATCCCTAGGTGGTTTTGGTAATTCCTAACAACATATATCTCATTGAGTTAATGCTACCTCAAGATAAATATTTCAGGAAAGCTCAATGATTGGCATGGCATGGATGAGAAAAGTGGATCCCTCAAAATACTATGGACAAAAGGATTGGCTCAAGCTCAACGCACAAGACTCTATGTCGGTGTCAAAACCGGCGGATCTCGGGTAGGGGGTCCCGAACTGTGCGTCTAGTCGGATGGTAACAGGAGACAAGGGACACGATGTTTTACCCAGGTTCGGGCCCTCTCGATGGAGGTAAAACCCTACGTCCTGCTTGATTAATATTGATGATATGGGTAGTACAAGAGTGGATCTACCACGAGATCAAGGAGGCTAAACCCTAAAGCTAGCCTCTGGTATGATTGTTGTAATGTATGTTGTCCTACGGACTAAAGCCCTCCAGTTTATATAGACACCGGAGGAGGCTAGGGTTACACAGAGTCGGTTACAATGGTAGGAGATCTACATATCCGTATTGCCAAGCTTGCCTTCCACGCCAAGGAAAGTCCCCTCCGGACACGGGACGGAGTCTTCTATCTTGTATCTTCGTAATCTTGGAGTCCGGCGGATGATGATAGTCCGGCTGTCCGGACACCCCCTAGTCCAGGACTCCCTCAGTAGCCCCCGAACCAGGCTTCAATGACGATAAGTCCAGCACGTATATAGTCTTCGGCGTTGAAAGGCGGGTTCTCCCTTCAAGTTCCATGTACCTGCCGAACAGTGTCCGGCTTTATCATAAATACTGCGTTTCTCGGCTTCTACGCCCAATAATGGCCTTTTTCCACGCGTCGCACGAATGCGAAAAGCCAGGGTGTCCTTTATGTTTCGTCCCCTAGTCGTGCGAGTCGTCCGCCTACAAAAGAGGTAAAAATCCAGATCCAAACCACACCATCTTACTCCCGCGAATACTTCATCGGAGCGCCCTTGACCTAAAAATCCATTCCATCATGGACCATCGACGCGGCTCCTCTTCTCATGCTCCCAGCCCACCGCCATGGGATTGGAGGAGGTGCTCTGTTCCGCACAACGAGCTATTGAAGCTCCAAGCGGGGGGATATCTCCCTCCGGCCTTCATGGTCCCGGTTCGAGCTGGGCTAGTCACTTATCAAGGTGGGAGGCAAGCGGAGGCTACCCCAAGCCCCAATAAAGGGGAGCGAGTATGCTTCGTCCCTTGTCTGATAAGGGGACTCGGATTCCCAATACATCCGTTCCTCCGCGGGCTCCTGGAGTTCTACGGACTCCAGCTCCACCACCTCACGCCCGCCTCTATCCTACATATCGCGGGCTACGTAGCTCTTTGCGAGCTATTCCTGGGCATTGAACCCCATTTTGCATTGTGGAAGAGGATGTTCTGCCTCGTACCCCGTTCTCACGAGGGGTCCATATATCAAGTGGGCGGCGCCAAAATATGGCGCATTGCCGGGACCGGATACCCATCCGGTACTCCCAAGAAGGCGTCCGAAGACTGGCCTTCAGAGTGGTTTTACATAGGAGACGCTCCGCTGCCAGACCCAGTCCGGATTGGCCTCCCGGAGTTTAGTGCTGCTCCTCTGAAGAAACGCCTCAGCTGGCGCCCACGGAGCCCCCGATTTGAGGAAGACAAGACCGTCCATTACTTGATGGGCCGAATAAGATTACTGGCCCATTCCGGGCTGACCATGATTGGAGTCATGGCGACATGCATCATGCGGGGGGTACAGCCATTGCAATACAGAGGCCACCCCATGTGGGATTTCAATGGGGAAGACGATGCCACCCGTCATGGCCGCGAAGGGCCGGATTCGACCGAGGATCTGGTGGAGATCCTGTCCAGCCTGTACAAGGGGGAGAAGGAGGACTTCCTTCAAACGAACCCTTTGAATGGGTTTTCCATGAACAACCCTAGAGGATGGGTAAGCGAACACTTTTAAGGGCTCAACCCATGCTTTCGAAGTTTAGGCTTCTTACATTATGTCTTTGGCGCAGGATCTACGCCGGACTTTGGAGGACATGGTAAGTCCCGCTCCGCAACCCGAGGATCCAGAAAGATCCCTGGATCCGACCTCCGAAGAGGATCCGGACATCGAGGTGGAGCTGATCGATGGGGTGTTTCACCGGTTCAACATGGATAATGCTTTGGTTGCCATTACGGTGGACTACCCCGGACTGTATCCGGCTTCCCAGGTGACTGTGATCAAGGTCCGGACACCATTATCTCTTCCTTGCCCATTTCTAACCTTCACGAACGATGGTATTTTACAGGAAGCGCCTTCAAGGCGGGAAGCCGAGCCCACAGCGGCTGACCAACAAAGGTCATTTCGGACTAGCAGGCAGAAAAGGAGCTCGGCACGGACCGAAACGTCGCGGCAAAGGTATAACTAATATTTGAATTTTCAGAGCAACGTTCCTAGGAAGCGTCTGAGTGCTCGCCGGACTGCGGGCGCGGAAGTTGCCGATCCAACCTATACCGGCCAGGCTCCAGCGCCCGGCCTGGAGGGGGAGGCAAGCGCAAGACGCGGGCCGGATCCTCCTTTAACGGAGGACACCGACAGATTGTCCGCCACCAAGTCTGAGGTGGAGAGCGCCATGAACCATAGGCGCCGACGGACAGTGTTTCGTGAAGCGTGCTTCTCCCTTGAGGCATTGGACGCCTTTAACGCAGGGGACGCGCATCTTCGTGCCGCTCAAGATGGTTTTACCAGAGCCACGGAGCAGTATGTGAAAGACATACGGGTAAGGGAATTTTAATGGTTATATACACCAGTAGCCCCCGAGACATGAAGTAGTTATGTTAACTGATTTAAGGATCAATTAAAACGCAGGCTCTTACCGAGAAGAATGCCCAGCTGTCTCAGGAGTTGCAAGAATGCAAGGCCCAACTTGAGGCCGCACTTGCTGCCGCAGGAGGAGACGCAGAGACCCCTCCTGGTAACACATTTTTATTAATAAATATAAGCGTTGTGAGGCGTGCGCGCAAGTCTAATAGTGACATTGCAGGTACCGCCGAACAAGATCCGGAAAGGCAAGAATTACTACGCCAGCTAAAGGCCGGCGAGAGGGTGCTGAATAAAGTGCAGCAAGAAAGGAACAAGCTCCAGGATGCCCACGCCCAACTCGGAGAAGAGCTGAAAGGTGTTCAGGCCGAGCTGTCCGGCTCCGTTAAGGAGACTGAGCGGCTTCGTCGCGGCATCTATAGTAAGTGCTTGAGCGGACTCCTTTGAAAAGAAGAGTTCGGCGAGGAAGTCAATTGACAAATTATGTCTTGTAGGTATACTCACCGGTCGCCCTGCGAAGGAGATGCCCGTATCAACGGGTGATCAACTTCCCGAGCTGTTGCAGCTGCTCGAACGAGTTTGGCAGGCAATGAGCGTCCAGGCTTTATGGCCAACCCTCTCCCTACCCGAGGGCCTTGGGGAGCTTGCGGAGAAGCTTCAGGGAGTGCGGCAGCGCTTCCGTTTGTTGAAGATTTCGGCATGCCACCAAGGTGCCAGGGAGGCTTGGGCCATGGTGAATACGCGTTACAAGAAGGCGGATCCCAACCACATGGCCGAAGTTGGACCGGTGGGGCCCGATGGGAAGGAGATCCCTGTGAGTTTAGTATACAGCCAAGTAGAGTTGGCTGCTAAATTTTCCCAACGGGACTGTAAGTTAGACAGCCTGTTAGACGAGATTGAGGAGGAATACAATCAGTAACTTTGACAATGTATGTTTTCCTTTAAAGTGACATGTGAAATGCCTTCTAGCCGGATTGTAGATCGTTTGTCTTTGCCGACCTTTTCGCTTCAACCTCGGGACCCTAGAGTCCGGAGTGTTTCCGAATACCTTTTTGGTTAAGAAACAACCGGGGTATGCGTGGAGACTAGGCGTAGGGGTCATTAGTGCTTTATCAGACAAGTGCCCAACTAGTTATGTTATATTACATGGTTAGTAAGAAACATCTTCCAGAGAGAATAGTTCCGTTAAGGGTTCCTTTCCCTGGGAGGCATGCCCTAAATTGCATGTCCGGACTGCAAAAAAGTAGAAAATCATCTGGGGGAGGAGAAATGAGTAGGTAAAAAATCATCTTTTAAGTCACCGACCGAATATTCCCTTAAGAACGCTAGCTTTCGGCTTCACCCAGTCTGAGGTACACATCCGGCTGACCCGGCAGTAACAATCACAGAGGTGCTCCCTTTACCTCCTAGCCGAACAATCGGGAACGTAGGGGTAAGCACAGGAGCCAGGCAACCCAGCTTGGCCAAAACTTAAGTCATATCGATGCATATAATGGTGAGTAAAAGGTACATGTGGAAGCTTGACACATGTGCTGGGCATGAAACCCTTATAATTGAGCTTCTGTAAAAGAAGCCCCCAGGTATAATGAGTGCGGATGGCACATCAAGTTTATGCGAACAATGCGGAAGTAGGCCCTTAGGGGCTTTTTAATAAAAGGGTTATGAAAAGAGAAACAAAAGACAGCCGAAGTGTAAAAATTTGGACGAAGGAAGGGGACGAACTCCTAGTCTGGCGCTAGGCATAGAATCTTCGGAGGCGGGCTGCGTTCCATGGGTTTGGCTCGAGTCGGTTATCCGAAGCATTTCGTAGACGGTACGCTCCGCCGGTCAGGACTTGATCGATAATGAAGGGGCCCTCCCATTTGGGCTTGAGCTTGTCCTTTTTCTTGTCCGGCAGGCGTAGAACTAGTTCACCAACGTTGTAAGTCTTGGCCCGTACTTCTTTGCTTTGATATCTTCGGGCCTGCTGTTGATAGAATGCGGAACGAGCCTTGGCGACGTCGCATTCTTCCTCCAATGTGTCCAAGCTGTCCTGCCGATCCAGCTCGGCCTCTCTTTCTTTGTACATGCGCATTCGAGGTGAATCATAAATAATGTCGCAGGGCAAGACTGCCTCTGCGCCGTAGACCATAAAGAATGGTGTGAATCCGGTAGTGCGGTTAGGTGTTGTCCGCAGCCCCCAGAGTACGGAGTCAAGCTCCTCGACCCAGTGCGTGTCAGAGTTAGTAAGTGACCGCACTAGTCTGGGTTTAATGCCGCTCATTATTAGACCATTTGCTCGTTCCACTTGACCATTGGTTTGAGGGTGATAGACTGAGGCGTAGTCAAGCTTGATGCCCATTTTTTGCACCATGACTTAACCTCATCGGCTGTGAAGTTCGTGCCGTTGTCGGTGATGATGCTGTGGGGGACTCCATAGCGGTGTACTACCCCGGATATGAAATCTATCACTGGTCCGGACTCTGCCGTTTTGACCGGTTTGGCCTCTATCCATTTGGTGAATTTATCCACCATGACCAATAGGTACCTTTGCTTGTGGGTTCCCCCTTTAAGGGGTCCAACCATATCAAGCCCCCAGACCATGAACGGCCAGGTAATGGGTACAGTTTTGAGTGCAGTGGGCGGCATGTGGCTCTGATTAGCAAAGAGCTGACAACCAACGCATCTCTGGACTAAGTCCTGGGCATCTGCCCGGGCCGTCGGCCAATAAAATCCTGTACGGAATGCCTTTCCTACAAGGGCCCGGGCTGCTGCGTGGTGTTCGCCTAGTCCGGCATGAATTTCAGCTAGGACGTTGCGCCCTTCCTCTTCGGAGATACACTTTTGAAGGACTCCGGTTGTACTTTTCTTATAAAGTTCTCCCTCATGGACCTTGTAGGCTTTTGATCGCCGGACTATGCAGCGGGCCTCGTTTTGGTCTTCGAGAAGTTCCTGCCTAAGAAAGTAGGCTAGGAATGGTTCTGTCCACGGGGCGATTACTGCCATTATGACGTGGGCTGAAGGTGTTATGTCATTGGCTGAATCGCCGATTCGCGCGGTTTTTTCCGGTTTGTCACTTTCGGGCTCCTATTCCCATAGTACGGATGGCTCGAAGAGCCGTTCCAGGAAGATATTTGGAGGGACAGCATCACGTTTCGCACCGATGCGTGCCAGTACGTCGGCCGCTTGGTTATTATCTCGGGCTATGTGATGGAATTCGAGTCCTTCAAACCGAGCTGACATTTTTAGGACAGCATTGCGATATGCTACCATTTTTGGATCCGTGGCGTCGAAGTCTCCGTTTATTTGGGATATTGCAAGGTTTGAATCCCCGCGCACCTCTAGGCGTTGAATGCCCATGGAGACTCCCATCCGGAGGCCATGTAACAGGGCCTCGTATTCGGCTACGTTGTTGGAGTCCGTGTACATTATTTGAAGTACATATTGGACTATGTCTCCAGTTGGGGACGTCAATACGACACCAGCCCCCAGTCCGGCCAACATTTTAGAGCCATCGAAATGCATAGTCCAATTGGAGTATGCGCCGTACTCTTTAGGGAGTTCGGCTTCGGTCCATTCGGCGACAAAGTCAGCCAAAACTTGTGACTTTATGGCTCGCCGAGGTTTGTAAGTTATATCGAATGGTAAGAGCTCAATGGCCCATTTTGCAATCCTGCCCATTGCGTCGCGGTTTTTTATAATGTCATTGAGTGGTACTTCGGAGGCCACTGTTATCGAACACTCTTGAAAGTAGTGTCGGAGCTTCCGGGATGCCATGAACACTGCATACGCTATCTATTGATAGTGTGGGTAACGGGACTTGCAGGGGGTTAACACAGTGGATACATAATACACTGGTTTTTGAAGAGGGAATTTGTGCCCTTCTGACTGTCGTTCGACGACGAGTACCGCGCTTACAACTTGATGCGTTGCTGCGATGTATAACAACATTGGTTCGCCCAGGTTGGGCGCGGCCAGGACAGGATTTGTTGCCAATATGGCCTTTATTTCTTCGAGTCCGGCAGTGGCGGCATCCGTCCACTCGAAGTGTTCGGTGCGCCTGAGGAGGCGATAGAGGGGCAACGCCTTTTCTCCTAGACGGGAGATAAAGCGGCTTAGAGCTGCCACGCATCCTGTTAATTTTTGTATTTGTTTGAGGTCTTTTGGAATGTCCAACTATGACAGAGCTCGGATTTTAGCCGGGTTTGCTTCGATTCCTCTACCGGATACGATGAAGCCTAGCAGCTTTCCGGCTGGTACACCGAAAACACATTTTTCCGGATTCAGCTTGATGTCATATGCTCTGAGGTTGTCGAACGTGAGCCTCAAATCGTCTACTAGAGTTTCGATGTGTTTTGTTTTGATGACTACGTCGTCTACATATGCCTCGACTATTTTGCCGATCTGGGTAGCCAGACATGTTTGAATCATGCGCTGATATGTTGCGCCGGCGTTTTTAAGTCCGAAGGGCATCGTGTTGAAGCAGAATGGTCTGTAAGGAGTGATGAATGCCGTTGCGGCTTGGTCTGCTTCCGCCATCTTGATTTGATGGTAGCCAGAGTATGTGTCGAGGAAGCACAATGAATCGTGCACTGCGGTAGCACCGATAATTTGGTCGATGCGGGGGAGAGGGAAGGGATCCTTTGGGCAAGCCTTATTGAGGTCTTTAAAATCGACACAGAGGCGCCAGGATTTGTCCTTCTTTGGTACCATTACCAGATTTGCTAGCCAATCCGGATGTTTGATATCTCTGATGAATCCGGCTTCCAATAGTTTGGCTAGCTCTTCTCCCATTGCCTGTCTTTTGGGTTCGGAAAATCGTCGAAGAGCCTATTTGACTGGCTTAAATCCTTTTAGGATGTTTAGGCTATGCTCTGCCAATCTGCGTGGGATTCCGGGCATATCCGAAGGATGCCAGGCGAAAATGTCCAAATTTTCCCGAAGGAATTCGCGCAGTGCGGCATCTACTTCGGGGTTCAATTGTGCCCCGATGGAGGCCGTCTTTGTTGGGTCCGTTGGATGGACCTGGAATTTTATTATTTCATCTGCTGGTTTGAAGGAGGTGGACTTGGATCTTTTATCGAGTATCACATCGTCCCTGTTCACCGTAGAGCGCAGCGCGGTGAGTTCTTCTACTGCTAAGGCTTCGGATAGTGCCTCCAGGGCTAGTGCGGCTGTCTTGTTTTCGGCGCGGAGTGCTATGTCCGGATCACTGGCGAGAGTGATTATTCCGCCGGGCCCAGGCATTTTGAGCTTCATGTACCCGTAATGAGGTACTGCTTGAAAAATTGTGAATGCCTCTCGTCCTAATATAGCGTGATATCCGCTGTTGAACGAGGCCACTTGGAACGTGACTTCTTCGGATCTGTAATTGTCCGGCGAGCCGAACACCACATCGAGTGTGATTTTTCCGGTGCAGCGCGCTTCCCGGCTACGGATTATTCCTCTGAAGGTTGTGCTGCTTCGCTCAATATGGCTCCAATCGATTTCCATTTTTCGCAAAGTTTCCTCGTAAATGAGGTTTAGTCCGCTGCCGCCATCCATGAGGACTTTTGTCAGTCGAAAGCCGTCCACTATGGGACTAACCACCAGTGCGGCTGGTGCTCTGGCTATTCGAAATTTAGGCTCGTCGCCGGCGTTGAAGGTAATAGCTGTGTCGCTCCATGGATTTGCTGTTGCTACTTGGTAGACTTCGGCGAGGCCGCGGATTGTTCGTTTTCGCATATTATTTGATGCGAAGGTCTCGAAGACTGTTGATACCGTACCGGTATTGTTGGAGTGGTTTTCCGGGGCTAGAAGCTCCTCGCCACTTTTGGCCACCTGCCGTAGAATCCAACATGCTCGAAGGCTATGTGTTGGGACGGCTCCCTCTGTACTATGAAGCTTACAGGGTCCATTGAGCCATCCCTCCAGTACGGTTCCTTGCCCTTTATTGGGTTTTTGCTTTTTCGTTTTTGCATCTGGGGCCTGATTGTGAGGCACCCTTTTGTTGCGGACTGGGGTTGGGGCCGGATTATCCCAAAATTGATTTTCGGTTTTCCGGAAACTCTCCATCGCACAGTACTTTCGTACTATGGACGCCAGATCAGCGAAGCGTGTAATTTTATGACGATCGATGGCGTTCAATATACCCTTGTCCGTGCAATTATTGCAGAAGATTGAGATTGCGTTTTCCTCTCGGCAGTCCTTTATCATGTCCATAACCAGGAGGAATCTGGCCCAGTAGTGATGTACTGTTTCAGAGGGCTCTTGCCGTATTAGAGATAGATCGCATATGTCTGGGCGGGTGGGTGGACTAAAGTCCGGATCCCTGTCCATCTTGGGGCTTAAAGGCCGAGGAGTTTCCGAATTCAGAAGCTTGGGTTGCTGGACACGATCTAGCGAGTCCGGAGCGATGCATGGTGAGGGAGTCCTGGACTAGGGGGTGTCCGGACAGCCGGACTATCATCATCCGCTGGACTCCAAGATTACGAAGATACAAGATTGAAGACCCCGTCCCGTGTCCGGATGGGACTTTCCTTGGCGTGAAAGGCAAGCTTGGCAATACGGATATGTAGATCTCCTACCATTGTAACCGACTCTGTGTAACCCTAGCCTCCTCCGGTGTCTATATAAACCGGAGGGCTTTAGTCTGTAGGATAACATACATTACAACAATCATACCATAGGCTAGCTTTAGGGTTTAGCCTCCTTGATCTCGTGGTAGATCCACTCTTGTACTACCCATATCATCAATATTAATCAAGCAGGACGTAGGGTTTTACCTCCATCGAGAGGGCCCGAACCTGGGTAAAACATCGTGTCCCTTGTCTCCTGTCACCATCCGCCTAGACGCACAGTTCGGGACCCCCTACCCGAGATCCGCCGGTTTTGACACCGACATTGGTGCTTTCATTGAGAGTTCCTCTATGTCATCACCGATAGGCTCGATGGCGTCTTCAACCAACAACGCTGTCCAGTGTGAGACTTTTCTCCCCGGACAGATCTTCGTATTCGGCGGCTTCGCATTGCGGGCTAATTCGCTTGGCCCTCTGGAACAGATCGAAAGCTACGCCCCTGGCCGTCAGGTCAGATTCGGAAGTCTAAACTTCACGGCCGACGTCCGCGGAGACTTGATCTTCGACGGACTCGAGCCACAGCCAAGCGCGCCACACTGTTACGATGGGCATGATCTAGCTCTGCTGCCGAACAGTGCCTTGGTGGCCGCACACGAATCCGCTTTGGCCTTTAGTCCGGAGCCGATCACCCAGATCGAGGATCGGTGGATGGACACCACCTCGGGGGCTTCAACTTCCACGGCGATGGAGCCGAACGCTAATCCTGTCCCTGGCGAAACTCGTGATTCCAAGGTGCCGGACTCCCTGCCGGACTCCAAACCTCCCATGCTCCTACCAATCGAATCGGATTGGGCGCCGGTCATGGAACTCACCGCCGCGGACATCTTCCAATACTCGCCCTTTGGCGACATCCTGAATTTGCTAAAGCATCTCTTGTTATCAGGAGAGTCCTGGTCGGACTATGGCCAGGATGGTTGGGATACGGACGACGAAGAAATTCAGCGCCAACCCACCCCCCACTTTGTAGCCACTGTCGACGATCTAACCGACATGCTAGACTATGACTCCGAAGACATCGACGGTATGGACGACGATGCCGGAGATGAACAAGAACCGGCGCCTACAGGGCACGGGAGGACCACCTCGTCAAATGACGTATATATGGTGGATACCCCAAAAGAGAGCGATAACGAGGACCAACGGGCCGCGGCAGAAGATAACCCCGCCGACAAACAACCAAAACGGCGGCGCAGACGCCGCCCTAAGTCCCGCCTCGACAACAAGAACGCTCCTAAGGACCCCGCAATACAGCAGGGCACACAAGTGGGCGACAAACATGCAGATAAGCAACCGTCCGAACAGGACGAGTCAGATAATCAGTCCAGGCCCGGCGAAAATGACAGTCCGGACGATCTCATGCCGGACACACCGCCGGAGGGTAAAAATTCGGGAAAGACTCGTCAACACTGCAAGAAGCTTGAAGAAGGAAAAGCGGAAGCTCAAAACAGCGGAGGACACACTCAGAATGAGGTGGAGCAAAGTGCTCAAAACCGCAGATAAATACGGCAATGGCCACCAATCAAAGAGCTACCCGAAGCGCAAGCTGCTACCAGAATTTGACGAGGAGGCCATAGAGCCCCCATAGTCAAAAAATAAAGAGGCTGCCTGGTTGGATAGACGGCCAGATGATAGGCCAAATTCTGAAAGCGGTGCCGCACATAAACTGACTAATAAACCTGGAAAGATAGATGGCCCAGCCAGGTCCATCTACGGGCCAAAGAAGAAGGCCCCAGGAAGCAAGGCAACACGTCAAGTGTCCCAAGATAGTGGCACACCCAAATACAGGGGCGCCGCACACCCACTATGTTTCACCAATGAGGTGCTGGACCATGAATTCCCAGCAGGATTTAAACCCATAAACATAGAGGCCTACGATGGAACAACAGACCCTGGAGTCTGGATAGAAGATTATATACTACATATCCACATGGCCAGAGGAGATGATCTCCACGCCATAAAATACCTACCCCTCAAACTCAAAGGGCCAGCCTGTCATTGGCTTAAAAGCCTCCCAGAAAACACTTTGGAAGTTGGGAAGAGCTCGAGGACGCGTTTAGAGCAAATTTCCAAGGGACTTATGTCCGCCCTCCGGATGCAGATGATCTAAGTCATATAACTCAACAGCCCGGAGAGTCAGCGCGCAAATTCTGGAACAGGTTCCTCACCAAAAAGAACCAAATAGTCGACTGTCCGGATGCCGAAGCCTTAGCAGCTTTTAAACACAATGTCCGAGACAAATGGCTTGCCAGACACCTCGGCCAAGAGAAACCAAGGACAATGTCCGCGCTAACAAGCCTCATGACCCGCTTCTGTGCGGGAGAGGATAGCTGGCTAGCAAGATGCAGCACCAGTGACCCAAGTACATCCGAGATAAGAGATGGAAACGGAAAATCACGGCGCAGGAAAGAGCAGCGCCGGAATAAAGAGAAAAGCCCAAAGAGCACGGCAGTCAACGCCGGATTCAAAAGCTCGCGGCCAAACAACAAAACACCGCCTCTTAAGGATGACAGCGATGAGCTGTCCAACTTAAACAAGATTTTGGGTCGGATATGTCAAATCCACAGTACCCCCGGAAGGCCTGCAAACCACACCCATCGAGATTGTTGGGTTTTCAAACAGTCCGGCCGACTAAACGCCGAACACAAGGGGCTCGACGCGTCAAGCGAAGACGATAAACCCCATCAGCAGAGCACCGGAAAGCAAAAGACTTTCCCACAAGAGGTCAAAGCAGTAAACTCACTTCATGTGACAATGCGGAAAAATAGTGCGGCACCTTCCTAAAAAGAGCCTCGCACGGTCAACCCAGCAGACCATAGAGATTGGATATCAAAACCAATCACTTTCGACCACCTGGACTATTCCAGAAGCGTTCGAAACGCAGGACGGACTGCCCTGATATTGGAATCCCATAATCGACGGACTACAATTTACTAAAGTCCTAATGGACGGAGGCAGCGACTAACCTGCTTATCAACCATCCGCAATGGGGATAACCTCCAAATCGACACAGCCCACTTCCTTCAAAGGAGTGACGCCAGGCCCTTACGCCAAGTGCACTGGCTCCCTATTACTAGAAGTTGTGTTCGGATCACCGAACAAGTTTCGACGCGAAAAACTAATCTTTCATATCGTCCCATTTAAAAGTGGATATCAAGCACTCTTGGGACGAAAGGCTTTTGCCCGTTTCAACGCCATACCGCATTACGCGTCTCTTACACTCAAGATGCCCGGTCCTCGTGGCATCATTTCAGTGCGAGGGTCACTTAAAGACCCCGGACACGGATAGACGAGTCCGGCATCAGTAGGCTAGGGGCTCCCTAGCCGCACACCCCTTCACAAGGGGCTGCGCGCACAAACAACCGCGAGTTCATACAAACCCCGCTCTACTTATTTATATTTCTTCTTTCACACATACCTTTTTCGCATGAGTTGTTTTCAAAATAAAGTTCCTCTCTTTTTACAGATGAACAACGTGCACACCCGTCCAGGATAACGGCACAACGGAGACACAGGCGCAGACGTGCAGTAGGGACCCGTTGCGAGGATTCTTTTTAGATTCAGACCCTGCGTAAACCTTTTTTACTGTCTCTTGTTGTTATTCTTCCTTGGTTTCTTCCTATAACCAAAGCGGAGCCTGACGTTTTGGCATCGGCCGCGTCAGAGGACCATGCCCTTACCTGGACACTAGGGGCTTAGGGCATTGTTCTGCCCATTATTATAAAGACCGAACACCTTAGGGAGTGTTCGGCGTCTCGAGTTAGGCATTATATGCATCAGCTCTGAATCATGTCTTTGGTCAAATGTTGGGTTTGCCCGGCTCCTGTGTTTTGCTGCCTTACGTTCCGTATCATCGGCTAACGCGGCACCAGGAGAACTACTGTGATTGTGCCCCAGTTCGGCTGGGCGAGCACCTCAGTAGAGAAAGCCGAAAACCGACTGTCATGATATAGCGAGAGACTGGTCAACCACTCGATCGACTACCGGAATGTTTAGAATTCCCCGCTTTGACGAAGGACCGTTTCCCGGTCAGGCACACACGCGCCCCGAACTCGGAAAAGTGCGGTGCCCCAAGGGGCTATGTCGTAGCCCCACCCTCGAACTCCACTGGCTAAGTGAAAGTGATAAAGCATTACAGTCCGGATTGCCTCATTTGCTACGCTATCACCTCCTTAACAGGACCGAGACGTCGGATTAAGTGTGAAAACACGCTATTTTTGTGAACACCCCCGCACCTTGTGCGTGGGGGTTGAAGCCGAAGACTGCAATCTTTCAGGTTATACAAATGTATACGTAAACGGCCGCATAGGAGAAATTTTACTACTTGGGACGCACAAGTATAAAAAGCAGTTAGAGCATAATCATCGTTTTACAAGCTAAAAACGTTCATTTGAACGTGACATTTTTTGAGCACTGCGACTCTATTACACGAGCGCCACGCATAACTTCCCCAAAATAGTGCTCGGCGGGTAACCGGCTTTCATCCGGACCCTGGGCGGCAATAGCGGTGGCATCCATCTCTGTCCAATGTGTCTTCACACGGGCAAGAGCCATCCGTGCGCCTTCAATGCAGGCCGACCGCTTCATCTCCTTGATATGCGGCACCGCTCCAAGAAATTGCTGCAATAAGCCGAAATAGCTCGTCGCCTTAGGCCTCTCTGGCCAGACATGAGCCACGATGTCAGTCATGGCAAGTCCGGACAATCTATTCAGCTCGGCCCATTCGGCCAACCGATCGGTCAACGGAAGTGAACGATCCGGACTATGGAATTGAGACCAAAATAGCTCTTCCATCTTGTGATCCTTCTGGCTCCGGAAGTGCTCAACGGCATCAGCCGCACTTGCCGCTAAGTCCATATACGGATCCTCCGGACTCCACAGCTGGCCAAGTTGAGCATACCTTTGATCCGTATACCGGCGACGCAACAGAAAACGCTTGCCAGCCACAATATCTCCGGCCTGGCACAGCTCCTCCTTCATAGCCCGCATTGCAGAACGGGCATCCTTGGCCTCGGCGGTGGCCTTCCCAAGGTCTTCCCGCTCCGATAAGCGCTCCTTTTCAAGAGCCTCATTGCGGTCGGCAGCATCTTTTAATTTCACGGCCAATTCGGCCATCTCTTCCCTGCTTAGGCAGTGTGCAGCCTTTTCGGCATTCAACTCCTCGGCCGCCCTTGAGGCAGCCGCGTCACTCCTTCGGGCTTGCTCCTTAGCTCGAGCAAGTTCGGCCCGAAGGCTCTCCACAGCAGCAGCACCGTCTGTATCACAGCATATAATTTATCAGAGGAAGGCTTTGACCCCCTTAATAAAGTGACTGCGGAGAAACAACTTACCTTGCGACTCGTCAAGTCGCTTGTGACTAGAGCGATGTACGCATCCGCAACATCGAGTTGCCGCATTAATTCAGCAACTCCATCAGTCCGGCTAACCCCTGAACTATCCGCACCTGCATAGGAAAGGCGACACTCAATACCTGCGATTTTGATCCTTCGGCACGCTATCGCTTTCGACAACCTACCGATTCTCAGGGGCTACTATCTGTATAGGACGCACTTTATGTGCAAAACTGTCAAAAAGGGGTGTCATTTTACATACCTCAAACCCCGCCAGCAAACTCCTGATGGCATTATGCAATCCGCTTTCGGCGGACGAAATCCTTCCAATCACCGTACTCATCAATGCACGGTGATCTTCTGAGATGACGCCCTCTCAAGCAGATCCTTCAGCTCCCCCGGCCGAACACTATTCGGCCGCCGACTCTTCGGCTCTGCCGGGCTCGGGGATACCCTCCGTGACGGACACTTCAGGCTCGCCGCCCTATCGGACGGTGCAGCAGACGGAGGCGTTTCGCTCTCCATCATCTCCGGAAGAAGGTCCCCTGAAGACGAACTCATCTGAGAAGGCTGCAAATCCGAACTGCAAGATAAAAATTTCGGTTACCCACAAAAGCACAAATGGAGGTATTTTCTTACTAATGAACTCCCCTTTTCCTACTCACGGCTCGCTGGAGGGCTGATCCTTTAGTGACGAATGTGCGTCCGGATTCTCCCCGGACGCAGGACCCCCCGGTGAAGATCTCTTCCCCAGTTTAGGGGCTTTGGCCTCCGGATCTTCGGAGGCGGTCCTCTTCTCCCCCTGGAAGGAAGGGTTTTTGATTCCCCCCTCTCCAGACGCCCCTTTGGGTGAAATAATAGCTCCTCTATTTTCCCCTCCCTTCTACGGGCGCGATCTCCAACATTCTGACCAGCACGGGCTCCAGTGCGGTCTCTGGGAGGGGAGCCGGACTCCTTATCAGCTTCGATCGCGCTACCCACTCCTGTGAAGAGTAATGGGTCAGGAGGCGAACTCTAGAAAAGCAGATAAACAGAACATCTGGACTCTGAGCTATTTACCTGAGTATCCGGGCGATTGCAGCTTAGGCCTGCGTCCTCGGTCAATTCCGGACACGCTACCTGCGGTCCGAAGAACAACTTGTACATCTCCACGGGTGTCACACCCATGAAGTGTTGGAGAATTCGAGGTCCCTCCGGATTGAACTCCCATAGACGGAGAGGACGGCATTTGCAGGGAAGAAGACGCCTGATTAGCATAACCTGCATCACCACGACCAGATTGATCTCCCTCGCCTGGAGGTCTCGAATCCGGCCCTGCAATGAGGGCACGTCTTCGGACGGCCCCCAATTGAGCCCTTGGTTGACCCACGACATCAGTCGGCGTGGAGGTCCCGGGCGGAATGAAGGCGGCGGCTTTTGCTTGCTACCCTTCGGAGCGGTGATATAGAACCACTCCTGTTGCCACAGTCCGAGTTCCTCTTGGAAGGAACCCTTGGGCCACGGGGCATCGGCCCTTCTGCTTATGGCCGCCCCGCCGCACTCCTCTTGACGCCCCCCGATCATCTTCGGCTCCACATTAAAGGTCTTCAGCCACAGGCTGAAGTGGGGAGTGACGCGGAGGAAGGCTTCGCAGACGATAATGAATGCGGAGATATGGAGGATAGACTCCGGAGCCAAGTCGTGAAAATCCAGCCCGTAGTAAAACATGAGCCCTCTCACGAAGGGGTCCGTCGGGAAGCCTAAACCCCGACGGAGGTGCGATGCGAAGACGACGTACTCACCGGGCTCGGGGGTGGGCACGGCCTGCCCTTGGGTAGGCAACCTGTGCGAAATCTCATAGGACAGGTACTTGGCCTCACGCAACTTTAACACGTCCTCCTCCGTGATGGAGGAAGGTATCCACCGACCCTGGAGGTCGGAGCCGGACATGGTTTGGAATCCGAAGCGCTCGAATCTGGGGCTCTGGGTGTTGGAACTGGGATCAAGGAGGGGATTCGATGCGAGATTGAAGAAAAGGAACGAGCCTTGGTTCTCTTATAAAGGGGGAAAATACCAAGGGTCGTCTCCGTGACCGTTCGGGATTCACCTTCGATAGAGGAGGCGTGGCAACGGGCACAGTTGGGTTACCCACGCACGTATTGATGAGAATCCCGGAATAAGGGGAACACGATCTCTGCTTCGACAAGACGTGCCAAGGAAACCGCTTCACTAAACGTGCTGAGGTGGTATAATAAAAAACGATTCAAGTAAAAGCCTGGTAGCGGTGTGATGCCATGCCGCATAATACGTAAGCAGATTGGACTTGTGTGCATTTTGTTCTCTCTACGGTGGAATGTGGAATTTATTTTGCAGAGCCGGACACTATCCTGGTGTTCATGATCTTCTCTGGATTATTCAAGGGAGGAACCCGCCTTGCAATGCCGAACATTATGCGCGCCGGACTTATCGTCATTGAAGCCTGGTTCAGGGGCTACTGAGGGAGTCCTGGACTAGGGGGTGTCCGGACAGCCGGACTATCATCATCCGCCGGACTCCAAGATTACGAAGATGCAAGGTTGAAGACCCCGTCCCGTGTCTGGATGGGACTTTCCTTGGCGTGGAAGGCAAGCTTGGCAATACGGATATGTAGATCTCCTACCATTGTAACCGACTCTGTGTAACCCTAGCCTCCTCCGGTGTCTATATAAACTGGAGGGCTTTAGTCCGTAGGACAACATACATTACAACAATCATACCATAGGCTAGCTTTAGGGTTTAGCCTCCTTGATCTCGTGGTAGATCCACTCTTGTACTACCCATATCATCAATATTAATCAAGCAGGACGTAGGGTTTTACCTCCATCGAGAGGGCCCGAACCTGGGTAAAACATCATGTCCCTTGTCTCCTGTTACCATCCGCCTAGACGCACAGTTCGGGACCCCCTACCCGAGATCCGCCGGTTTTGACACTGACACATGGTTTTAATTTCAATGCTCGATCGAAGTCCGTCCTTCCGCGGAAATCCGGCATGGAAGGTTCGGGAATCCGGACGAGACTAGTTTTCAATACGGGCGAAGAGTTGCCGTTTTGCTCCTCTACCACTACGACGTGGTGGGTGGCCTGGGGAGAGTTAATCTCTCTCAGATCGGTTTTAAGCCCAATCTGATTGTAGTCGGTAGCGACTCCCAGGGCGGCGATGCGATCCAAGAGCTCGTTAACAGACGAGAGCTCTATTGGATCCAACTGTTCGGCAGATTTCGAGCTGACGCGAAGATTGCTTCTGACGACTTGAGAAGTCATTGTCGAAGCGGCGGCCGGACAGGCGGTCATAAGGAAACCACCTAGCCGGATAATTTGGCCGGCGGCCAAAGCCCCTTTGGCGAAAACACCATTTTTGAAGACGGGTGGAGGCATCCTTCCTATCGGTGACGACACAGAGGAACTCTCAATGAAAGCACCAATGTCGGTGTCAAAACCGGCGGATCTCGGGTAGGGGGTCCCGAACTATGTGTCTAGGTGGATGGTAACAGGAGACAAGGGACACGATGTTTTACCCAGGTTCGGGCCCTCTCGATGGAGGTAAAACCTACGTCCTGCTTGATTAATATTGATGATATGGGTAGTACAAGAGTGGATCTACCACGAGATCAAGGAGGCTAAACCCTAAAGCTAGCCTATGGTATGATTGTTGTAATGTATGTTGTCCTCCGGACTAAAGCCCTCCGGTTTATATAGACACCGGAGGAGGCTAGGGTTACACAGAGTCGGTTACAATGGTAGGAGATCTACATATCCGTATTGCCAAGCTTGCCTTCCACGCCAAGGAAAGTCCCCTCCGGACACAGGACGAAGTCTTCAATCTTGTATCTTCGTAATCTTGGAGTCCGGCGGATGATGATAGTCCGGCTGTCCGGACACCCCCTAGTCCAGGACTCCCTCACTCTACATTTTCTATTTTAGTGATCCAAGATCACATTGAGTCTATAGGAAAAGCCAATACTATCAAGGAGGGATGAGGTGTTTCTTAATGGCTTTCTTGCTCAAAATGCTTGGTGGTATGCTCCAAAAACCCTCAACTACTTTCTCATATCCACATATGACCTAAACCAAAAGTCAAACTCGCCCCACCGATTCTTCCTATCTGGCGCCACCGAGTTCAGATGTCATAGCCACTGCCACAAACCCTAGGAAAATCGGTCTCACCAATATGGATCTCGGTCTCACCGAGATGGGTTTGTAATCTCTCTGTTTCCATTCGTAACGTTTCGGTCTTAATGAGATGAGCGAATCGGTCCCACGGAGATTACAATACAATCTCTCTGTTTCCTTTTCGTAATGTTTCGGTCTTACCGAGATGAGCAAATCGGTCCCACCAAGTTTGCCTGACGAACCCTCTGTGTGTCCATTACCAAAATCGGTCTCACCGAGATTACGTTATGCCCTAACCCTAACCATATCGGTCATACCGAGTTGCATGTCAGTCCCACCGAAAATCCTAATGTTCACATGATTTGCTAAATAGGTCCGACCGAGTTTCTCAATTCGGTCCCACCGAGATTGGGAAGTTGTGTGTAACGGATAGATTTTGTGTGGAGGGTATATATACCCCTCCACCCACTCTTCATTCGTGGAGAGAGCCATCAGAACATGCCTACACTTCCAACATACATTTTCTGAGAGAGAACCACCTACACTTGTGTTGAGACCAAGATATTCCATTCCTACCATATGAATCTTGATCTCTAGCCTTCCCCAAGTTGCTTTCCACTAAAATCTTCTTTCCACCAAATCCAAATCCTGTGAGAGAGAGTTGAGTGTTGGGGAGACTATCATTTGAAGCACAAGAGCAAGGAGTTCATCATCAACACACCATTTGTTACTTCTTGGAGAGTGGTGTCTTCTAGATTGGCTAGGTGTCACTTGGGAGCCTCCGAGAATAATGTGGAGTTGAACCAAGGAGTTTCTAAGAGCAAGGAGATCACCTACTTCGTGAACATCAACCCCTTGTGAGGCAAGACCTTCGTGGGCGAAAGACATGGTGGGATAGACAAGGTTGCTTCTTCGTGGACCCTTCGTGGGTGGAGCCCTCCGTGGACTCGCACAGCCGTTACCCTTCGTGGATTGAAGTCTCCATCAACGTGGATGTACGATAGCACCACCTATGGGAACCAATACAAAAACATCCGTGTCTCCTATTGCGTTTGCACTCTCCAAACCCTTCCCCTTACATTCTTGCAAGTTGCATGCTTTACTTTCCGCTGCTCATATACTCTTTGCATGCTTGCTTGAATTGTGTTAAGAATGCTTGAACCGTGCTAAGTTGCTAAAATCTGCCAAGAACTAAAATTGGGAAAAGGATAGATTTTTATTTGGTCAAGTAGTATAATCAACCCCCCTCTAGACATACTTTTGATCCTACAAGTGCTATCAGAGCTTTGGTCTCCATTTGCTTTGATTTCCATATCTTTTGGTGGTCATAGCCTTGGTTCACAACCTAGGAGAGTATGGCGTCTAGCGAGGGAAATTACCACCGTAGAGGTCCTTACTTTGATGGTACTAATTTTGCTAGTTGGAAGCATAAGATGAAAATGCATATTCTTGGACATAACCCCGCCGTTTGGGCTATTGTGTGTATTGGCTTGCAAGGTGAATTCTTTGATGGGAGAGAACCGAACCGTGAAACTATCGTGGAAGAGTTGAAGATGCTGCAATACAATGCTCAAGCTTGTGATATCCTCTTCAACGGATTGTGCCCCGAAGAATTCAACAAAATCAGCCATCTTGAGAATGCAAAGGAAATTTGGGATACTTTGATTGATATGCATGAAGGTACCGACTCCGTCAAGGAATCCAAGTTGAATGTGCTTCAAAGTCAGCTTGACAAGTTCAAAATGAAGGATGGTGAAGGTGCCGCTGAAATGTACTCTAGGCTTGCTCTTATCACAAATGAGATTGCCGGCTTAGGAAGTGAAGAGATGACCGACAAATTCATCATCAAGAAGATCCTAAGAGCTTTGGACGCAAAATATGATACCATGTGCACATTGATCCAAATGATGCCCAATTACAAAGATCTCAAGCCAACGGAAGTCATTGGAAGAATTTTTGCTCATGAGATGTCACTCAAGGATAAGGAGGAGCTCCACAACAAGTCAAGTGGTGCTTACAAAGCCTCATGTGAACCTCCCACATCATCAAGTGAGAGACAAACCTTCAATGAAGAATTGAGCCTAATGGTGAGGAACTTCAACAAGTTCTACAAGAGTAGAAGCAAGGAAAAAAGTTCCAAGTCAAGGTTATAGAATGAAAAAAGATCTTCTAGTCGTGAGCGCGGTTGAGTGTACGACACCCTACAAAAGAAGAGAAGATTCTCCAAAAAGAAGAAGTAGAAGAGAAGAATCACCATCAAGAGAGAGAAGGAGTAGAGACGATCTTACGAATGAAGAACATCCCGGAGAAGCAAGGATTCGGAAAGCAAGGACAACTCATCAAGGAGCTACACAAAACGAAGACATCAAGCTCATGTTGGTGAATGGGTATCCAACTCCGACTCCGACAATCACTCCGAGAGAAGCTATCACTCCGACTCCGGATATACTCAAGATGAAGGTGTTTCCGGTCTAGCACTTATGTCAACCAACTCCTACGACATATTTGATTCACCAAATGAAGAACTTGGAAGATGCTTCATGGCTAAAGGCCCAAAGGTATCACACCCCGAGTATATTGATTTCAATAGTGATGAAGATGACTTGTTAGGTGATGATGATTTACTTGTTGACAACTCTAGTGATGAATACTATGATGAAACGTCAATTAATCATGCTAATCAAGATAAAACGAATGACAGTGACAAGGAGAAGATTGAACACCTAACTAAAGAACTAAACACTCTTAAGTTAGCTCATGAAACTATCTTAGAAGATCATCGAGAACTTTTAAGGACCCATGAGAAGTTACGTTTCGAAAAGCTTAACCTTGAGCAAGAGCATGAGTTCTTAAAGGCAATCAATGATGATCTTCGTAAGAAAAGTTCTTCTTCCATTGCCAAACGTTTACTCTTATCCACTTACATGCCTGAAGTCAAGTCTAGTAACAAGAACAAGAAAGATTCTTCCTCTAGTAGTAACAATAATCATGCTAAATCCAATGTTGTTGGTTCTAGTAGTTCTCTTGATTCCACTAATGATTCTCTTAGCCAAGTTACACGTCAGAAAGAAAGTAGCTTATTGAAGGGAATTACAGAGGAAGGTGTTTACAAGAGCCTTGCCGGGAGTAAGCAATTCGAGGAAATTGTACGCAAGCAAGGTAGGCACCGGAAGAACCAAGGTGTTGGTTTTGAACGTAAGTTCAATGCCAATGGCGTTGAGTGGGAAGAAGATCAATACCCCAAGACGAAGTATCTTCCTCAACAAGAGAAGTATGATCCTACTTCTTTCAAAGGGACACAAGCTCAAGATGATCTTCCACCACAAGACCACAAGCAAAAAGGCAAGGACAAGCTTCAAGAGGAGATTGATGCATTTTAAGAAGCTCCTAAGGCCTTGGTCAAGTGGGTTCCCAAGACAATGTCAAGTTCTGCTTCATCGAGTACAACTACAACTCCAAGGATTCCCATCAAGATGATGTGGATCCCGAAAGAAGAAGAACTAGAGAGTTCTTGAGGGTGACTCCGCCAACATATTTCACTCTTATCATTTTGGCAAGGACAAGTGCAATCAACTTCCACATCTTGCACTATTTCAAGGAGTCACAAACCCTCTTGTTTTTAAGACAAGGGACAAGGTAACCCAATGCTTTCATGGACATCATCTTGTGTGTGCATCACTCTATGTCTATGGTTATCCTTGTTTGTTCCTTGTGGGACTAACGCATGTAGGTATTGAAAGTGCAACTCACTCCAAAGCATTGCTCCAAATGATCTACATCAACATTGAGCATCCACATCTTCAACACCTACATGAAGTCATCATCGACAAAACCCAAGGTTAGTTCATCCCTCTTAGGGGGGATCTCACATCTAGGGGGAGCTTTACTCTAAGAATCGAGTCAAAGCAACTCTAATGGTGTGAACCCAACAATGCTTTATGTAAAAGTGGTAACCCCACTCGTGCTTAAACGATGAGTATGACCTATGATCAAATGTTCTCATTTAACTCCTAAGTCAATATACGCATATATAGATTACCTAGTCATCGCCAATTGCTTGATAGATGCTAGAATGGTTGTGCATGCTTTGCCACATATTTCATTTGTCATTTTATTATGTGAGCATGTTGGTTGCATATTTTACTCATTCGAGGACATCCACTAGTAGTTTTGATTGTTTGGTTTCTTTTCTTTTGCCAAGTGGATGGACAAGAATCCCTAAGAACCTTCTCTAGCTATCTATGCTTTTCTTGTCTCAAACTCTATTCATGCTACATCACAAAGTTGGATCAAGTCAGATTCGAACCACTCCATGTGAGGAGCGCTCGGAGTCCCCGATTCATCATAGACTTAAACTTCCAAAACCACTTTGTGCATTTCGGTCTAACCGATCCATTTATTTCGGTCACACCGAGATCACTAAGTTGATCTAGGTTTTCAATCTCGCTACAACCGATTTGAACTTTTCGGTCACACCGAGTTGCTGTAACTGCTTGCAGTTATGCATCTCGGTGCCACCGAGTTGTTCAACTCGGTCACACCGACAGGGTCACGCTATTTATACCCCCAGGCCAAAATTTGGAAAATTTTCCGAACCTCTTCACCCGCGCACTGCCTACTCTGCCTCCTCGGGTCTCCGAATCGTCCTCTTTGTCGCCAGTGACCTCCCGCCACTGGTCTCCCCCGCCGTCAACGGGATTCAACTCCGCCGTTGTCGCCGTAGCAAATCCATCGCCGAACTAGGGTATGGGTTTGAATCTTTGTGCTATACCTCACTCCAATTCCTAGCACATTGCATTTCCATGTATCTTGCCATGATTGAGATCTTCCTATCCAGTGAAAACACTTCCTAGATTAGTTTCCGACTGAAAATTTAGGGTTAGGTTTCCACAGAACTCATCTTGGACCGACCGAGTTGTAGAAATCGGTCCCACCGATTTGGCTCAGGCCAGTGCACATGTGATTCTCGGTCTGGCCGAGAATTGCAAATCGGTGTGACCGAGTTCAGGACTTTGTGAAACCCTAGCAGTCTCGGTGCCACCGAACTGTGACTCGGTCTGACCGAGTTCACTAGTTTAGGTTCCAAAAGCTTCTTCGGTATCACCGAATTTACAAATCGGTAGCTCCGAAATGCTTTCTGTGGAAAACTAAAACTAAGTTGTTGACTCAATTTATATGCAAAAACCTCTGTACTTTGTGATGCTCATCTACTCTACCTCATCTATATCTATTCATCGGGTCTGCTATCAGAGTTTGCACCATGTCAGATCAGAGTGACAGTCAGAACAAATCTGAGGAGCAGGTTCAGATGAGTGAGGGCACTAGTCCCTCTAGCAGCTATGATGATGGCAGCAGGAGCACACCCAGCAACTTGCCAAAGGCAGCCACCAGGGCCAGAAAGAAGAAGACCTCAGATTCTGAGGATGAGGACTATGTGGCTGTTGAGGATGAGGCCACCTCAAAGAAGAAAGTTCTGAAGAAGGAATATGGCATAGCTGCTACCACTAAGCCAGGGATGCAGAAGAAGGCACCTGCAAGGAGAATTCTAGCTTCCAAACCTAGGAAGGTTGCTGTGGGTGTCAAAACCGGCGGATCTCGGGTAGGGTGTCCCGAACTGTGCGTCTAAGGCTAATGGTAACAGGAGGCAGGGGACACGATGTTTTACCCAGGTTCGGGCCCTCTCGATGGAGGTAATACCCTACTTCCTGCTTGATTGATCTTGATGATATGAGTATTACAAGAGTAGATCTACCACGAGATCGTAGAGGCTAAACCCTAGGAGCTAGCCTATCATGATTATGATTGTTCTTCTAGGGACTAAACCCTTCGATTTATATAGAAACCGGGGGAGGCTAGGGTTACACAGAGTCGGTTACAAAGAAGGAGATCTAACATATGAATCGCCAAGCTTGTCTTCCACGCAAAGGAGAGTCCCATCCGGACACGGGACGAAGTCTTGAGTCTTGTATCTTCACGGTCCAATAGTCCGGCCAAAGTATATAGTCCGGCTGTCCGAATACCCCCTTATCCAGGACTCCCTCAGTTGCCCCTAAACGAGGCTTCAATGACGATGAGTCCAACGCGCAGTTTGTCTTCGGCATTGCAAGGCAGGTTCCATCTCCGAATACTCCAAAGTAGATTAAGGATCGTGTCCGGCTCTGTAAAATAATTTCCGCACACCACCGTAGAGAGAATAACACTTTACAAATATAATCTGCTGACAATTTTTCATGATGTTCCCTCATGCTGCGGCCTGGCTTAATACGAACCGGTTTTTCTTGGCCTGCCATGACACACATTGCAAGGCGGTTTTATTGGCGCGCCTCGTCGAAGCAGAGATCGTGTTCCCCTTATTGCGGGATTCCCATTGATACGGGCGTGGGAAACCCCACTATGCCTGTTGGTATGACTCCGTGTTTTTAGGTAACTCCCAAGTGGTTACGCTAAGGACGCTTGATATTCACCCCTTTATAGAGGGGCCGAGGACTATCCCTCTTTTCTACCACGCTTGCGCCTTTCTGCATCTCGAGTTCCAACACCCGAAGCCCAAGCTTAGGCACTCCGGATCTTCAATCATGTCCGGATCCGACCTTCAAGGCCAGTGGATGGCCTCCTCTGTCACATAGGAGGACATTGCGAAGCTTAGGGAGGTTAGATATCTGACCGCTGACATCAAGCACAGGCTTCCTGCTCCAGGGTAGGTCATCCCTACTCCCGAGCTCAACAAGAGCATCGTATTTGTTTCTCACTTCCTCCGTGGCTTAGATTTCATCCTCAATCCATTCATGAGAGGGCTCATGTTCTATTACGGGCTAGATTTTCTTGATCTAGCTTCGGACTCCATCCTTCAGATATCGTCGTTTATTGTCGTGTGCGAAGCCTTCCTCCACATCACCCCGCACTTTGGCTTATGGCTCAAGACCTTCAAAGTAAACCCAAAGGTGACTGAGGGGCGACACGCGGAGTGTGAAGGCGCTGCAATAAGTAGTCACTGTTACCAGAGGCACAAAGTGGGTGGATGCCCCCGACTTCCGCTCGGGCCCTCCACCTCAACTGGCGTCGTGGGCCAATGTGGGACTGGATTGGGGGCCTTCTAACGATGTACCGACATTGCAGAGCTGCATTCGGGAGCTTCTTGAGAGGGACATCAGTCTTGTCAGCGTAATTCAGGTAATGCTAGTCCGACAGATCTTGCCGTGCAAACATCGGCCTCGTCGGATGTCGGAGTTCAACCCGGAAGGTCTATGAACTATTCACCACTTCTTCTGCATGACGCTCGAAGGGATGTGTAAGTTATTCTTTGGACCACAAGTAAAGTGTCCGGACATCACCGAGGATGCAGGCCCGAGCTGCAACCACCTGGATACCCAAGTAAGTAACCTAGAAACAGAACACTTCATTTATATTTATCATAACATTATTCTGAAAACCATCCGCGGCCAGGATTGGCTCAGCAAGGCGGACATAATCAGGTGTCCGGCATTTCTTCTCGAAGGCTCGCCTAGTCCTGCCATAGCCTGGATGCTTAGTCGTGTGCTAAGTCAAGTGCCTTCGGGGAAGGACGAAGGGAAGGACAAAGAAGCAGAGCTTCACACATTGCACATCCAAACCGGGGGAATTACTATCTCCATGACGGAGGATAGTCGGTGAGGGGAATCTACGGTCTCCTCTATCACATCCCTGGCTTGCTATGCACTTGGGCTAGCTTGGCTGTTGCATCATGTCTAAATTTCTTTTAAATTTGAATTGGGGAATTGGAGAGCCTCAGAAATCATTTAAAAAAAAGATGATCAACATTAAAAATTGCTTCAAATGTTTCCAAGGAAATGTTCCTTTTCAGCTTTGAAGAATATTGGCAAGAATAAAATGCAAACCAATATTTTTGGAGGGACTGAAACATTTATTTTGGGCCTTTGAATTAATTCAATAACTATTTGCATTGGATATATATTTGATATATAAATAATATATGTCCAATAATACTAGAACATTTTATGTGGTTTGGTATATTTTAGTCCTAGCTACATAACTATTTTCAGGATTTTATAAAATGGTTTAGTATTTTACTAAACTAAAACAACACAGAACAATATTAAAAAAAACGAAAGAAATAGAAAACAGGAGAGAGAGAACCCACCTGGACTTACCTGGCGCCCACTTACCTGGCCCAGCTCCTCCAGCGGCCCAGCCCACCACCGCCTCCTTCTCTGTCGCCTTCCTCCTCTGCCAGGAGGATGAGCGCGTGCCGACGCGCGCACGGACACCGCGACGCCGCCGCGCGCGCCACCTCCACCCTGCTCTGGCCACCTCCTGCTTCGCGCTGGAGGCTCGTCCTCCTCCCTGACCCCGTGCCTGGATGACGCCACGCTACCCCGACTCCCTCTCGCACTCTCCCTCGCCTCATCCCCTCCTCTGTCTCTCTCTCACACGCACGGCCGTCGCCACCGACGCCGTTCGCCGTGGCCATAGCCACTGCCTTGCCTCGTCGTTGCGCCCAGAGGCTCCGCCTCGACCCCCTCTTCCTCTCCACCAACCCATGCCCCGCCGGACGCCCTGCATCGCCGCCCACGCCATCTTCCCCATCTCCGGCCGCCCGAGATCGCCGTCGTTGTTTCGTTGTCACCAAGCCATCCCCGAGCCCACTAGCCTGCTCTGCGAGTTCACCGTGAGCACCGGAATCTTTCCCCTCTCTCCCCTGCCTCGTTTGCATCGTGTAGCTATCGAATCCGTCGGAGCCGAGAGCTCTTCGCCGCCGGCCATGTCGTCGCCGTAGCCACTGTTGCCTAGAGCTGCAACCGAGCACGCGGCCGTGCTCAGTGCAACCCCAGGAGGTCGTAACACCCCTCCTTGCCTCCTGTCGTGCTCCCTAACCCCGAAACCCAGTTCACCCGAACACCGGCGCCGCCGTGAGCTTCATTCCGGTGAGCTCCGGCCACCCCAGCTCGAGCTGTTGCCACCCCCGGATGCGCCTCACTGCCAGCGTCCCGTAGACGCAAACCACGCGCAAAACCGAGCCCCATAGCGGATTTTCGGCAAGCTTCTGCCGCGGCTTGAGGTCGCCGTCGGCCAAACTCCGGCGGGCCGATGTGGCCACTTAGTTAGGGGCTAATCACCCTATGAGCCACTGCCATGTGGTCCCCTGCGCTTAATTAGGATTAGTATATTTTTTCTGTTAAATTAGTGTTAATACCGTGGACCCCACGTGCCAGTTTGACCTTGGCCAAGTCAACTTTGACCGGTCCCACATGTCATCCACCTAAACCAGCCTGAGACGCTGACCAGTGGGACCCAGGGTCAGGTTTGACCGGACCAGCCCCAGTTGACTTGATGATGTCACACTGACGTCATGCTGGCGCAATTAACAATTTTCTGGATTTAAAATAAATGCAGGAAACTCCAGAAAATTGTATAAACTTCTAAAATTCATAGAAATTCAACCGTAACTCCAAATTAAATAAATTATATATGAAAAATTATCAGAAAAATTCAAGGAATCTATCTGTACCATTTTCATGCATGTTTGAACAATGTTTGTCCTCTGTTTTGGACAAAACAAATAAAGCGCATTTAAATAATCATATATGGAGTTGGAGTTTGAAT
Organism: Triticum aestivum; assembly: GCF_018294505.1. Classification (NCBI taxonomy): domain Eukaryota; kingdom Viridiplantae; phylum Streptophyta; class Magnoliopsida; order Poales; family Poaceae; genus Triticum; species Triticum aestivum. The sequence goes on from NC_057801.1 coordinate 524,337,241, forward strand.
CATGTATTCAAACCAACTTCATTTAAATCATAGCTAGGTGCATTAGCCCAAAACACATTCATATTGCCATGTCATAGCATGCATCATATTGTGCATTGCATTGATCGTGTTTCTTCTGTGTTTGCCGGTGTTGTTCCCCCTCGATAGACGTTGTACCAGCGATGTGATCAATGACACCGATGAAGATCTATATTGTCTTCAGAAGTGCCAGGCAAGCAAAACACCCTTGTTCATTCCGATATAATCCCACTCTCTCGCTCCTGCTCTCTTTTACTGCATTAGGACAACAACGATTCATCTGTTACTTGCTGCGGTAGCTGAACCCCTTTATCCTCTGCATGACCTGTCATTCCACGGTAAATAGATGAAACCCACTAGCATGAGTAGGAGTTGTTTGAGCCCTGTTGTGCCTACTCATTCTTGCTTGTTTGTCATGCCTGCTACTGCTTAGAGTTGTGTCAGGTCTGATTCATCGGGAATGAATCAGAGGTGTGTGAACATGTCCTACTGTGTGTGAGCTAAGTGTGTGAACACGATTTGGTAAAGGTAGCGGTGAGAGGCCATGTAGGAGTACATGGTGGGTTGTCTCATTGCAGCCGTCCTCAGGAACTGAGTTCTGTGTTTGTGATCCATGATTCAGCTACTACCACGCATTGGGCCCGAAACCAATGGACCCTCTCGGCTTCTTGATCACCCTTGTCCTCTGTCCAGGAGTTGCAAGTAGTTTCTGGTGTTTGTAGTATGCTGGAGGCCGTGCGCAGCGCTGACCGTAGGGGTGGGCTATGATGCGGTAGGCACGTGGCCGGGTAAACCGGGCGCCCGTTTGGTGTCACGGAACCCTGTTCACATCGTTTGGGGCTGTGAGCGAAACTCCGGCCGGATCTCCTCATGGATGGAACCCGAATAGGCGATAAACCTGGACTAGAGACTTGAGTGTTTAGGCAGGCCGTGGCCGACACCCACGTTGGGCTTCCGCTTGAAGGTTGCCGAGTACATGTCGTGTAAACGGCGGTAAGTGGTGAGAGCGTGTGTGAAGAAGTACACCCCTGCAGGGTTAACATCATCTATTCGAATAGCCGTGTCCGCGGTAAAGGACTTCTGGGTTGCTTATATCAGTTCATAGACAAGTGAAAGTGGATACTCTAAAATACGCAAGATAAGCGTGAGTGCTATGGATGGCGTTCTCATAGGGAGACGAGAGCGGATCCATAGTGGTGTATTGATATGGTGAATATGTGGACTCGTGTGCGCCACCTCAAAAGAGTTACTTGCAGTCGTAGTTCAGGATAGCCACCGTGTCAAAGCTGGCTTGCTGCAGTTAAACCCCACCACCCCCTTTGTTGACAATGATGCATATGTAGTTAGTTCTGATGTAAGTCTTGCTGGGTACATTTGTACTCACGTTGCTTAATTTATGTTTTTGCAGAGAGACTTCAGTCTCGCTAGTAGTACCGCGTGGACTTCGACGTTTAGCTTGTTACCTCAGCTACGATCTTGTGCCCTCGGCAGGATCTGGTAGATAGTCAGGCTTTCAAGCCTTTTTTCATTTATAGATGTCTGTACTCAGACATGATAGCTTCCGCTTGTGCTTTGATTTGTATGCTCTGAATGTTGGGTCATGAGACCTATGTTTGTAATATCTCGCTCCTCGGAGCCTATTGAATAAATACTTGAGTTGTAGAGTCATGTTGTGATGCCATGTTGTATTTGCACATATCGAGCATATTGTGTGTATGTTATTGAAATGCTTGGTATGTGTAGGATCTGACTATCTAGTTGTTTATCCTTAGTAGCCTCTCTTACCGGGAAATGTCTCCTAGTGTTTCCACTGAGCCATGGTAGCTGCCCCGGAACACTTAGGCTGGTCGGCATGTGTCCTTCTTCGTTCCTGTGTCTGTCCCTTCGGGGAAATGTCACGCGATGAATACCGGAGTCCTGTTAGCCCGCTACAGCCCGGTTCACCGGAGTCCTGCTAGCCCAGTGCTACAGCCTGGATTCACTCGCTGATGATCGACACGTTCGATGCTGGGTCATGGATGCCTGTCCCTGTAAGTTAGTGCCACTTTGGGTTTACGACTAGCCATGTCAGCCCGGGCTCCTTATCATATGGATGCTAGCGACACTGTCATATACGTGTGCCAAAAGGCGCAAACGGTCCCGGGCAAAGGTAAGGCGACACCCGTGGGAATACCGTGCGTGAGGCCGCAAAGTGATATGAGGTGTTACATGCTAGATCGATGTGGCATTGAGTCGGGGTCCTGACAGCGTTGGTATCAGAGCTTGACTGCCTGTAGGATTACCATGCCAAACTGGTTTAAGTTGAGTCTAGAAATTCTGTAGTTATATAAGGGAATTGATTGTGGGATGGATCGTAAGGCTCTTTTTACTCCTTATACCTCATGGCCTTCTGATCTGAGTCATCATCTTCTCTTCTACGGGGATTAAGAACTAGGCAATCTCTTCTTTCTATCAGGATCACGTGTTACTAATCCGTAGACTTATAAGATTGTTGGACTAAGCCTCAGTTCAGTTTCTACCTCTGTATGTTAATTATTGATCTCGAGACCTTGATATTGTGCTTCTGAGTGGTTATGCCACCATTTTTGTGAATGTCTCAAATCTTTTCTGAGCATTTACAGCCGTTATGCTGTCCGAGTCATCCCAGGTTTCCAAAGAGTCTGATGCATTTGCAAAATCCTTTTCCTCTGGTTTCAATGTCTTTTAGGCCAGGTTAATCACACAAATTGTTGAGTTGAGGTACTCTACTGCCTCGACCTTTATGTTGGAATTATTATTATGACCCTAGGTGTCTCAGGGGATCATCTAGTAGTCTAGCCATGTTTTGTGTCCCAGTGTGATGATTCTGGCTTTTATCCTCGAAAGCATCCCGTGATGCCACTTAGTAGTAGGTATTCTACTCCTTGGGTTTTGAACCCGAGATTCACCCTACTTACTTCATGTTGATAGTAATTGCTAGCTCCCTTAGGTTATTAGTAACCTTTGCGATAGTCCTTGAAGTCCGTGGTATCTTCTTCTTCCAAATACCATGAACTACTTATGGCAGAAGTTCCTCATTGAACTGAACGATCACAACCAGAGTGTTCTTGATGAGTTCTCCATGCTATATTGTGACTCTGCCAACTCAATCTTTCTGCATGGGTTATCCGGAAGAATTATGTTGAACCTGGTTCGACATACTAATCTACGCATCCACAACTCAAAAAGTTATATGTTCCTTTGAGTTGTCCCTCTTTAGTTGTCTACTGACCTTCGTCTATCAATTGATACACAAGAGTATGCGTGCGTTCGTTTATCGATGCCTATTACTCTTGTGGTCCGTCAAGCCATTCTATCGCGGAATGACTAGGAGAAACAAACTCCAGTACCTCTTCCATTCCTAGGATTGGGTCAAAACAATTGTACTCCGCAGATCAAAATGCCAATCCAGCTTTTGCTCTGTTCTACCTTGGAGTATTACCATCTTTTATATCGGGATTGTTATAGGAATTGCACACCATCCTATGAACTCTTGGTACAGTGATACTTCTTGCCATCATTGTTCATTCCTCGGTTCCTGTGTTATTGTAACCGGAATGCCGACAAATGAATCATGGCGTGTGAAATCAATACTGCTAGCAACTCTGTTGCTTGGTAGTTAAATGGACGATAACCTCATTATTAGCGTGTTGATTATTGAATCGTCACCCTAAGACTGATTGTGCTACCTAGTCCTTGTTCTCGGTGCACTCCTCGATCGATGAGTTAGGATTATTTCAAATCTTCGCTCTATTGATCATATCGTCTTGCCTCAAAAGCAAGATTGTTCTCGAGCTTACTAACATATCGGTGGTTCGTGACTTTCCAAATATCTTCTTGGAAGTGTTACCGGGTTGTTTCCTGACTGTTATGTTGAACTCGTGATCAAGTTGGTTTCTTGTGAACCACCCTTTCTCCAAGAATCTGTGTTGGATATCCCTGAGCTAGTTGGTTAAGCTAGACAACAACTTGGAGAATTGGAAGATAAAAGCTTGGCTAACTTAGTTCGTTCCAAAGGGATATTCTTGTGTAGAGTGTGTTGAAGAAAGATGATATCTTCATCGATTGGTCCCTGTGATCAGTTGCTGGACCTATTGTGTTATCAATCCTTTGATTTGAGTGTGGGCTATCGTCAAATCAAATCAGTACCAACTATGCTCGTAATGTTGTCTTACTCGTGGTTGATCCCTCGAGCATACACCATTATATCTTTTGGGTCTGACCAATGCTATCACTTGTTCACTTAACTATGGAATTCCTTTTGAAAGGAAACCCAGATGAATTGTTGTTGAGCCCATTGACAACATCCTTGTCTTCTCCATAATTTTGCTGAACATTAAGCTAGTGTTGGAAAACTTTTGAAAGCATTTGTTCATGCTAGCTCATGAAGCATATGTTCGGATGTAAGAAGTGACTTCCTCTAGTTCATGTGCATTTGATGCAAGTTGCCGTCGTGGATTCGAGGAAGATTGTTTTGTTTCCTTTGGAATCGTCCCAAATCAGTCATGCACACGTGCGAAGTATTCTGTAGTCTGGAGGCTTGCAACCTTCATTCTATATGTGTCCCTAGCACACTAAGCCACTGATTGACTTGTTCAAGGAAAAGAAGTCTATGCTTGGGATCTAATCCATGGACTTGCGTAAAGACTTCGATATCCTCGATGATGGTTCTCCACCTGAACTCGGTAGTGTTTAATTATAAGACTACTACGTGGCCATGCTTGTCTGGGACAACGTGTTCACATGTTTGTAGCAGAACCAGCTCATGTTTTGGAGCTTACTATCGTAGTTCATTCCCCGAGAATCTCACAACGCCGTCTCGTCGATTTGTGTTGTAAACTTTCATTTTTCTTTCTAGACTTGATGAGTCTGGAATATTCTGACACCAACCAGATCTGAATTTCAGGCAGATGTGATGGTTGGAACATTTCCCAAGAACTATAATATTGGTCTCGCGATAACCGGTAAAGTGGATGTCGTGGCCAACACACCCAGCCGGAAGACCTCCTGTTGTAGTATCTTGATTTGAGGAAGTTGGCCACCTCCCCATAGGGATTTCGTAGGATTTACTCCCTAGTTGCCCCTATGGATTTCTGTGTTCCGAAGTCCGACCGATGTTCTAGATATCAAACCATATCTATGAATGGGTTACACTAGCACATCAAGGAGAACATTAGAAGCGGAGTGCTAAATGTCTCTCGGTCGATCATCCAGATTTTATTTCCTTGGCCCCGCCAAGGGTGAAATCTGAGAAAGTGTAATCCTCCTTTGCATCTGCATCGTCCATCGCTATTCATCATGGTAGTATGTTGTGTTGTCAGCACCCTTGACACGGATGTTGATAAAACCTTGATGATTGTGGAAATGCTCAAGTTCTTGAGAGCACGCACAAGCGCTACGTGTTATCATCGGCTCTAACTGGGATTCCTCTCAGTTTCCTCGGCAATGCTATGACCTTTCAAACAGTGAATTCACTCTCTATTGTTGGGTTCTTCCCCAGTTACTAGAATCATTCCCAGCATTTGCATTTTGTTCCCAGCTTGCACCGCCAATGTGCCATTCTACCATGGGTCCCTTCCATTTCCGGTGGTAAGCAAATTCATCCATTACGTTGTCTTCAACAAGGTAATCCACATCATCCAAGTCCGAGTATGCCATTCTACCGACTCCCTCCAAACGATCGGTCGAGAATTGCCTTAGGCTGGTTTAAAAAGTTTCAATGATCTCTGAATCAAAGGTAATTCTTTTTGCCACTTAAGGGGATAATCTACGAATCACCCTCCTCCAGGATGTTTCGTCGTGGTATCATGGCAACTCAACTCCTCGCTACGTTGACAATCGTTTACCACATTCTTAAGTCTGGAATTGTTGTCTACCTAGTGAACCTTTGTCATCTGCTTCACTCCAATTCCTATGGATGTGTGCTTCGTCTCTCAGCTCGAGAGATGTTGCTATGTCTCATTTCGTGGGTTAATCCTGAGTTGTTCGACCTTCGAGAAGAACAATTCTTTTAGGGTCTTTCCTTCCTCTCGTTGTCATGATAGTTGGAGTTCTCAGAGCAAGACTTCGAGACAATGATGGCGAACGAATCAACGTTCAATTGAAGTGCAACCTGGATCGTGAAGATTGTGCTAGTTGGCGTTCCCCCTTCACCTTACCCTACGCTTGAATCTCGGGACGAGATTTTTGTTTAGTGGGGGTGAGTTGTCACATCCCTGGCTTGCTATGCACTTGGGCTAGCTTGGCTGTTGCATCATGTCTAAATTTCTTTTAAATTTGAATTGGGGAATTGGAGAGCCTCAGAAATCATTTAAAAAAAAGATGATCAACATTAAAAATTGCTTCAAATGTTTCCAAGGAAATGTTCCTTTTCAGCTTTGAAGAATATTGGCAAGAATAAAATGCAAACCAATATTTTTGGAGTGACTGAAACATTTATTTTGGGCCTTTGAATTAATTCAATAACTATTTGCATTGGATATATATTTGATATATAAATAATATATGTCCAATAATACTGGAACATTTTATGTGGTTTGGTATATTTTAGTCCTAGCCACATAACTATTTTCAGGATTTTATAAAATGGTTTAGTATTTTACTAAACTAAAACAACACAGAACAATATTAAAAAAACGAAAGAAATAGAAAACAGGAGAGAGAGAACCCACCTGGACTTACCTAGCGCCCACTTACCTGGCCCAGCTCCTCCAGCGGCCCAGCCCACCACCGCCTCCTTCTCTGTCGCCTTCCTCCTCTGCCAGGAGGATGAGCGCGTGCCGACGCGCGCACGGACACCGCGATGCCGCCGCGCGCGCCACCTCCACCCTGCTCTGGCCACCTCCTGCTTCGCGCTGGAGGCTCGTCCTCCTCCCTGACCCCGTGCCTGGATGACGCCACGCTGCCCCGACTCCCTCTCGCACTCTCCCTCGCCTCATCCCCTCCTCTGTCTCTCTCTCACACGCACGACCGTCGCCACCGACGCCGTTCGCCGTGGCCACAGCCACTGCCTTGCCTCGTTGTTGCGCCCAGAGGCTCCGCCTCGACCCCCTCTTCCTCTCCACCAACCCATGCCCCGCCGGACGCCCTGCATCGCCGCCCACGACATCTTCCCCATCTCCGGCCGCCCGAGATCTCCGTCGTTGTTTCGTCGTCACCAAGCCATCCCCGAGCCCACTAGCCTGCTCTGCGAGTTCACCGTGAGCACCAGAATCTTTCCCCTCTCTCCCCTGCCTCGTTTGCATCGCGTAGCTATCGAATCCGTCGGAGCCGAGAGCTCTTCGCTGCCGGCCATGTCGTCGCCGTAGCCACCGTTGCCTAGAGCTGCAACCGAGCACGCAGCCGTGCTCAGTGCAACCCGAGGAGGTCATAACACCCCTCCTTGCCTCCTGTCGTGCTCCCTAACCCCGAAACCCAGTTCACCCGAACGCCGGTGCCGCCGTGAGCTTCATTCCGGTGAGCTCCGGCCACCCCAGCTCGAGCTGTTGCCACCCCCGGATGCGCCTCACTGCCAGCGTCCCGTAGACGCAAACCACACGCAAAACCGAGCCCCATAGCGGATTTCCGGCAAGCTTCCGCTGCGGCTTGAGGTCGCCGCCGGCCAAACTCCGGCGGGCCGATGTGGCCACTTAGTTAGGGGCTAATCACCCTATGAGCCACTGCCATGTGGGCCCCTGCACTTAATTAGGATTAGTATATTTTTTCTGTTAAATTAGTGTTAATACCGTGGACCCCACGTGCCAATTTGACCTTGGCCAAGTCAACTTTGACCGGTCCCACATGTCATCCACCTAAACCAGCCTGAGACGCTGACCAGTGGGACCCAGGGTCAGGTTTGACCGGACCAGCCCCAGTTGACTTGATGATGTCACACTGACGTCATGCTGGCGCAATTAACAATTTTCTGGATTTAAAATAAATGCGGGAAATTCCAGAAAATTGTATAAACTTCTAAAATTCATAGAAATTCAACCGTAACTCCAAATTAAATAAATTATATATGAAAAATTGTCAGAAAAATTCAAGGAATCCATCTGTACCATTTTCATGCATGTTTGAACAATGTTTGTCCTCTGTTTTGGACAAAACAAATAAAGGGCATTTAAATAATCATATATGGAGTTGGAGTTTGAATCATGTATTCAAACCAACTTCATTTAAATCATATCTAGGTGCATTAGCCCAAAACACATTCATATTGCCATGTCATAGCATGCATCATATTGTGCATTGCATTGATCGTGTTTCTTCTGTGTTTGCCGTTGTTGTTCCCCCTCGATAGACGTTGTACCGGCGATGTGATCGATGACACCGATGAAGAGCTATATTGTCTTCAGAAGTGCCAGGCAAGCAAAACACCCTTGTTCATTCCGATATAATCCCACTCTCTCGCTCCTACTCTCTTTTACTGCATTAGGACAACAACGATTCATCTGTTACTTGCTGCGGTAGCTGAACCCCTTTATCCTCTGCATGACCTGTCATTCCACAGTAAATAGATGAAACCCACTAGCATGAGTAGGAGTTGTTTGAGCCCTATTGTGCCTACTCATTCTTGCTTGTTTGTCATGCCTGCTACTGCTTAGAGTTGTGTCAGGTCTGATTCATCGGGAATGAATCAGAGGTGTGTGAACATGTCCTGCTGTGTGTGAGCTATGTGTGTGAACACGATTTGGTAAAGGTAGCGGTGAGAGGCCATGTAGGAGTACATGGTGGGTTGTCTCATTGCAGCCATCCTCAGGAACTGAGTTCTGTGTTTATGATCCATGATTCAGCTACTACCACGCATTGGGCCCGAAACCAATGGACCCTCTCGGCTTCTTGATCACCCTTGTCCTCTGTCCAGGAGTTGCAAGTAGTTTCTGGAGGGAGCTACTCTCTCGGAGGATCACCGTTCGTTAATGGGCATGGTGCTTGAGAAGATTTCATCTGCCACGAGTGGGTTGAATGAAGCTTTTACGAGCGTGCTCAAAGGCTTTGAGGTACATAATGAAATATGTAATTTTTTGGTTGTACCACACATGCTAGGTGTGCTCCATATAGATAGTAGCCCTTGGGACTCTGGTTGCCAGCCCTAGGCGGCAAATGGAGGATCACACTTTTAAGTAATGATCGCATTGTATTCATGCACAGGTGGCTAAGGGTCCGGCGGCAAACCGGACCGTTGAAGTCGCCGAACTGAGGCGATAGATTGAAATTGTGGACGCTGACATCAAACGCTTGTGAACGAGCGGCTTAACGAGTCACAAAGTATGTTCTCTGCTTTCCTTATTTTTATAGGAAATATTAAGAGAAGCATAATGTTAATGTGATATGCTTCGACTGCAGGCGGAGCTGCTGCCATGGAGGCTCTGAGGGCGTAGCTTACCCTAGCCAAGGAGCAAGCTCGGGCTAGCAATGCAGCTGCCCTAAAGGCGGCCGAAGAGTTGAGAGCCTAACAGGCTGCTCATCGTTGAAGCGAAGATAAAATAGCCGAGATGGCTGTGGAGCTGAAAAATACCGCCGACCGGTATGAGCTCCTTGAAAAGGAGAATCAGGCGAAGTCGGCTTACCAGAAGAAGGCCCTTGATGCGGCCAAGGAGATGCGTTCCGAAATTAGGGATGCACGGGAGGAGCTTCGACAGGCCGGAGAAATCGCGACTGGAAGCCCCTATTTGTTGCGGATGAAGTTCTTAGATCCAAAGTACGCTCCTCTGGATCGGTGCTGGAGCCCTGCAAACGCGTATGCGGATCTGGCAAAGAGTACGGCTGATGCGGCCAAGTTTTTCGAGGATAAAAAAGATAGTGAAGTGGAAAGGCTGTTCTGGTCGCAATTAAGTGCTCCAACGCGCCCGTTGCCATTGAGTGAAAGGATGGCCGCTGTGGCCGAGCTCCATAGGTTGTCCGGTCTTGCAATGAGGTCTGTAATAGACCATCTATGGCCGAAGGGGCCGAAGCTGGACAGTTATTTTGGTTTAGGGCAACAATTCCTTGGTGCCGTATCACGAATCGATGACATGAAGAGGTCGGCGTGCATAGAGGATGCGCGGATGGCTCTTGCCCGTTGTCGGTGTCAAAACCAGCGGATCTCGGGTAGGGGGTCCCGAACTGTGCGTCTAGGCGGATGGTAATAGGAGACAAGGGACACGATGTTTTTACCCAGGTTCGGGCCCTCTCGATGGAGGTAAACCCTACTCCTGCTTGATTGATATTGATGATATGGGTAGTACAAGAGTGGATCTACCACGAGATCAAGGAGGCTAAACCCTAGAAGCTAGCCTATGGTATGATTGTTGTTCGTCCTATGGACTAAAAACCCTCCGGTTTATATAGACACCGGAGAGGGCTAGGGTTACACAGAGTCGGTTACAATGGTAGGAGATCTACATATCCGTATTACCAAGCTTTCCTTCCACGCCAAGGAAAGTCCCATCCGGACACGGGACGAAGTCTTCAATCTTGTATCTTCATAGTCTTAGAGTCCGGCCGATGATGATAGTTCGGTTATCCGGACACCCCTTAGTCCAAGACTCCCTCAGTAGCCCCTGAACCAGGCTTCAATGACGACGAGTCCGGAGCGCATATTGTCTTCGGCATTGCAAGGCGGGTTCCTCCTCCGAATAATCATAGAAGATTGTGAACGCCAGGATAGTGTCCGGCTCTGCAAAATAAATTCCACGTACCACCGTAGAGAGAATAATATTTACACAAGTTCAATCTGCCGACGTACTTTGTGGCGTGACGTCACACCACTACCAAGCCTTTACTTGAATCATTTTTATTATACCACCTCAGCGCGTTTAGCAAAGCGGTTTCCTTGGCACGTCTTGTTGAAGCATAGATCGTGTTCCCCTTATTCCGGGATTCCCATCAATACGGACGTTGGTAACCCAACCGCGCCATTGATTGCGGCGCTTGGGAGATAAGCGAGTTTTAGCAGGCTAGTAGGGATGCATAGTTTCATCTGCCCATATATAAGGGGATAAGGATCCACCTCCTTTACCTACGCCTTCTTCCTCCTTTGCTTATCCATCTCCGCGCACTCGAGCTCCAGCGCCCAAGTCCGCACATCTCACCTCGACCCTTTCCAGCCATGTCCAGAGCGGGAGGCAAGTGGATGGCCTCCTCCGTTACGGAGGGGCACATCGAGAAGCTGCGCAGCGCCGGATATCTGTCCAGCGACATCGCACACCGGCTGCCCGACGAGGGGCAGCTCATCCCCACCCCCAGGCCCCATGATAGGGTCGTATTTCTTCCCCACTTCCTCCGCGGACTGGGCTTCCCACTTCACCCCTTTGTTCGGGGGCTCATGTACTACTACGGCCTGGACTTCCACGATCTGGCCCCAAACTTCATCCTCAACATCTCGGCGTTTATCGTCATGTGCGAGGCCTTCCTCTGCATCCAGCCCCACTTCGGCCTGTGGCTAAAGACCTTCAATGTCAAGCCGAAGGTTGTGAAGGGCAGCCAAGCGGAGTGCGGAGGCGCCATGGTGGGTAAAATGCCCAACGTTACTTGGCTTGAGGGTGCCTTCGTGGAATCCATCAAAGGGTGGCAATCGGGGTGGTTCTACATCACCGAGCCGCGTGACCCTAAATGGGCAGTGGCCCTCGAGTTCAGATCTGGCATCCCCATGCAGCTCACCTCCTGTAAAGAGAAGGGCTTGCTATGGGGTAGTTCGGAGGAGCTGACCGGACTCCAGTCCTGTCTTCAGACCCTGGTGAACAAGAAGCTTAAGCTTGTCAATGTGATCCAGGTCATGCTCGTCCGCCGGATTCTCCCTGCTAGCAACGGGCCTTCAATTTATGGGAGTTTGATCCGGCACAGCACCGAACCTTGAGCGGGCTCTTCGACACGATGTACGAAGCTGCCTGGAGGGTGTTGTTCAAGGGCGCCGAAGCTCCCGCATCCGTGACCGAAGACCGCGGATTCAACATGCAGCGCCCGGCCGGCGAGGTAAGCTATGTCATCCTTTATGGGACACTCATTTTTTTCATAGTTTGACACTATGCGGGATCTAAACTCCTGGTACCTTTAATAGGCCTGGCAGAAGACATCCGAATAGGTTAATTGTCCGGCTCCCCTTCCAGAAGACCCAGCGGACACCCGTTTGATGGGGTTGCTGGTCCTGGCACTTTACGTGGTGCCGGAGAAGAAAGCCAAGAAGAAGGCCACGGGAACCCGAAGGAGTTCCCGGCGTTAGATGATATCGGACTCATCGTCCGATGACTCCGAGGCGGACTCCTCCACCGAAGACGAGGAGGAGAAGAAAGAGGCCTCTCCCCCAGCGGGGGGAGAGAAGAAGAGGAAGGCCTCCCCAACGAGGGAGGCCGAAGGGTCCAAGAAGGGAAGGACCCTTCCCCCAGACTGCTCCGCCAACGTTGGCGACGGCAATGAGGAGTGGCCCTCAAGGGCCGAGCCCCTGGCGAGATCGTAAGTATCCGGACTCCTAGATAATTTATCATTTTTCTTTTTGCCACACGGTGTCTTTCTAATGCCGCATACAACCTGTAGTCCGGCCAAGGACGATCTTCCCGCTTCGTCGAGCGGGTCCTTGGGCACGTCGGATATGGATTCTCTTTCGACCGCCTCAACCCCCCGTGACGCTGATGACGCCGAGGTGGGATCCCGGGAAGGGGCCCGCCAGGAGGAGGAGGCCCCGGAGGTGCCGCAAGGCAACCTCCCGGACTCTGTACCGGACTCCGCACCGGAACCTGCAGTGGTTTCGGAGTCTGGCAAGCAGACCCTTCGTAAGAAGCGCAAGACTGTGACGCCGGCGGCCTCCGTCCAACCGGAGGCGCCAGATGACTTGCTGGAGGCGCTCAACGGCTCTTTCATTGAAGAAGAACACCGCACTGTCATGAGTGCGGTGATTCAGAAGGTTCAGCTCGCCAAGAGCGGGCTGACCAAAGCCTGCAGCAGCCTTCTAACAGGCTTTGAGGTAAGAATTTTAAGGTATGTAATGTAGTACCGCATAGACAGTAGCCCCTGATGCTCGGTTCGGTGTTCGGAAAGAAAAGCCGGACTGAGGATCTAAAAAGATATATGTAGGAGTTGTAAAAAAATGTGAATATGGGATTGCAGGCTGCGCTGCTGACCTCTGCCGCACTGACTGCGGAGGTCGATGCTTTGAATCAGAGCCTCGAGCGGTCCGAGAGCGAGCTCGGCCATGCCAAGAAGCAGCTCGAGGACAAGGAAGGTGAGTAACACCGTATTAAGTTTGTACCTTACAGAAAAGGATTTGGTTGCAAGAGAAATAACAAGGATAACGTGGGTACTATAGGGGCCTCAAACGAGGTGGCGACCCTGAAGGAGGCGGTGTCCGCGGCCGAACGCAATGCGGCCGCGGAACGAGCCGAGCAAGAGAAGCAGGAGGCACGGGTGGCGGCGGTATAGCAAGAGCTCCAGGCTCTCGTGGAAAAGCACGAGAGTTTGGAGCGTGACTCGAAGACTCGAGAGTCCTAGCTTGCGTCAGCTCTTGAGAGTGCCAAAGCCGCCAAGGCCGAAGCCCACAAGGCCCTCCGGGAAATCGAGGATTGGAAGGAAATAGCGGCGGGTAAGGCATTTTTCGTGCAAAGCAAGCATGTGAATGTGAATTACCTATTACTTACCCGAATTCGGAGCTCTCCAGCAGCGTTCGCAGATCTGCCCCGCAGTGTGTCCAATGCTGCCGCTTTCTACCGGGCCGAGGAGGGGAGCTCGACGGAGAAGGTTTTCTAGTCTCAATATGCTGAGGCCGGACATTCGGTGCCCCTTAGCGACCAGCTGAAGCAGCTGGTCGAGCTCCACAAGGTGGCCGAACAGGCCATGAAGGGCCTCATAATTCGGCGGTGGCCCAAGGAGGCCATGCCCGGGAGCTACTTCGGCCTGGTGCGGCGGCTGGTGGATGCGTGTCCCTGGGTTGAAGTCGTCAAGGAATCCGCCTGCATTGAAGGTGCCCGTCGGGCCCTTGCCCGTGCAAAGGTGCACTGGGGCAGGATGGACACTGAGAAGCTTGTAACGGACGCGCCACCAGCGGGCAAGGAGTATCGCACGCCCGAAATGTATTATAAGAGTGTCCTGAAGGGTGCCCGCATGATTGCGGGTGAGTGCTCCAAAGATGTAATATTTGAGTAGACTCGTATTTTGTTATCCTGTGCGCTGAAAACTTTGTTCATATGCGCTAAGAAACGCTTGTTAATTTAAAATATTACCTTCTGTGCGGCCGTTTATCAAATCTGAGAGATGGCAAGTCGTCGGCTTCAGCCCCCATGCCATTAGTGCTAGGGTGTTCGGGATAAACTTGAGCACTCTTGTTCCCATGTCTGGGTCCATCTAGGGAGACGCGCAACACAACGAACGAGGCAATCGGACTTATAATGCTTGAACACTCTCACTTAGCCATAGAATTCTATAATTTTAAATTTCGGCGAAGCCCCTAGTGTTTGGAAGACCGAGTTCGGGGAGCTATCCACGCCAGGGCCGGACAAAGCCGGTTCCTCGCTCTAAGCGGCATATGTCTTTAGGGACTCGAAAAAACCTCTCGAACAGCGACCAGCTCTCGCCGTATCATGACGGTCAGTTTTAGCTTTCTCCACTGAGGCGCTCGCCCAGCTCAATCGGTGCACAATCGCAGTGGTTCTCCCAGTGCTACCTTAGCCGATACAACGGAACGCAAGGTACCAAAACATGGGAGCCGGGCAAACCCAACTATTGACCCAAGACATGATTCGGAGCCGATGCATATAATGCTATAAGTTCGGGGTGCCGCACTTGTGAAAGTGTTCAGACTTATCACACCATAATGTGGGGAACTTAAGCCCCTGGTGTATTTAGCCGTACTAGAGTGTACGGATGCAACATGTCATAAATGAACATATGTGTAAGAAAGAAATGCAATTATAAGCAAAAAGCGATGCATTGTTTATTCCAGAAATATTGCCATGAATGCAGAACGATACAAATAGTGAGGTAAGAAAGGGATGGGGCTATTAAACATGTCCCCCTCCAGGGGTAGGCTGTGGAATAGTGTATAAAACAGATTTAATGCTCATAATGGAAACCACCTAAGTGTTCGTCGTAGCCTTTCTCCTTCCCTGGTTGTTGCATCGTGAGTTCGGCAGGTCTACTGCCGGACAAGCCCTCTAGTAAGTGGATTCCTGTGGATAAGAAGAAAAAGAAGAAAAAGGATGACACACTTGGGAGCCCCTGGTGTGGTTGACCCGCACTCTGGGCCTGTTGTGGTCGTGCCCCTCCCCCTATGCCCATGGTATCTCCAGAGCGTAAAGATGTACGCGAAGGACCAGTCTTGCAATTTTGTGAGGGCTGGGGTTGGGGCCGCATTGCTACGCGTGCTCGGAACGTGCCAGATGGTCTTGTTGTAAGTTACTCCGGGCGCGATTGGCCGTGTCCGGTCGCTTAACGGCCGGACTCGAAAATTGCCTTAAGAGGCTGCTCTGTACTTCTGCCGCGAGAGCCGCTGTGTGTTCCTCCGTTCGGAGGGAGCGTTCAGTGTTTCCGTTGACCGTAATGACTCCTCGAGGGCCTGGCATCTTGAGCTTGTGGTATGCGTAGTGAGGCACCACGTTGAGCTTTGCGAACGCGGTTCATCCGAGCAGAGCATGATAGCAGCTGCGGAACGGGACTATATCGAAGGTTAACTCCTCGCTTCGGAAGTTATCCGGGGATCCGAAGACCACTTCCAGTGTAACTGAGCCTGTACAATTGGCCTCTACACCTGGTATGACGCCTTTGAAGGTCGTCTTTGTGGGTTTAATCCTTGAGGGGTCTATGCCCATCTTGCGCACTGTATCCTGGTAAAGCAGGTTCAGGCTGCTGCCGCCGTCCATCAGGACTCTAGTGAGGTGAAATCCATCGACGATTGGGTCTAAAACCAATGCGGTGAATCCGCCATGGCAGATACTAGTGGGGTGGTCCCTTCGATCAAAAGTGATCGGGCAGGAGGACCATGGGTTGAACTTCAGAGCGACTGGCTCCATCGCGTATACGTCCCTGAGTGCACGCTTCCGCTCCCTCTTGGGTATGTGAGTTGTGTATATCGTGTTCACCGTCCGCACTTGTGGGGGGAAACCCTTCTGTCCTCTATTGTTCGGCGGCCAGGTCTCTTCCTCGTCATCGCTAAGCAGCCCCTTGTCATTGTTTTCGGCAATTAACTTGCCTGCCTACTTGAATACCCAACAATCCCAGTTGGTGTGATTAGCTGGTTTTTCGGGGGTGCCATGTATCTGGCAAGAGCGGTCGAGTATTCGGTCCAAATTGGACGAACCCGGAGTAGTTCTTTTGAATGGCTTTTTTCGCTGACCGGGTTTAGAGCCTCTGAATCCGGCGTTGACTGCCGTATCCTCAGTGTTATCGCCGTTAACGCGGCGTTTGTTTTTGTTGCGACGCGACCTGCCATTGCGGTCCTTGGTATCCGGACTGCCAGAATTTTTGCTGAGGTTGTTACTGCGGGCTAGCCAGCTGTCCTCTCCCGCGTAGAAGTGGGTCATAAGTGATGTGAGGGCTGCCATGGATTTCGGCTTTTCCTGTCCTACGTGCCGGGCAAGCCACTCGTCGCGGATGTTATGTTTTAAGGCTGCGAGGGCCTCTGCATCCGGACAGTCGACGATTTGATTTTTCTTTGTTAAGAACCGTGTCCAGAACTGTCTGGCCGATTCGTCTGGCTGCCAAATTATGTGGCTTAGGTCATCGGCGTCTGGTGGTCGCACATATGTGCCCTGGAAGTTGTCGAGGAATGCGGCTTCCAGGTCTTCCCAACACCCAATTGATTTTTCTGGCAAGCTGTTAAGCCAATGACGAGCTGGTCCTTTAAGCTTGAGTGGGAGATATTTGAGGGCGTGAAGATCGTCACCGCGGGCCATGTGGATATGAAGGAGATAGTCTTCGATCCAAACCGCGGGGTCTATTGTACCATCGTAGGATTCAATGTTCACGAGTTTAAACCCTTCGGGGATTTGATGATCCATTACTTCATCTGTGAAGCATAGTGGGTGTGCGGCGCCTCTATATTGGGCTATATCACGACGTAGCTCCAACGAGCTTTGTCTATTGTGTTCGGCCCGGCCGGAGTTACCGTATCCGGCGCGACGGTCGTCGTCGTGCATCGTGGGGCGCCCACACGATCTGTAGATCGATCTTGATTGTCTTGCCTTATCCTCCAATATGTCTCGCAAGTCCGGTGCATTCCCCCGTGGATTCATACTTTTCGAGCGGTGCCGGGGTACGGTTCTAATGGAGGGCCTAAAGGCCTCTCTGTCGCGGCCACGAGGTGGTCGGTCAGCCATATTGCGCTCTGGTGATGCAGGTTTATATGCCTCCTCTAATCGGGGGAGCAACTTGCGTTTGGGGTAGCTTTTGGAGGGGCGTTCGAGTTCATACTCTTCGGCCGCAAGGACTTCAGTCCATCTGTCAGCTAGCACGTCTTGATCAACTCTAAGTTGTTGCTGCTTTTTCTTTAGGCTGTTCACCATGGCCATTAGCCTGCGTTTGAAATGCTCTTGTTCGACAGGATCCTCGGGCACGACGAATTCGTCGTTGTTGAGGCTTGTGTCGTCTCCGGAGGAAGGCATGTAATTGTCATCCTCTACCTATTCGTCTGCCGCTCTCTCATGCGGGCTGGCTTCTCCGTCCTCCTGTGCTGAATCTTGCTGGAGGGGGTTCTCTTCGGCACTCTGTGGGGTGTTGTTATCTCCGGTGTCGGAATCTCCATTCTTGCTGTGGCGGGATTTAGAGCGGCGCCGCTGACGCCGGCGCTTGGGCTGTTTCTTGGAGGAGTCTTCCTCCACTTTTTCCTCGCCATTCCCATCCTTTGGGATGTCCACCATATATATGTCGTATGACGAGGTGGTCTTCCAGTGCCTCGTAGGCGCTGGTTCTTGGTCGTCTCCAGCATCGTCTTCCATACCGTCGATGTCTTCAGAGTCTTAGTCTAGCATGTCGGTTAGATCGTCGACAGTGGCTACAAAGTGGGTGGTGGGTGGGCTTTGAATTTCTTCGTCGTCCGCATCCCAACCATCCTGACCGCAATTCGGCCAGGGCTCTCCTGATAGCGAGAGATACATTAGCGAATTCAGGATGTCGCCAAAAGGTGAGTGTTGAAAGATGTCCGCGGCAGTGAACTCCTTGATCGGCGCCCAATCGGATTCGATTGGAGGGGGCGCAGGAGGTTCGGAGTCCGGCGAGGAGTCCGGCACCTCGGAGTCACGAGCGTCACAAGGGAAAAGGTCAGTATTCGGCTCCATCACCGTAGAGGTTGCAGCCCCCAAGGCGGTGTCTAGCCACCCATCCTCGATCTGCGCGGTCGGCTCCGAATTAAGGGTCGGAGCGGACCCATGTGCGGCCTCCAGGGTACTGTCCGGTAGCAGAGCTAAATCATGCACATCGAGACAGTGCGATGCGCTCGGCTGTGGCTCGAATCCATCGAAGATCAAGTCTCCGCGGATGTCAGCCGTGAAGTTTAGACTTCCAAATCTGACCTGATGGCCACGGGCGTAGCTTTCGATCTGCTCCAGATGGCCAAGCGAATTGGCCCGCAGTGCAAAGCCGCCGAATACGAAGATCTGTCTGGGGAGAAAAGTCTCACCCTGGACTATGTTGTTGATGATGTTCGAAGGAGCCATCAAGCCTATTGGTGAAGACACAGAGGAACTCTCAATGAAAGCACCAATGTCGGTGTCAAAACCGGCGGATCTCGGGTAGGGGGTCCCGAACTGTGCGTCTAGGCGGATGGTAACAGGAGACAAGGGACACGATGTTTTTACCCAGGTTCGGGCCCTCTCAATGGAGGTAAAACCCTACTCCTGCTTGATTGATTTGATGATATGGGTAGTACGAGAGTGGATCTACCACGAGATCAAGAGGCTAAACCCTAGAAGCTAGCCTATGATATGATTGTTGTTCGTCCTATGGACTAAAAACCCTCCGGTTTATATAGACACCGGAGAGGGCTAGGGTTACACAGAGTCGGTTACAATGGTAGGAGATCTACATATCCGTATTACCAAGCTTGCCTTCCACGCCAAGGAAAGTCCCATCCGGACATGGGACGAAGTCTTCAATCTTGTATCTTCATAGTCTTGGAGTCCGGCCGATGATGATAGTTCGGTTATCCGGACACCCCCTAGTCCAGGACTCCCTCACCCGTGTTAAAACATATTGGGCAGATATGGAGGCCACCATCATTGCAACCCAAAATCCTGCGGGAAGCCAGGATCCAGCCGAGCACTACTTGCAACAGGTAACAGAAGGTGCTCGTTTAATAGAGGCTCAGTGCTCGAAGAGTGTCATGTTTGAGTGACGAATCGTCCCGTTGTAAAAACAATTGTATTTGAATTATAGAGGCTATGTTTATACTTTCACCCGAAAGTGTTATTGTGCCTCCTGTGCGGCCGTTTGATGTATATATAACCAGAAAGTTAGCAGTCGTTGGCTTCAGCCCCCATGCATACAATGTGGGGGTGTTCGCAAAAATATGCGTAATCACACTTGATCCAACGTCTTGGTCCATTAAGGAGGTGATCGCATGTCTAACTAGACAACCAGACTATATAGCTTTAACACTTTCACTTAGCCATATGAGTTTGACGGTGGGGCTACTATGTAGCCCTTGGTACCTTCGTGTGCATCCGGATATGGGCGCGTGTGTACATGACCGGGGAACGGCCCTTTGTTAATGCGGAGAAATCCTAAAGATTCCGATGAGTCCTCGAGTGGTTGACCAGTCTCTCGCTATATCATGACAGTCAGTTTTCGGCTTTCTCTACTGAGGTACTCATCCGGAATAACCAGGGCACAATCACAGTAGTTCTCCTTTGGCGCCTTAGTCGATAGAAGCGGAACGTAAGGAAGCAAACCCACGAGCCAGGAAAACCCAACATTTGACCAAAGACATGATTCAGAGCTGATGCATATAAGGCCTAACTCGCGACGCTGAACACTCCCGAGGGTATTCAATCTTTATAACATATACTGGGCTGAGTAGAGCCCTTGATTATGAACCCTGTATTTCCAGGTACGTGTTGTAGTTTGTGGTATCGAAATGCCAATCATGCTAGTATCCCCTATGGGTGTATAGAATACCCATGGGATGTCAAGCAACAAGAGACAATAAAGAAGGTTTACACAGGGGCTTAATCTAAAGAGAAACCTTTGAGCGTGGCCCTGCTGCACGTCTGCGCCTTTGTCTCGGTTGTGCCGTGTCCTGGTAGGGTGTCGCATGAATGGTGTCTGTAAAGAGGAAAACTCATGTAAAAGAGTACCGCATAATCGTGCGAAGAGTTGATTATTATCAGTGGATAGTAGGGGTGTAAGACATTGGCATCTTAGTAACGTCAAGCAAAAAGGTGGGCTTTATAAGCATGTTTGCAGCCCCTGATGCCCTCTATGGAGTTACATGTATAGCACCAACTCAGGTTTATCTGGGCTGTTACCGAGGGTGGTGTGCCAGAATCGTCTAACCGTGTCCGTGGTCTTAACGACCGATCATGCGTTCTGATAGGAGAGGCCGCTTAGTGTCTGGCTGCTAGAGCCGCCGCATACTCTTCCGCACATAAGGAATGCTCTGTATTTCCGCTAACGATGATGACGCCACGTGGACCGAGCATCTTGAGTTTAAGGTAGGCGTATTGCGGTACTGCATTGAAGCGAGCGAAGGCTGTTCTTCCGAGCAATGCATGATAACCACTTCGAATGGGAGCGATGGCGAAGAGTAATTCTTCGCTTATGAAGTTGTCTGGAGAACCGAATGTCACCTCTAATACGAGGGAGCCCTGCAGCGGGCCTCAACGCCTGGTATCACCCCTTTAAAGGTGGTGTTACTTTGGTTGATTCTGGATGGGTCTATCCCCATCCTGTGGACAGTGTCCTGATATATTAGATTCAGACTACTGCTGCCGTCCATGAGGACACGAGTGAGATGGTATCCGTCGATTATTGGGTCAAGTACCAAGGCAGCCGATCCTCCGTGTTGCATACCAGTCGGATGGTCCCTGTGATCAAAGGTGATCGGGCAGGCCGCCCAGGGGTTGAGTTTGGGGGCAACGGGCTCTACAGCATATGCGTCTCTGAGCGCACGTTTGCGCATTCTCTTTGGTATATGAGTCGCGTAGATCATGCTTACTGTTTTTACTTCTGGTGGGAATTTTTACTATCTCCGAGTGTTCGGCTGGTGAGGCTCATCCTCGTCTTCACTTGGTGTTTCCCCTCCCTTGTGTTCGGCATTTAACTTGCCGGCCTACTTAAAGACCCAGCATTCTCTGTGAGTGTGGTTCGCAGGTGTTTCGAGGGTGCCATGAATTTGGCACGAGCTGTCCAGGACTTTGTTCAGGCCAGACGGTCCCTCTTTGCTGCCTTTAAATGGCTTCTTTGGTTGACCGGGTCGAGAGCCCCTGAATCCGGCGTTGACCGCCATGTTGCCCGGACTTTCTTCCTTGTTTCGACGCTTGTTTTTATTGCTTCGTGTCTTCCCGTTACCATCCCTAATTTCGGATGTGCCCGGGTCGCTGGTGCCTCTACGGGCCAACCACCTGTCCTCACCCGCGCAAAAGCGGGTCATAAGGCTTGTTAAGGCTGCCATCGTCCTCGGCTTTTCTTGGCTGAGGTGTCTGGCGAGCCACTCGTCTGGGATACTGTGCTTGAACCCCGCTAGGGCTTCGGCATCCGGACAATCGACAATTTGATTCTTCTTAGTGAGAAATCTATTCCAAAGCTTACGGGTGGACTCTCCGGGCTGTTGAATTATGTGACTTAAATCGCCAGCGTCCGGAGGTCGGACATAGGTCCCTTGAAAATTGGCCTTGAAAGCGTCCTCAAGTTCCTCCCAACTTCCGATTGAATTTTCGGGGAGGCTTTTCAACCAGTGCCGACTTGGTCCCTTTAACTTGAGGGGAAGGTATTTGATGGTGTGGAGGTCGTCCCCAAGAGCCATGTGGATATGAAGGATAAAATCCTCAATCCAGACCCCGGGGTCTGTCATTACGTCGTATGCCTCTATGTTCACGAGTTTGAATCCATGTGGAAATTCGTGATCCAGTACCTCTTCGGTGAAGCACAGAGGGTGCACATCACCTCTGTATCTGGACATGTTGTGGCGTGCTGTTGACTGTTGTTGTGTCCGGTGTTGATTCCGAACTGGTATTCCATCAGTCTGATTGTTTTGGTGACCATAATCCTGCGCCGGAGCATGTCCTCTAGATCCATAGATGGACCTGGTCGCGCCGGCCTTTTTATCTAGGAGCTCATGTAAATCGTGTGCAGTGTCAGTAGCTGCTCTATTGTGGTCAGGAAGTGGTTGGTCCGGCCTACTGGCCGTATTGTTCTTCGGCGGAATGGCCTCATTGTCGAATTCTGGCAGCAGCTTGCGCTTTGGGTAACTCTTTGTGTGGCAATCGTCGCCATATTTTTCTTCAGTGTCTAGCACTTTATTCCATCTGCGTTTGAGCGTTTCCTGCGCGGCCTTAAGCCTTTGCTTCTGCTTCTTTAGGCTTCTCGCTGTGTCCATAAGAATTTTGTTGAAGTTATCTCGTTCCAAACATTTTTTCGGGATGATGAATGCATCGTCGTCCGGACTGTGCTCTTCTACCGAGGCAGGTTGGTGAGTTCGGACCTCGGGATCGCTGTGATCGAGCGTCTGCTCCTGGCTGTGTTCGGCGTGACCTGGCTCATCCTGCTCCATTGCTGGGTCCCTATGGTCGTTGTTGCCTTTGGAGTTGACTGGGGTGTCGATCTTTCTAGTGCTGTTATCGCTATTTTTACCGTGGCTGGACTTAGAGCGGCGTCTGCGCCATCGTTTTGGCTTTTGTCTGGGGGTTTTCTCCTCCGTTGTGTCCTTTTTGTCGCCTTCGTCCTCCTTAGGCGTGTCCACCATGTATATATCACATGATGAGGTGGCAGCCAGCGCCCCGTGGGCGGTGGTTCCGAATCGTCCCCTGCGCCAACATCCATATCGTCGGTGTCGTCGGAGTCGAAGTCAAGCATGTCTGTTACGTCATCGACAGTGGCTATGAAGTGGGTGGTGGGTGGGCAACAAATTTCTTTGTCACCTGCTTCCCCCTCGAGCCGGACGTAGGTCGGCCAAGAGTCTCCAGACAAAGAGAGAGACCTTAATGAATTCAGCATGTCGCCGAAGGGCGAGTGCTGGAAGACATCCGCAGCGGCAAACTCCATTACCGGGGCCCACCCGAATTCGATGGGCCCGGAGGCGCGCGGTCTGGTACGTATGGCCGGACACATGTCCAGGGGTCCGGTGACACAGACTTCCTTGTGGGTGGAGTCTGTGTTCGGCTTTACCGCCGATGAGTATGCGGCCTCCGGGGCGGGGTCCATCCACCCGTCCTCAGGGGACGCGATCTGCCCCGGATTTAGGTCCGGAGCTATGTCAGGTGCGATATCCTAAATATTGTTTGACAGCAGGTCTAAGCCATGCTCGTCGTGACTGTTCGGCGCTCCTGGCGTAGGCCTGAATCCGTCGAAGACCAAGTCTCCATGGATATCAGCCGTGTAGTTCAAGTTTCCGAACCTGACCTAATGGCTAGGGGCGTAGCTATCGATCTGCTCCAGATGGCCAAGCGAATTGGCCCGCAGTGCGAAGCTGCCAAACACGAAGATCTATACGGGGAGAAAAGTCTCACCATGGACCGTCTTGTTGTTGATGGTTGAATGGGCCATCGAGCCTTGCCGCGACGACACAGACGAACTCTCAATGAAAGCACTAATGTCGGTGTCAAAACCGGCGGATCTCGGGTAGGGGGTCCCGAACTATGCGTCTAAGACTAATGGTAACAGGAGGCAGGGGACACGATGTTTTACCCAGGTTCGGGCCCTCTCGATGGAGGTAATACCCTACTTCCTGCTTGATTGATCTTGATGATATGAGTATTACAAGAGTAGATCTACCACGAGATCATAGAGGCTAAACCCTAGGAGCTAGCCTATGATGATTATGATTGTTATTCTATGGACTAAACCCTCCGGTTTATATAGACACCAGAGGAGGCTAGGGTTACACAGAGTCGGTTACAAAGAAGGAGATCTTACATCCGAATCGCCAAGCTTGTCTTCCACGCAAAGGAGAGTCCCACGGACACGGGACGAAGTCTTCAGTCTTGTATCTTCACGGTCCAACAGTCCGGCCAAAGTATATAGTCCGGCTGTCCGGATACCCCCTTATCCAGGAATCCCTCAGTTGCTACTTGTGAAACCATGAAGTTCACCATTGAGTCTGAAGATGAAGCTGCTGGCTAAGAAAAGAAGAAGAAGAGAGTCAGAACCACCACTGCCAAAGTACTTGGCAAGCCCTCTATGAGGAGAGACCCTGAAGATGAAGAGGAAGAGGTTGCTGCACCCGCACCTAAAGCTCAAAAGTTGATGGGAGATGCTATAAGGTCAGGGGCTGATCCATCTAAGCCCAAAGATGCTGCTCCAAAACCCAAGTCTGCACCCAGGAGGAACACCAGGAGTATTCCAGCTGCAGAGAAGAACAAGGCCCCAGTGCCTGAAGCTGCTGAAGAAGAAGATGAAGACTCACTTGTCTTGAGAAAGCTGAAGCCCAAGATCCGAGATCATAATGATGCTCACCGAGTTGCAGAAGACATGAAGCTCAGAAAGGATGCAGGTCTGAGACAGTGCGGATTGACTAACCCCTATGCTGTCAGGAGAAGGACTGTTGTGGACTATAGGTTCCATACTAAGGAACAGTAGGATTTCTATGAGACAGTGCTGCTTGACAAGAAGCCCATAGTCTATGACATGAGATGGGTTCATTGGGAGTACATTAGGAAGAATGAAGATCATTATCCAGGAGTTTATGACAGTTTCAAGTCATGTGGAGTAGTAGACTTTGTTGGGCAAAAGCTCACAAAGTGGAATGATGAGCTCATTATGCAGTTCTACTCCATAGCTCATTTCTACCCAGGTGGGAGGATAGTCTGGATGTCTGAGGGTACCAGGTACCAGTCAACAGTTGACGAATGGTCTGAATTGATCAATGGTAAAAAGGAAAATGAGGATGACTTGGATGTCTATGCCAAGAAGAAGAAATATCACAACTCCATGGCTCATATGTACAAAGAGAACCCAGATGCTGCACTCGAGACACACAAGTTTGGATCTGTACACTATCTGTTGTCAGGACTGCCCACTATCAACTGGATTTTAAGGCATACTTTGCTGCCCAAGTCAGGTGATCACAAGATGATCAGAGGCCATGCAATTAATTTGCTTCACATATTTGATGTGCCTCAGATGTTCAAAGTCATGAGCCTGATTGTGGAAACAATCAAAAGGACTGCTACTGATCAGAAGAGGAGTTGTGGGTATGCCCCATAGATTCAGGAGCTTATAAACTCCAAGATGGGCACTGGCACATACCTCTTGGACAAGGAACACCTGCCCATCTACCCTGATTTTGAGGACAACACTGTAGTGATGGATGAGAATGAACCATCTTCTGTGCAAGCTGTCGTGGGGAAACGAGCACCAATGGGGCAGGGAGCCCCTTCTGGTCCGGCAAGGGAGCGGGGGGCGCACGCAGAGCAGATCGAGGCGAGAGCACGCGGGGGATTTTACCCAGCTTCGGAGCTCTCCGGAGAGATAAAACTCCTACTGCTGCTTTGTGTTTCTATTCTGTTCTTGCTCAAGAGCATAGGAGTGATGTGGTGTTAGATGAGTCTAATGAACCGAACCCCTTCTACGTGCGCATGGGCCTCCCTTTTATAGTCTAAAGGGGTCACCGACAGGTGGCAGCGTAGAAAGAGGGGTAAAAAAGTAAAAACGCGGGTTGGTACAACCACTATCAATAGTGCCCCCTACCTAACTGTGACGGCAGGGGACAAGGGCATTTAATGCCCGTCCGGTCACCCCAACAGTGTAGGAAGCGACCGTTAGGGGCGCCACCGATCGCCACGATGGCCTCCTTGTCAGCTTCGCTTGCCACCTCGCACCGCATGGCTGCACAGCTACCCGCCACGTGCTCCTGGGATGGTCCTGGGGTGACACGTCGTTGGATGCGCTGGAGCTCGAGTGCAGGGTGGCAGCCTTGCCGCGGCAAGCGCCTTGCCGCGGCCGTTGTCTTGTCGCACCCGCAAGCTTGCCGCTCGCCGGGCCTTGCCGGGACGCGCGGGGCGTCGCGGCAAGTTTCTTTTAATGCCTTGGTTGGCCTTCCCGGCAAGCTCCTCTTGCCGGGGTCTTGTCCTTCTCGGCAAGCTCCTCTTGCCGGGGCCTTGTCTTCTCAGTTAACACTTTGTTCTTGAATGGCAGTAATAGGAATAGCGGAGGATCTTGGTGGACGCCCGGCAAGCCTTGCCGCGGGACGCTGCGACTGCCCGTGAGCAAGTTCGGGGTACTAAGGTACCCCTACTTTAGTACACCGATAGGAGCCCCCGGGCCTGGGCCATACACGGTGCCGAGCGCTGTTGGGCCAGGCCCAAAACAGGGCACGGGAACACGCGGCCTGGGTCCACACTAAATCCACTCCGTATCCACCGCGTCCTCTCGTAACGGCACGCGTCAATCGCGGCGTCGTGGGAGAGATCGTGGGAAATACTTAAATCCAGGAAATGCCTAACATTCGCCTCGGTTCTGCATCCCCGCCACGCGGCTCCCATGCGCTTGGGGTCGCGAACGGTGGAAGTGGGAAACTGGGCCGTCACGGGCAGAGGCAGCGGGTCGGCCCCGACTCCCTGCTCTTCCCGTGCTCTGATTCGCTGAGCGGGGCGGCCGAGTCCCCACCTCGCTCCTTTAAGAAGAGCGGGAGGGGAGCGCAGAAGCCCGCACTCTCTCATCTTCTCCTTTCTTCAGCTTTTGCTCCCCTTTCTTTCATTCGCCATGGAGGAAGGGAACCCTGGCCCTTCATCGGTGGCGGTGAGAGTCGCCGCCAGACAGCGCGTCCCTCCCTATCCCGCGCTCGTGGTGGCAGATCCAGCCGTAAGGGGAAGAGGGAGGGGGCGAGGTTGTGGACGAGGTCAAGGACGAGGTCGAGGTGCTCGGGGAAGAGGCGGACGGGGGGCGCGCCAGCTTCGCCTCCGCCGGCGGTTCCTCTCCCCGCTGCGGTCCATACAGGGGACGACCCTTGCGAGTTCTTCGTCAAGCTGCACTGGGCACCTCGTCGTCGCCTCCGGCTTCCGACTCCGTTTGCTAGCGCGATGGAGTCGGACCCGCCCGAGACACTGAGATTGCACATGAGAGGCTGTGGGATCAGCGGTACGCGAGTCCGCGTTGTATTCCCAGCCCCCAATGTGATGCATCTTGATCGTGGGTGGAAGACGTTCGCCCGTATCCACAGCCTGACGGCGGGGTTTACCCTCCATTTTAAGTTAATGGAGGGCGATCTCCTCTCCGTCAAGGTCTTCGGGGACTCCGGCACTCGGGCGAAGTGCTGCGTGGACAGCTCCTCCGATAGCGAAGACTCCCCCTCGAGCGAGACTGACGAGGAGGAGAGCGACAGCGACGACGAGGGTAGCGGGCGGCGGGATGGCGGGCCCGACTAGGTGTCGGGCGCCGCTTCGCGTGTCACCGGCGACCCCATCATCCGCGTCGCCGGCTCCTTGAACTCCCCGGGGTCATCTCCTTGGGCGGCTGGCGTAGGGAGGCTGCGGAAGGGGAAGAGGGTTGGCGACAAGGCCGTCAAGTCGGAGTACGAGGGCATAGTGCCCTCGACAGCGTGCTGACGTCCTGTTGCCCCGTCTTCGAGCCCCGCTTCCGGCGCCGCCATAACCGTCCAGCCTTCGGACGGCCCCCGGGATGTTCTCTTGGTGTCTTCTGGCACCTGTAGCTCGCCTAGGCGCCCCTTTTGCCCTTTTCACCTCCTTGACCTACCTCCTGAAAAGAGGGACAGGAAAAGGATTACGGGCATCTTATCTTTTTAATTAGTAAGACTCCGGGCCTTAGCCGCATCTAAAACTTGTAATCCTCTCTTTCATGTTTTTCATCCTCTATGGACTGTACCCGAGTGGGATGTTTTTTAATGAAAAGAGGATGCTTGCTACGTTATATCCCTTACTCAATTCCATCCCTTGTATGTTTTTACCCTACGCTTTTAGGGAACTTGCCGGTGGGAACACGCTTGCCGCGAGCGCTGAGTGCGGAACATCAGCAGCCTGCCGGTGGTGTTACTTCCGGCAAGAAACCTTGTCGGGGCTAGTTGCAGCACACTTTCATTGTTGAGCGGACTCGAAACAAGTTAAGGGCGCAACTTAGCCACGAGTCGATTCCTCCGCGCACAGGTTCTCCATACAAGGCATGGTCGGGGAGGATGCGGCTTCGCATTCCCCAGTCCATAAGAGGATGCATGACGAGGGACGAAAGACTTATCTGATATCGCAGCCCCCGGCAACTCTGGCTTGTCGTGGATGAATTTTGGTACTCGCAGCCCCCAGCAACACTGGCTTGCCGGGACCCAGGCGACGGCGCACCCTTCTTCTCCGTTCCTTGTCGTTGTTGTCTCAGTTATGAGAATAATTTAGTCAACGCCGCAATAAGTTACTCTGGTAATATAACTTTATTCTGGGCAATGCTTGTTATGTTACATCCTTTATTTGACTCCATTCCTTGTATGTTTTTACCCTACGCTTTTAGGGAACTTGCCGGTGGGAACACGCTTGCCACGAGCGCTGAGTGCGGAACATTAGCAGCCTGCCGGCGGTGTTGCTTCCGGCAAGAAACCTTGTCGGAGCTAGTTGCAGTGCACTTTCACTGTTGAGCGGACTCGAAACAAAGTAAGGGCGCAACTTAGCCACGAGCCGGTTCCTCCGCGCACAGGTTTTCCATACAAGGCACGGTCGTTCAAGGAATATAACTTAAAAATTTAAAAACTGACTGTGCTCAAACTTTGGCAACTTAGCTTTTCTGTCGTCTGTGTCCCGGCAAGGCTGTACTTCTTGAACAACGCCTGGTCCACATCTTTATCCTCTCCTCCCCCCCCCCCCCCCGGTGAACTTGTGGGCGAAGGAACCTTCTTTTTGAACAAAAGAAAGAAGAGAAAATAAAGATATGGAGCTTTAAGGCTCGTTATTGCTTACCGGGGGCGAGTGCTGCACAAAATGTCAGATAAAACATGCAAAAAAGAAAGAATGCATGAATTTTGACAAGATGTGCAAAGCAGACATGAACTTTATTTATGCACGGGATCTGCGCCCGGCTTTGTACAAAGGGTTACATGCAACAGCGGCAAGGCTTGTACAAAAGTTGGTTGCCGGAATGGATTCCGGCAACCGCGCCTTATGGGTAAAACTTGCGAAGATGCTCTATGTTCCAGGAATTGCTCACCGGAAAGCCATCTTCGGTCTCAAGGCAGACAACGTCGGGCCTAGTGACTCATTTCACCCGATAAGGGCCTTCCCACTTCGGCGTCAACTTGTTAGAATTCTTGGCGGATTGAACACGCCGAAGAACAAGGTCGCCTTCCTCGAAGCTTCTGGCATTAACTTTGCGGCTATGGTAGCGGCGCAAAGCTTGCTGGTAACGAGCATCTCGTACCGCAGCCTGAAGACGATCTTCCTCGAGGAGCAGCGCGTCATCTTGCCGCAGCTGCTCTTGCTCAAGCTCATCGTAAGCGAGCACTCGAGGTGATCTGTATACGAGTTCCGTGGGGAGAACTGCTTCTGCTCCATAGATAAGAGCAAAAGGTGTCTGGCCAGTGGCTCGATTTGGCGTCGTCCTGATCGACCAAAGAACCACCGGCAGCTCCTCGATCCAATTTCTTCCGCACTTGCGCAGCCTGTCAAAAGTTCTGGTCTTGAGCCCGCGCAGCACTTCAGCGTTTGCCCTCTCCACTTGACCATTGCTTCTCGGGTGAGCAACAGAAGCGAAGCAGATCTTGGTGCCAAGATCCTGGACGTACTGCATGAAGGTGCGGCTCGTGAATTGTGTGCCATTGTCGGTGATGATCCTGTTAGGGACTCTGAAACGGCAAACAATTGACCTGAAGAACTTGACTGCTGACTGTGCTGTCACCTTCCTCACTGGTTCCACTTCAGGCCACTTTGTGAACTTGTCGATTGCAACGTACAAGTACTCAAAGCCCCCGACAGCTCGAGGGAAGGGGCCGAGGATATCGAGCCCCCAGACCGAAAATGGCCAGGATAAAGGGATTGTTTGGAGAGCTTGAGCTGGTTGATGTATCTGTTTGGAGTGGAACTGGCATGCTTCACACTTGGTTACTTGTGCAGTTGCATCCTGGAGGGTTGTCAGCCAGAAGAAACCTTGCCGGAAGGCTTTGCCGGCAAGTGCTCTTGCGCCAATGTGGTGACCACATATGCCTCCATGTATCTCCGCCAACAGCTTCTGTCCATCTTCCCGGGAAATGCACTTCAATTTCACTCCGTTGAATCTTCTTCTGTATAGTATGTCATCGACAAACTGGTACATACTTGATTGTCGGGCTACTCTCTCCGCTTCTTCTTGCTCCTCGGGAAGTTCTCCTATTTGAAGGAATTGGACGATCTGCTGTGCCCATGTTGGAGCTTGCGGCTCGACAACAAGGACTAAAGGCACAAATGCTGCTGCGGGAACATCCGCTTCTACGGCAAGAATCTTGGATCCTGCCGGAGCGTGATGCTCCTCGGCAAGCGTGTCAAGATACAGCTTGTCGGGAGCGTCTGCTTCAACGGAACAAACCCTAGGGCTTGTCGGAGCAGACTGCTCCTCAGCACTTTCTGTGTTGATCCTGGGGACCTTCTTGGCGGCGGCTTCGGGGAGCTCTGCCGGAAAGTAGTCGCCAGTAACCAACTTTCTCTTCTTTCTCTGTCCAGTTGATGGTGTTACAGATGGTTGAGTCAGCTTGAGCACAAAAATCCCTGGTACCACAGGCAACTTAAGTGCGGAACATTTTGACAAGCCATCTGCAATGTCGTTTTGAGCTCTTGGAACATGTTCCATCTGCAGGCCGTCAAAATGCTCTTCCAGCTTCCTCACTTCATCAACGTATGCTTCCATCAGCAGACTCTGATAATCTTTGTTAACTTGGCGAACGACAAGCTGTGAGTCACCCCTGACAATAAGCTTCTTGATCCCAAGTTCTGCCGCGATCCTGAGTCCGGCAAGCAAGCCTTCATACTCTACAGTATTGTTTGTTGCTTGCTCCTTGGGAAAGTGCATCTGGACCACGTACTTGAGGTGCTCTCAGGTGGGTGCGACAAGTAGTACGCCCGCACCGGCACCTTGCAGCGAGAAGGCACCATCAAAGTACATGATCCATTCTTTGCTCGCTTCCTTGACGGGGATGCTCCTCTCCGGAGTTTCTTCATCAGGCGTTGGCGTCCATTCTGCTATGAACTCTGCCAATGCTCGGCTCTGAATAGTTGAAGTACTTTCAAACTTGAGGCCAAAGCTTGACAATTCCAGTGCCCACTCGACAATCCTGCCTGTTGCTTCTGGATTCTGCAATATCCTCTTCAACGGAAAGCGAGTGACAACTATGATCTCATGTGCTTGAAAGTAATGGCGCAGCTTCCTCGAGGCCATGAGTAGGCCGAAAAGCAACTTCTGCACACCAGAGTACCTTGATCTAGCCCCCTGCAGAAGGGAACTGAGAAAGTAAACTGGGCGCTGCACCATCTTCTTCTGTTTCTCTTCCGGCAACTGTACAGATCCATCCTTGCCGGAGCAAGAACTTGTCGGGGAAGCCCCCTGCTTGTCGCCGGACTCGCTTGCCACGGTTGCTGGCTCATCATCCGCCTCCCTCTCCGCTACTAATGCAGCACTAACCACTTGATTGGTTGCCGCCAAATATAGCAGCAACTTCTCTTGTGGCTTAGGTGCGACAAGTGTTGGAGTGGAGGATAGGTATCTCTTCAGGTCCTGCAGCGCAGCCTCCGCTTTCGGAGTCCATTTCATTGGACCTGCCTTTTTCAAAATTTTGAAAAACGGCAGGGCGTGCTCAGCAGACTTAGAGATGAACCTACTGAGAGCAGCAACACAGCCGGCAAGTCTTCGCACATCCTTGACGCGCTTCGGTGCTTCGATCTGTTCAATGGCTTTGATCTTGTCGGGATTGGCTTCGATCCCTCGCTGAGATACAAAGAATCCGAGAAGCTTGCCGGAAGGAACTCCAAACACGCACTTCTCGGGATTCAACTTGAGATTGATCTTGCGCAGATTTGTGAAGGTCTCGTCCAAATCTGGGATCAAAGTTGCCCTGTCTCTGCTCTTGACCACTATGTCATCCATGTAAGCTTCTACATTTCTGTGCAGTTGTGGCTCAAAGGCATGACTGACTATTCTTGCAAATGTTGAACCAGCATTCTTTAGTCCGAAAGGCATCCGTACAAAGCAGTACATGCCACATGGAGTAATGAATGCGGTTTTCTCTTCATCCTCTTGCGCCATGAAGATCTGATGATATCCTGAGTATGCATCAAGGAATGAAAGCAGATCACATCCTGCTGTGGAGTCGACAATCTGGTCAATGCGCGGCAAGGGAAATGGTTCCTTGGGACAAGCTTTATTAACATCAGTGAAGTCAATACAAAGCCTCCACTTCCCGTTTTCCTTGCGCACGACTACCGGATTGGCTAACCACGTTGGATGGAGTACTCCTCGGACCAGGCCGGCTGCTTCCAACTTCTTGATCTCCTCTGCAATGAACTCTTGGCGCTCCACTGCTTGCTTCCTAACTCTCTGCTTGACGGGCCGCGCGTGAGGGCAGACGGCAAGGTGGTGCTCAATTACTTTCCTGGGAACACCGGGGATGTCAGATGGTTGCCATGCAAACACATCGACATTCGCCCGCAGGAAAGCAACGAGCGCGCTTTCCTATTTAGGGTCAAGCGTGGCACTGATGGTGAAGGTACCACCAGTGCCGTCCTCCTTGGCGGCCACTTTCTTGGTCTCTGGTGAAGCTGTCTTTGCCTTCTTGCACTTGCCGGTGGAGCTCGATGGTGCGTCCTCGACGGTAGCGCAGCACTCCGAAGAGGTGCGCTTGCCGGAGTGGGCATCAGAGCTACTCTTGCCGGACTTGGTCTTCTTCTTCCCCCCGGGAGCTTCAGCGGCAAGTGGTTTGCGTTCTGCTGCGGCTGCTGCTTCCCGGTAGATCTTGTCGGTACAGATAAGTGCGTCCTTCTTGTCACCATGGACAGAAATAACACTTATCGAACCAGGCATCTTGAGCACATTGTTGGCGTAGTGAGAGGCTGCCATGAACTTGGCAAGCGCCGGACGGCCGAGTATCCCATTGTAGGGCAATGGGAAATCAGCAACATCAAATGTGACTCTCTCTGTCCTAAAATTAAGCTCGCTGCCAAACGTCACTGGCAGTGTGATTTTCCCCTTTGGCTTGCTCCTTCCCGGGTTGATTCCTTGAAAGGTACCAGTCTCTTCGAGCTCGCTGTCGGGGATCTGGAGCTTCTTGAGCACCGCAGAAGAGATCAGATTCAGGCCGGCCCCGCCGTCAACCAACATCTTCGTGACCTTGAGGTTGCGTATTGTTGGCGAGACCAACATCGGCAAGCACCCGACCGCAGTGATGCGATCAGGGTGATCCTCAACGTCGAAGATGATGTGCGTGCTGGACCACTTCAGGGGCTTGCGTGACTCAACCGACGGCTCTGCTGCGTTCACCTCCCGCACCCACTGTTTGAGTTGTCGGTGCGAGGTGTGTAGAGAGGCGCCGTTGTCGACGCACAAAACCTCCGTTGCCTTCTGAAACTCCTGCTCGTCAGTCTCATCTTCCTCCATCTCATCATCTTCATCTTCGTCTTCGTCCTTGTCGCGGCCACAGGGAGGCCTATCTCCTTGCCGTTGCTTGGCCTTGCCGCGGCGCCCTCCCCGGGCGGGACGCCTGTCGCCGGATCCTCCGCCACCTTCCCGGGCCTTCTCCTTGTCGCGGCGCTCGTATTCAGCTTTCTGTAGCTCCGCCATCTGCTCAACTTTCTTGCAGGCTTGGAGGTCATGGCCCTTGGTGCGGTGGATCTTGCAATACTGCTTGCCAGAGCCGTCCTATTTGTCGGCGATTACCACAGCCTCGCCGGAGTCACCAGCTTTGGCCTTCTCGGAACCGCCTCCGTTGCCGGACTGCTCGACAACTAGCACATCCTTAGCCTTTCTCTTTCTGTTGTTGCGCCTCCGGTTCTTCTTTGCTGGAGGGGCATCCTCACTGTCAGATTCTTCTGCTCCTGCATTCTCTCTGGGGATCTTCCTCCCCTCCTTAGCCCATGCACACTTGTCGGCCAGAGCGTATAGCTCGCTGACATCTCTGATCTTGCACATCGCCATCTCCTCCCTCATCCTGCGGTTGCGTACGTTCTGATGGAACGCGCTGATAACCGCGGCAGGGTGGACGTCTGGGATGTTGCGCTGCACCTGGCTGAATCTCTGTATGTACTTGCGCAGGGGTTCTTCCTCCTTCTGGACGAGCAGATGAAGATCGCTCTCCTGGCCATGGGGTTTGTGGCCGCCTGTGAAGGCGCCGACAAACTGATGACACAGGTCCGCCCATGACGAGATGGAGTTGTCCGGCAAGTGCATGAGCCAAGATCTGACGTTGGGCTTGAGCACCAGCGGGAAGTAGTTGGCGAGGATCTTCTCGTCTCGCCCCCCGGCAGCCTGCACCGCGATGGTGTAGACGCTGAGGAACTCCGACGGATGTATCCTGCCATCGTACTTCTTGGGTACGTCTGGCTTGAAGTTCTTGGTACTGGGCCACTGGACTTGCCGCAGCTCACGGGTGAACGCAGGGCAACCCACCGCGTACGGCAAGTCGCCTGGTTCCCCTGGCGCATGCATATCGACAGTGGGCCCAGCGCGCTGGTCAGATTGACGCCGCGCTTCTCTTCTGCGCTCGATGCGAGTGCGAGCGTCTTCGTGTCATTGTTCTTGGAGAACTTGGCGCTGACCGCGGCGAGCTCGCGGGTCCGACGACGCGGTGGAGTTGGTGTCGAGGTTGGCCCTGCGAGTCGGCGATCTTGGCCTTCGGGGCGGGGAGTGCACGGTGGTGGCACCCCCAGCGGTCTTGTCGGCGTCAGCTTGCGCCTGGGCGTCTTGCTGGGGCTTCGATGTGCTCGGTTGCCGGGGCTTGTCGCCGTTGGCGAAGCCAATGACGCTATAAATGGCGGCCCTCCAGTCATCGATCTTGTCCGGCGCTGGAGGGTAATCTAGAAGCAGCTGGGCTCGGGCCAGCGCTTCCTCTGGGGTCTTGGGTGGCGGTGGTGAGCGACGCGAGGTGCGGGACATGCTCAAACTCCTAACAGTGTTAGAAGGAGCAACATCCCGTCCAGGCGACCGCACTGCGCTCGTGCCAGTGTGTTGACCTTGTTCCAACGCGACCCACCAGCTTGGCCTTGTTCCAACGCGAGTACGGTGCTAGGAGCACTGTGGCGTTGTCGATCCTGCACCTCCTGGGAGGGGTGCGGTGGATGTGCAGAGGCTGAACCTTGCGGGGCCTTATCCTTGGACCTGGTGACGACGTGAGTCCCACCGTTGGCGCCCGCTCCTCCGCCGGCGTCCACCCCACC
Source organism: Triticum aestivum (assembly GCF_018294505.1). Classification (NCBI taxonomy): domain Eukaryota; kingdom Viridiplantae; phylum Streptophyta; class Magnoliopsida; order Poales; family Poaceae; genus Triticum; species Triticum aestivum. Next base: position 524,372,694 of record NC_057801.1, read on the forward strand.
GCCCGTTTGCTCCGGTGGCGGTAGGATAGTCGCAGACGGAGCAGCCACCTCCGAAGTCTTCTTCTTTGGTGGCATGTCGATGGAGATGTTGATGTAGCGCACGCGGATTCCGGATCAGATACGCACGACCTCGACGCCCCCATACCTGGCGCGCCAAAGATGTCGTGGGGAAACGAGCAACTATGGGGCAGGGAGCCCCTTCTGGTCCGGCAAGGGAGCGGGGGGCGCACGCAGAGCAGATCGAGGCGAGAGCACGCGGGGGATTTTACCCAGCTTCGGAGCTCTCCGGAGAGATAAAACTCCTACTGCTGCTTTGTGTTTCTATTCTGTTCTTGCTCAAGAGCGTAGGAGTGTTGTGGTGTTGGATGAGTCGAATGAACCGAACCCCTTCTATGTGCGCATGGGCCTCCCTTTTATAGTCTAAAGGGGTCACCGACAGGTGGCAGCGTAGAAAGAGGGGTAAAAAAGTAAAAACGCGGGTTGGTACAACCACTATCAACAGTGCCCCTACCTAACTCTGACGGCAGGGGACAAGGGCATTTAATGCCCGTCCGGTCGCCCCAACAGTGCAGGAAGCGACAGTTAGGGGCGCCACCAATCGCCACGATGGCCTCCTTGTCAGCTTCGCTTGCCACCTCGCACCGCATGGCTGCACAGCTACCCGCCACGTGCTCCTAGGATGGTCATGGGGTGACACGTCGTTGGATGCGCTGGAGCTCGGGTGCAGGGTGGCAGCCTTGCCGCGGCAAGCGCCTTGCCGCGGCCGTTGTCTTGTCGCGCCCGCAAGCTTGCCGCTCGCCGGGCCTTGCCGGGACGCGCGGGGCATCGCGGCAAGTTTCTTGAAATTCCTTGGTTGGCCTTCCCGACAAGCTCCTCTTGCCGGGGTCTTCTCCTTCCCGGCAAGCTCCTCTTGCCGGGGCCTTGTCTTCTCAGTTAACACTTTGTTCTTGAATGGCAGTAATAGGAATAGCGGAGGATCTTGGCGGACGCCCGGCAAGCCTTGCCGCGGGACGCTGCGACTGCCCGTGCACAAGGCCGGGGTATTAAGGTACCCCTACTTTAGTACACCGACACAAGCACAAGAGAAGGAGAAGGCAAATGCTGAGAAGGCTGCTAAGATGCCAACTGCTGAAGAGGCATCTCAGATTTCCTGAAGAGCAAGCAGGATCGGCTTGGCTACTTGATTGCCTCCACTCTGAGGATTTAAAAGGGCTTGGCCACCCTGACTCAAAGCAGGAGAGCTTGGAGAGAATCATAGAGAAGAAGTTTTATGCTCTTGATGTCAAAGTGACTGAGATCCTGACTGCTGTTGAGCAACTTCAGGAGGATGTGGAGGAGAAGAAGGGCAAGTCAACTACTCATGCTTTTGCTAGAGTGCCCAAAGGACAGAGATCTGCTGCAGTTCCTGTGGCAGACACTAGAGCTACATCATCTGCACTAGCTACAGCTTCAGTGCATCCAGCTCCAGCACCCTCTCCACCAGCTCCAGCTACTTCAACAGAAGTCTTCGTCCAAGGAGCCATCTCTACACCATCCCATGAAGACCAAGCCTAAGAGTCGATTAGCACTATGCATTTTTTATGAACTTGTTGGTAACTTGTTGCCAAAGGGGGAGAAAATGTATAGATCATAGGCTTCGAGAGAGAGTGTTGATTTTGTTCTCTCATGTCTTTTTGGTGGTTGAACTTCGTTACTTGCTTGTTTGCTTAATACTCTATGCCTTTTGTGAGATACTTGGATGATCATGTGTTTGATCATATGCTACCTTAATGATTGTTGGATGACATTATCCTTTTATCCCTATATGATCATTCACTTTGCTTGGTGATGAGTGCATGTGTTTAATTATTATCATTTTGAGCGCTCCACCAAGATGTATGTGACATGGAAGAGTAACCCTTGATTCTAACTCTTTGTGCATTTGCAGTCCAAAGCAAATTTTAAATAATGCACAAATTTAGGGGGAGCTCTTACTTTTCACATACTTCCCAAAGCGACAATGTTTTTCAACCTTATTATCATTTTTCGAAGCTTTGATCTATATGTTGTCATCAATTACCAAAAAGGGGGAGATTGAAAGTGCAACTATCCCTAGGTGGTTTTGGTAATTCCTAACAACATATATCTCATTGAGCTAATGCTACCTCAAGATAAATATTTCGGGAAAGCTCAATGATTGGCATGGCATGGATGAGAAAAGTGGATCCCTCAAAATACTAAGTACAAAAGGATTGGCTCAAGCTCAAAGCACAAGACTCTACATTTTCTATTTTAGTGATCCAAGATCACATTGAGTCTATTGGAAAAGCCAATACCATCAAGGACCCTCAACTACTTTCTCATATCCACATATGACCTAAACCAAAAGTCAAACTCGGCCCCACCAATTCTTCCTATCCGGCACCACCGAGTTCAGATGTCATAGCCACTGCCACAAACCCTAGGCAAATCGGTCTCACCGATAGGGATCTCGGTCTCACCGAGATGGGGTTGTAATCTCTCTGTTTCCATTCATAACGTTTTGGTCTTACCGAGATGAGCGAATCAGTCCCACCGAGATTACAATGCAAACTCTCTGTTTCCTTTTCGTAACGTTTTGGTCTTACCGAGATGAGCGAATCGGTCCCACCGAGTTTGCCTGACCAATCCTCTGTGTGTCCATTACCAAAATCAGTCTCACCGAGTTTGTGTAATCGGTCTCATCAAGATTACTTTACGCCCTAACCCTAAACATATCGGTCATACCGAGTTGCATGTCGGTCCCACCAAAAATCCTCACGGTCACATGATTTGCTAAATCGGTCCGACCGAGTTTCTCAATTCAGTCCCACCGAGATTGGTAAGTTGTGTGTAACGGTTAGATTTTGTGTGGAGGCTATATATGTTGGGGAATGTAGTAATTTCAAAAAATTTACTAAGCACACGCAAGATCATGGTGATGCATAGCAACGAAAAGGGAGAGTGTTGTCCATGTACCCTCATAGACCGAAATCGGAAGCGTTACAACAACGCGGTTGATGTAGTAGTACGTCTTCATGGCCCGATCGATCAAGCACCAAAACTATGGAAGCTCCGAGTTCTAGCACACGTTCAGCTCGATGATGATACCCATACTCCGATCCAGCAGAATGTCGGGGAAGAGTTTCGTCAGCACGACGGCGTGGTGACGATCTTGATGTTCTACCATCACAGGGCTTCGCCTAAGCACCGCTACAATATTATCGAGGAGAACTATGGTGGACTGGGGCACCGCACACGGCTAAGAGATCAAGAGATCAATTTTGTGTCTAGAGGTGCCCCCTGCCCCCGTATATAAAGGAGCAAGGGGGGAGGGGGCGCGCCAAGGGGAGTCCTACTCCCACCGGGAGTATGACTCCCTCCTTCCTTATTGGACTAGGAGAAGGGGGGGAAAGAGGAGGGAGAGAGAGGAAGGAAAGGGGGGGGCGCCCCCCTCTCCTTGTCCTATTCAGACTAGGGGGAGGGGCGCGCGGCCCAACCCTTGCCTCCTCTCCTCTTCTCCACTAAGGCCCATGTAGGCCCATTAAGCCCCCGGGGGGGTTCCGGTAACCTCCCGGTACTCCGGTAAAATCCTGATTTCACCCGGAACACATCCAACATCCAAATATAGGCTTCCAATATATCAATCTTCATGTCTCGACCATTTCGAGACTCCTGGTCATGTCCTTAATCACATCCGGGACTCCGAACAAACTTCGATACATCAAAACTCATAAACTCATAATATAACTGTCATCGAAACCTTAAGCATGCGGACCCTACGGGTTCGAGAACTATGTAGACATGACCGACAACCGTTTCTGGTCAATAACCAATAGTTGAACCGAGATGCTCATATTAGCTCCTACATATTCTACGAAGATCTTTATCGGTCAAACCGCACAACAACATACATTGTTCCCTTTGTCATCGGTATGTTACTTGCGCGAGATTCGATCGTCGGTATCCTAATACCTAGTTCAATCTCGTTACCGGCAAGTCTCTTTACTCGTTACTTAATTCATCATTACGTAACTAACCCATTAGCTACATTGCATGCAAGGCTTATAGTGATGCGCATTACTGAGAGGGCCCAGAGATACTTCTCCGACAATCAGAGTGACAAAACCTAATCTCAAAATACGCCAACTCAACATGTACCTTTGGAGACACCTGTAGAGCTCCTTTATAATCACTCTGTTACGTTGTGATGTTTGGTAGCACACAAAGTGTTCCTCCGGTAAACGGGAGTTGCATAATCTCATAGTTCTAGGAACTTGTATAAGTCATGAAGAAAGCAATAGCAACATACTAAACGATCAAGTGCTAAGCTAACAGAATGGGTGAAGTCAATCACATAATTCTCCTAATGATGTGATACCATTAATCAAATGACAACACATGTCTATGGTTAGGAAACATAACCATCTTTGATTAATGAGCTAGTCAAGTAGAGGCATACTAGTGACATTAAGTTTGTCTATGCATTCACACATGTATCATGTTTCCGGTTAATACAATTCTAGCATGAATAATAAACATTTATCATGATATGAGGAAATAAATAATAACTTTATTATTGCCTCTAGGGCATATTTCCTTCAGTGTCCCACTTGCACTAGAGTCAATAATCTAGATTACACAGTAATGATTCTAACACCCATGGAGTCTTGGTGTTGATCATGTTTTGCTCGTGGAAGAGGCTTAGTCAACGGGTCTGCAACATTCAGATCCATATGTATCTTGCAAATCTCTATGTCTCCCACCTGGACTTGGTCCTGGATGGAATTGAAGCTTCTCTTGATGTGCTTGGTCCTCTTGTGAAATCTGGATTCCTTTGCCAAGGCAATTGCACCAGTATTGTCACAGAAGATCTTCATTGGTCTTGATGCACTAGGTATGACACCTAGATCGGAAATGAACTCTTTCATCCAGACTCCTTCATTTGCTGCTTCCAAAGCAGCTATGTACTCCGCTTCACATGTAGATCCTGCCACGACGCTTTGTTTAGAACTGCACCAACTGACAGCTCCACCGTTCAATATAAACACGTATCCGGTTTGCGATTTAGAATCGTCCGGATCAATGTCAAAGCTTGCATCGACGTAACCATTTACGACTAGCTCTTTGTCACCTCCATAAATGAGAAACATATCCTTAGTCCTTTCAGGTATTTCAAGAAGTTCTTGACCGCTGCCCAGTGACCCACTCCTGGATTACTTTGGTACCTTCCTGCCAAACTTATTGCTAAGCATACCTGGTACACAGCATTGCATACATGATAGAGTCTATGGCTGAAACATAGGGAACATCTTTGATTTTCTCTCTATCTTCTACTGTGGTCGGGCATTGAGTCTGACTCAACTTCACACCTTGTAATACAGGCAAGAACCGTTTCTTTGCCTGATCCATTTTGAACTTCTTAAAAACTTTATCAAGGTATGTCCTTTGTGAATGTCCAATTAAGCGTCTTGATCTATCTCTATAGATCTTGATGCCCAATATGTAAGCAGCTTCACCGAGGTCTTTCATCGAAAAAGTTTTATTCAAGTATCCCTTTATGATATCTAGAAATTCTATATCATTTCCAATCAACAATATGTAATCTACATATAATATCAAAAATGCTACAGAGCTCCCACTCACTTTCTTGCAAATACAGGCTTCTACAAAAGTCTGTATAAAACCATATGCTCTGGTCACACTATCAAAGCGTTTATTCCAACTCCGAGAGGCTTGCACTAGTCCATAAATGGATTGCTGGAGCTTGCACACTTTGTTAGCATCTTTTGGATCGACAAAACCTTCTAGCTGTATCATATACAACTCTTCTTCCAGAAATCCATTCAGGAATGCAGTTTTGACATCCATTTAACAAATTTCATATTCATAAAATACGGCAATTGCTAACATGATTCGGACAGACTTAAGCATCGCTACGGGTGAGAAAGTCTCATCGTAGTCAACCCCTTGAACTTGTCGAAAACCTTTCGCAACAAGTTGATCTTTGTAGACAGTTACATTACCATCAGCGTCAGTCTTCTTCTTGAAGATCCATTTATTCTCGATGGCTTGCCGATCATCGGGCAAGTCAACCAAAGTCCATACTTTGTTCTCATACATGGATCCCATCTCAGATTTCATGGCCTCAATCCATTTTGCGGATTCTGGGCTCATCATCGCTTCCTCATAGTTCGTAGGTTCGCCATGGTCAAGTAACATGACTTCCAGAATAGGATTACCGTACCACTCTGGTGCGGATCTTACTCTGGTTGACCTACGATGTTTGGTAGTAACTTGATCTGAAGTTTCATGATCAATATCATTAGCTTCCTCACTGATTGGTGTAGTTGTCACAGGAACCGGTTCTGGTGATGAACTACTTTCCAATAAGGGAGCAGGTACAGTTACCTCATCAAGTTCTACTTTCCTCCCACTCACTTCTTTCGAGGGAAACTCCTTCTCTAGATAGGATCCGAATTTAGCAACAAAAATATTGCCCTCAGATCTGTGATAGAAGGTGTACCCAATTGTCTCTTTTGGGTATCCTATGAAGACACATTTCTCCGATTTGGGTTCGAGCTTATCTGGTAGAAGTTTCTTCACATAAGCATCGCAGCCCCAAACTTTAAGAAATGACAACTTTGGTCTCTTGCCAAACCACAGTTCATAAGGCGTCGTCTCAACGGATTTTGATTATGCCCTATTTAACGTGAATGCGGCCATCTCTAAAGCATAACCCCAAAACGATAGCGGTAAATTAGTAAGAGACATCATAGATCGCACCATATCTAGTAAAGTACGATTACGACATTCGAACACACCATTTCATTGTGGTGTTCCGGGTGGCGTGAGTTGCGAAACTATTCCGCATTGCTTCAAATGTAAACAAAACACGTAACTCAAATATTCTCCTCCACGATCAGATCATAGAAACTTTATTTTCTTGTTACGATGATTTGCCACCTCACTCTGAAATTCTTTGAACTTTTCAAATGTTTCAGACTTGTGTTTCATCAAGTAGATATACCCATATCTGCTCAAATCATCTGTGAAGGTGAGAAAATAACGATACCCAACGCGAGCCTCAATATTCATTGGACCACATACAACTGTATGTATGATTTCAAACAAATCAGTTGCTCGCTCCATAGTTCCGGAGAACGGCGTTTTAGTCATCTTGCCCATGAGGCACGGTTCGCAAGTACCAAGTGATTCATAATCCAGTGATTCCAGAAGTCCATCAGTATGGAGTTCCTTCATGCGCTTTACACAAATATGACCCAAACGGCAGTGTAACAAATAAGTTGCACTATCATTATCAACTCTACATCTTTTGGCTTCAACTTTATGAATATGTGTATCACTATTATTGAGATTTAATAAAAATAGACCACTCTTCAAGGGTACATGACCACAAAAGATATTACTCATATAAATAGAACAACCATTATTCTCTGATTTAAATGAATAACCGTCTTGCATCAAACAAGATCTAGATATAATGTTCATGCTCAACGCTGGCACCAAATAACAATTATTCAGGTCTAAAACTAATCCCGATGGTAGATGTAGAGGTAGCGTGTCGACCGCTATCACATCGACTTTGGAACCATTTCCCACGTGCATCGTCACCTCGTCCTTAGCTAATCTTTGCTTAATCCATAGTCCCTATTTCGAGTTGCAAATATTAGCAATAGAACCAGTATCAAATACCCAGGTGCTATTGCAAGCATTAGTAAGGTACACATCAATAACATGTATATCACATATACCTTTGTTCACCTTGCCATCCTTCTTATCCACCTAATACTTGGGGCAGTTCTGCTTCCAGTGTCCAGTCTGCTTGCAGTAGAAGCACTCAGTCTCAGGCTTAGGTCCAGATTTGGGTTTCTTCTCTTGAGCAGCAACTTGCTTGCTGTTCTTCTTGAAGTTCCCCTTCTTCTTCTCTTTACCTTTTTTCTTGAAACTGGTGGCCTTATTGACCATCAACACTTGATGCTCCTTCTTGATTTCTACCTCCACAGCCTTTAGCATTGCGAAGAGCTCGGGAATAGTCTTGTCCATCCCTTGCATATTATAGTTCATCACGAAGCTCTTGTAGCTTGGTGGCAGTGATTGAAGAATTCTGTCAATGACACTATCATCAGGAAGATTAACTCCTAGTTGAATCAAGTGATTATTATACCCAGACATTTTGAGTATATGTTGACTGATAGAATTATTCTCCTCCATCCTACAACTATAGAACTTATTGGAGACTTCATATCTCTCAATCAGGGCATTTGCTTGAAATATTAACTTCAACTCCTGGAACATCTCATATGCTCCATGATGTACAAAATGTCGTTGAAGTCCCGGTTCTAAGCCGTAAAGCAAGGCACACTAAACTATCGAGTAGTCATCAGCTTTCCTCTGCCAGACGTTCTTAATGTCGTCACTTGCATCTACAGCAGGCCTGGCACCTAACGGTGCTTCCAGGACGTAATTCTTCTGTGCAGCAATGAGGATAATCCTCAAGTTACGAACCTAGTCCGTGTAATTGCTACCATCATCTTTCAACTTAGCTTTCTCAAGGAACGCACTAAAATTCAACGGAACAACAACACGAGCCATCTATCTACAACAAACATAGACAAGCAAAATACTATCAGGTACTAAGTTCATGATAAATTTAAGTTCAATTAATCATATTACTAAAGAACTCCCACTTAGACAGACATCTCTCTAGTCATCTAAGTGATCACGTGATGCAAATCCACTAAACCATGTCCGATCATCACGTGAGATGGAGTAGTTTTCAACGGTGAACATCACTATGTTGATCATATCTACTATATGATTCACGCTCGACCTTTCGGTCTCCGTGTTCCGAGGCCATATCTGTATATGCTAGGCTCATCAAGTTTAACCTGAGTATTCCGCGTGTGCAACTGTTTTGCACCCGTTGTATTTGAACGTAGAGCCTATCACACCCGATCATCACGTGGTGTCTCAGCACGAAGAACTTTCGCAATGGTGCATACTCAGGGAGAACACTTCTTGATAATTAGTGAGAGATCATCTTATAATGCTACCGTCAATCAAAGCAAAATAAGAAGCATAAAGGATAAACATCACATGCAATCAATATAAGTGATATGATATGGCCATCATCATCTTGTGCTTGTGATCTCCATCTTCGAAGCACCGTCGTGATCACCATCGTCACCGGCGCGAAACCTTGATCTCCATGGTAGCATCATTGTCGTTTCCGCCATCTATTGCTTCTACGACTATCGCTACCGCTTAGTGATAAAGTAAAGCAATTACAGGGCGTTTGCATTTCGTACAATAAAGCGACAATCATATGGCTCCTGCCAGTTGCCGATAACTTCGGTTACAAAACATGATCATGTCATACAATAAAATATAGCATCACGTCTTGACCATATCACATCACAACATGCCATGCAAAAACAAGTTAGACGTCCTCTACTTTGTTGTTGCAAATTTTACGTGGCTGCTACAGGCGGAGCAAGAAACATTCTTACCTACGCATCAAAAAACACAACGATAGTTCGTCAAGTTAGTGCTAAGCTTCGCAAGGACCGGGCATAGCCACACTCGGTTCAACTAAAGCACGTCGGTAGAACCAGTCTCGCGTAAACGTACGCGTAATGTCGGTCCGGGCCGCTTCATCCAACAATACCGCCGAACCAAATTATGACATGCTGGTAAGCAGTATGACTTGTATCGCCCACAACTCACTTGTGTTCTACTCGTGCATATAACATCTATGCATTAAACCTGGCTCTGATAGCACTGTTGGGGACACCTGTAGAGCTCCTTTATAATCACCCAGTTACGTTGTGACATTTGGTAGAACACAAAGTGTTCCTCCGGTAAACGGGAGTTGCATAATCTCATAGTTGTAGGAACTTGTATAAGTCATGAAGAAAGCAATAGCAACATACTAAACGATCAAGTGCTAAGCTAACGGAATGGGTCAAGTCAATCACATCATTCTCCTAATGATGTGATCACGTTAATCAAATGACAACGCATGTCTATGGTTAGGAAACATAACCATCTTTGATTAATGAGCTAGTCAAGTAGACACATACTAGTGACATTAAGTTTGTCTATGCATTCACACATGTATCATGTTTCCGGTTAATACAATTCTAGCATGAATAATAAACATTTATCATGATATGAGGAAATAAATAATAACTTTATTATTGCCTCTAGGGCATATTTCCTTCAATATATACCCCTCCACCCACTCTTCATTCATGGAGAGAGCCATCAGAACATGCCTACACTTCCAACATACATTTTCTGAGAGAGAACCACCTACACTTGTGTTGAGACCAAGATATTCCACTCCTATCATATGAATCTTGATCTCTAGCCTTCCCCAAGTTGCTTTCGACGCAAATCTTCTTTCCACCAAATCCAAATCCTGTGAGAGGGAGTTGAGTGTTGGGGAGACTATCATTTGAAGCATAATAGCAAGGAGTTCATCATCAACACACCATTTGTTACTTTTTGGAGAGTGGTGTCTCCTACATTGGCTAGGTGTCACTTGGGAGCCTCTGACAAGATTGTGGAGTTAAACCAAGGAGTTTGTAAGGGCAAGGAGATCACCTACTTCATGAAGATCTACCCCTAGTGAGGCAAGTCCTTCGTGGGTGACGGCCATGGTGGGATAGACAAGGTTGCTTCTTCGTGGACCCTTCGTGGGTGGAGCCCTCCATGGACTCGCGCAGCCGTTACACTTTGTGGGTTGAAGTCTCCATCAACGTGGATGTACGATAGCACCACCTATCCGACCCAAGACAAAAACATCTGTGTCTCCTATTGCGTTTGCACTCTCCAAACCCTTCCCCTTACATTCTTGTAAGTTGCATGCTTTACTTTCCGCTGCTCATATACTCTTTGCATGCTTGCTTGAATTGTGTTAAGAATGCTTGAACCGTGGTAAGTTGCTAAAATCTGCCAAGAACTTAAATTGGGAAAAGGATAGATTTTTATTTGGTCAAGTAGTTTAATCACCCCTCCTCTAGACATACTTGCGATCCTACAGTATCTTTTTGCAAAATTCCCAATTGTTTCCTTCCTATCTGTCAGATATAAATCGAACGGCCTATATTGCAAGAAAAAAAAGTATAGAGAAAAAAGTAGACAGTAGAGAACTAGAGATAAATATTAAATATTAAATATTAAATAAATATAACAGTAGAGAAGAGAGTAGAGATAGCAGAGACGTCGGGAAAGGATCGCGCACGCGCGGGAAAAAGCGGTCGGGCGTGCGCTAGTTTTGGCGCGTGGCCTCGGTGATGCCCTCCCACCGCTCTGTGCCTTGCCACCGCTCTCTCCCCGCTCTGTGCCTCGCCACCGCTCTCTCCCCGCTCTTTGTCGCCTCGCCGCTGCCGTGCTACCATGCCGCCGCGTCGCCGGGAAACGTGGGGATACCGCGGCATCCGCGCGCGCCCCTCTGGTGGATTCTCCGCCAAGATCCGGTTCCGCGGGATGCGCCTCGGCCTTAGCAATTTCGACATCACCAACGAGGCCGCCCGCGCGTACGACGCGGTGGCGTGGCGCCTCCGGTGGCTAGAACATTGAACTTCCCCAACGTGCCCACTCGGGAGCGGGCGCAGGAGATTGCGCCTCTGCCGCGGCTTAGCACCGACGAGGATCGTCGCGACAACCAGAGGCGGGAGCACCGTATCGGCATTGCCGAGATGGACGAGGAAGCCATGGTGTTGTGGCGCCAACACTTACCGTAGGACATCATCAACGAGCGCGAGTTCTACGCGCAAAGGAGGGCAGAGAGGGATAAGAGGAGCGCGGAGCAAGCCGCCTATCGCAAGGACAAGCGTAGGCGAAAAGCGGACGCTCAATTCAACATGAGGCTAAGAGTAGCGTCGCCATGGGAATCCTACCATGATCGGTATCTTCACGCCTACAGTCAGGCGTCGGAGGAGGACATCACCGAGGAGGAGTCTGACGACGAGGAGTAGTTGAATTATCTTTTTTTATCTATCTATGCTGAGAACTATCCTCTACTCTCTAGTCTCTACTTCTCGATCTCAGCACCGTAACGCTTTTTAAAGCGCCGCGCTTTGTGATTCTGTTGGAGATGCTCTAACATGGCAGACGAGTGCTTTAATGTTGCCCACAAGATGCTCGAGTATTACTAATAGTATATTTTTCTTGCCATGTTGAGATTTTAAAACCATGAGTGCGAACATGTAGAGGAGCAATGAAGACCAAACATGGGATATTGGGGACATCTTCAAGGAGCGTGGCAAGTTAAAGAGGAGCTGCACCAAACCTGTAAAACGAGGTTTGGTAAGTAACATCCCTTCAGTTACTTTCATTTATGTTGGGGATATAACTATTTGTGTACGCCGCCCAGGAGGGGCCGGGTTACAGAAAGAGGATTCACCAGAGAGAAGCCCAAGACCAAGCATGAAGATGGCGGTTCAAGAGAGGGCTTAAGGCCCACAGGCGACTTAAGGCCCGTTGTAGTAAACCGCCGTAATGGCATGACTTGTATCATAAGGTAGATTTAACTAGTCACCGAGTCGGACACTGTTATAAGCCGGCCTGGACTCTGTAAGCCACAGGGCGTCAACCCGTGTATATAAGGGGACGACCTGCTGGCGGCTTAGGGCAAGAAACAACTCATCGAGAGCCGGGTATAGCGTATCTCGCTCCCTAGACATCGAAACATCAATACCAACCCAACTAGACGTATGCCTTACCTTCACCGTAAGGGGCCGAACTAGTATAAAACCTCTCGTGTCCTTTGTCCCAATTTAAGCCCTTCAAGCTTCCTAGTTGCGATGGCTCCACAACTAAGTCCTTTCATGAGGACATCTGACATGACAATTCCACGACTGTTGGCGCCCATCGTGGGGCCAGCACATGGTGGATTTGAGTTCTTGAAGGGCAACTTCGAAGGGCTCAAGGGATATGTAGTGGGTCGGATGACCAAGAGTCGTCGCGGCAAGATCTACATCAACGACGAAGGTTGGGGTCCCGACGCCGACTCAATTGAGTACGGATACCGGGTCCCCTTGGTGGAATCCACGTCTTCATCGGCCATATCGGTGACCCGGGCCCTGAGCCGGACAACTGCACCGACCTCGTCGAGACGGCTCAGCGTGCAAGGAAGACCTGGACTCAACCTGTTGTAAAGCGTGCCTTCGTGGGCTACATCCACGGAGATGAACTCTCTGAAGGATCTGAAGATAGGGTAGAGACGGCCGTCGTCTCAGACAGTGATTCGTCTACCGGCTCAACAGATTCGTTGTACCAAGTGCAAGACGGCGTGCTCAGGGGCTGTTCCGATGGCATCAGTATTCCGGACCCCAGTGAGCCGCCAAGATGTGCAGGAGTCTTCATGGATGGGACTCAGCCCGGTTCAAACTCTACAGCCGCTGCAGCAGTAACGTCCGGGTTAGGAGCAGCCGGGGCAGGCGGCCCCATGCGCCCACCGGCTCAGGTGCTGGTAGACCTCATGGACAACCTTACGGCCCTATTAACCGTGATGGTTATTCCTGTAGACAAAGATGAGCATGACGCGGAGGTAGCACGGGTGCGTGAGGAGATAGCTCAGACCAAGGAGGCCTTGGCAGCGGAGGATACTAGACTAGCTACAGAGCGGGCGGCTCTAGACACCCGGGCACAGCGGTTGCAGTCAGAAGCTTACCAGCTCACGATGAGCTTAAACGCATCCAATGATGTAATGAGGAGGAGACATCAGAAAACCCAGTCCCGTTTACCTCCGAATTACGACCCTCTGGTTCTTTTTGCTACACCCGGAGCCGGCCCAAGTAACCCGCCAGAGGCCAATCAGCTTATGACAGCTGGAACAGAAGGGCCGGCTCAGCATCGGGAGATGGCACCACCTCACGTGAGCATGCCACCACCGCGTTATGTGCCAATTGCACCGGGTCACTTTTCCAACCCCATGGAGAACTTAATTGCAGCTTCAACACGTTTGGCGGCTCTTCCCATGGACGGTGATGACCCGGCGGCAGTGGAGACCCGGAGAGTCAAAGAACTTCTCCAGACGGCCTTAGCTCAGCAGGAGACCTATTCTTACAGCCGGGACAGAATTCATTCAACTCCCCCGCCTTGGTTAGCGCCGGCAGGCACATGGAGTCGGAAGCTTTGTCAAGCAACGCCCAATGCCGTAACCAGCCCGGTGGCTATAATCCGGTGCAAGATCAAACACGTCAGGAGAACGAGCGGGCAGCTCAGTTAGCGGCTCAACAGACGGCACATCAAGATTTTCTAGAGTATCCAACAACCTCCGTTGAGGCGGGATTAGCCACTAGAGCCGGTGGTGTTCCTTGTCTGGTGCCGCCTTTGCGTAATGTGCGGTTGCCCAAGGACTTCAAGGGACCTCGAAAGGTGTCGAATTACACAGCCGACTTACAGCCTGGAGCATGGATCGAGAGTTATGAGATGGCCATGGAGCTGTTGGAAGTCAGTGATGCGGCGATGGCTAAATATTTCATCATGATGTTAGATGGAACGGCCCGTTCTTGGTTAAAAGGTTTGCCACCCAATTTCATTGGTTCATGGGAAGAGTTAAAGGCCCGGTTCATCCAGAACTTTAAGGACACTTGTAAGCAATCTATGTCGATTGTGGACTTGACGAATTGTAAGCAGGGGGAGGGTGAATCCACCACCCATTGGGTACGCCGGGTCAAGGAGATAATTCATTCATTTGACAAGATGGATGCCGGCTCTGCAGTCCTTATGTTCGAGAAGAATTGTTGCTTTGAGCCGCTGAGGCAGAAACTAGGGCGCCTTAAACGTGACTGCAAGGATATGGGTACGCTGATGGCGGCTTTAGTTAAGTATGCCGATTCTGATAGTACCAAGGATCCCGCGTCTGACGATGAGAAGACAGGGAAGGGAAAAAGGAATGGCAATGGAAAGGGTCAACAACATAACCCCGGGAACCAAAGCGGCAATAAGCGTAAGGCGGACGGTAACCCGGAGTTTGTGGCTAATGCCAATATGCAAGGTAACAATCAGAGACATAAGGGTAAGCTGCCTCAATCCGGCGGGTCAGGGCCATCTCTTGAGAAGCTACTCAATGAGCCCTGCCCGAGACACAGCACCAGGGAGCGGCCTGCCACACACCTATGGAAAGATTGCGTGATCATGAAGGCGTTTAAGAATTCCAACACCTATGATGGCCATAATGGGTCTGGTGGCGGTTCAGGGGCTGGCGGTTTTCATGGCCCGGGGGGCGGCTCAGGCTCCGGCTTTCAGGGACGTCATGGAGGTTATACTCAATAGCAGTCTGGTCAAGGAGAGCAGCAGCAGCAGCAGCAGTCGGGTTATCAAAGCAACCCGAAGCAGTTGAATGGTGGGCAGTACCACGTGTTTACTACTAGTTTATGCAAACGTGACTAGAAGGTTCATAAGAGGGCCGTGAATTCTGTCGAGCCGGCAGTTCCCCGTTACTTGAGGTGGTCCGAACAGCCATTGTATGGAGCAGAGAAGATCACCCTCCATGGGTCGATAATCCGGGTCAGTTGGCCTTAGTGGTAGCACGTCAGGTTGGTGGATATAAATTCACTAAGGTACTCATGGACGGGGGTAGTAGCATCAATATCCTCTATTATGAGACCTTTCGACGCATGGGATTAACTGATAAAAAACTAAGAACGTCCAACACTGTTTTCCATGGAGTGGTTCCTAGTAAGTCGGCTTACCCAGTTGGCAAGATTGAGCTGGAGGTGGCCTTCGGAGACGAATACGACTCCAGAGCTGAGAAGTTGACGTTTGAGGTGGTCAAAATCAGGAGCCCATATCATGCTCTATTCGGGCGGCCGGCTTATGCTAAGTTCATGGCCCGTCCGTGTTATGTTTATTTACAGCTCAAGATGCCGGGTCACAAGGGCACCATCACTGTGCATGGAAGTTGGAAGGTGGCATTGGAGTGTGAAGAAGGCGACGCGGCTTATGCTGAGTCGGCCTGTGCGGCGGAGGAGCTCAAATTTTATCAAGATAATGTTGACCCAGCGAATATGACCTCCCTGAAGAAACCAACTACAGAGCACGACCCGGCGTTGAAGTTTAAATCGGCTGCCGAGACAAATCTTGTTGACTTTACCCGGGGTGACCCTTCTAAGCAGTTCAGCATCAGCAGCAATTTGGATCCCAAATAGGAAAGCGCGCTCATCGAGTTCATCCGTGAGAACCGGGACATCTTTGCATGGAAACCTTCTAACATGTCGGGTGTACCGAGGGAACTCGCTGAGCACACTCTCAATATTGATCCGAAGTATAAGCCGGTCAGGCAGTTTCTCTGGCATTTTAACGAAGAGAGACGGAAAGCTATTGGAGAGGAAGTCGCCCGGCTCTTAGCGATCGGGTTTATTATTGAAGTTTTTCACCCGGAGTGGTTGGCTAACCCGGTGCTTGTCCTCAAGAAGAACGGCACTTGGCGGATGTGTGTGGACAACACGGATTTAAACAAGGCTTGTTCGGCTGATCCCTTTGCTCTCCCCCGTATTGATCAAATCATTGATGCTACGGCGGGTTGTGAACGTTTGAGTTTTTTGGATGCTTACTCTGGTTATCATCAGATCAAAATGGTAGTTAAGGACCAGAGAAGACGGCTTTCATCACTCCGTTTGGAGCCTTCTATTATGTATCTATGCCATTTGGACTCAAAAGTGCCCAGGCGACTTATCAGCGGTGTGTGCAGAACTGTTTGCACGATCAAATTGGGCGTAATGTTCATGCTTACGTGGATGACATTGTGGTGAAGCCCAGAGAAAAGGAAACCTTGATATCTGACTTGAAAGAGACCTTTGATAATCTCCGGGTTTACAAGATGATGCTTAACCCGGCCAAGTGTGTGTTTGGTGTACCTGCGGGCAAGCTCTTAGGTTTTCTGGTGTCAAACAGAGGCATCAAAGCTAACTTGGAGAAGATTAAGGCGATTACCTCTCTGGCTAAGCCGGCGTGCATCAATGATGTTCAACGACTGGCGGGTCATGTTGCCGCTTTAAGCCGGTTCATAAGCCAGTTAGGTGAGAAGGCGCTACCGCTATATCAGATGATGAAGAAAACAGACACTTTTGTCTGGAGTGATGCTGCTGATGCTGCCTTTGAAGACTTGAAGAGACAGTTGTCTGAACCGCCGGTTCTTGCGGCTCCCATTGATAAAGAGCCGTTGCTGCTATACGTGGCTCCCAATTCACGAGCCGTCAGTGTTGCCATCGTGGTGGAGCGTAAGGAAACTGGCAAGGAGCATCTGGTTCAACGACCAGTTTATTACATCAGTGAGGTGCTCATTGAGTCTAAACAAAGGTATCCACATTGGCAGAAACTCGTTTACAGAGTGTTCATGGCCAACCGGAAATTGAAGCAATACATTCAAAGTCATCCTATAACTGTGGTAAGTTCTGCCCCTTTGGGAGATATCATCCAGAATAGGGAGGCCGCAGGACGAGTCGCCAAGAGGGCCATCGAGCTTGGGCCTCATGATTTGAAGTATATGCCACGTACTGCCATTAAGTCTCAGGCCTTGGTGGACTTTATCAATGATTGGACAGAATTACAGGCACCTGAGGAGAAGCCGGATAACACATATTGGACTATTCATTTTGACGGGTCCAGGCAGCTAGAAGGCTTGGGGACTGGAGTGGTTTTAACTTCCTCTCGAGGTGACAAATTTTGTTATGTACTCCGGCTTATGTTTCCATGTACTAACAATGCAGCAGAGTATGAGGCCTTACTCCATGGTCTCCGGATGGCTAAGGAGATGAACTTAAGACGGGTAAGATGCTTGGGCGACTCAGATCTCGTGGCTCAACAGGTGTCAGGCAAGTGGGATTCCAAGGATCCCCTTATGGCGGCTTATCGTCGTGAAGTAGATGTTGTGGCTGGTCACTTCAAGGGTTATCAAGTGGAGCACATTGATCAAAGGAAGAATGAGGCGGCTGATGCTTTAAGCCGGTTGGGATCCCAACATAAGCCGGTGCCACCGAACACCTTTCTCGATATTTTACATAACCCTTCTGTCAAGGTGCCTACCGAGGAAGAGCTAGTAGTACCAGACCCGGAGGCACGGCTGGTGGCGGCTCTTCACGTTAACCCAGATTGGACAATGCCCTATTTGGCTTATATGATCTGGGGTGAGTTACCTGAGGATGAGACCTTGGCAAGACAAATCATCAGACGCTCCAAATCTATGACGATTGTTAACGGCGAGTTACATCGCCTAATTGTCACTGGGGCGTTTCAACGCTGTGTGTCCCCTGCAGAAGGCCAAGAAATACTTCGTGAGATCCATGAAGGGGATTGTGGCCATCATGTCGGGTCAAAATCTCTGGTAGCAAAAGCTTTCCGTCATGGTTTCTACTGGTTGACGGCTCATGCTGATGCGGAAGATCTGGTCAGCAAATGTGACGGTTGTCAAAAGTTCTCATGACGAGCTCATGTGCCGGCTCAAGAATTGAGGATGATCCCAATCACTTGGCCATTTGCAGTCTGGGGGCTTGACATGGTTGGGACTTTCAAGAGGTCTAAGGATAAAAAGACACATCTCCTGGTGGTAGTGGATAAGTTTACAAAGTGGGTTGAGGCAGAGCCGGTCAGTAAGAGTGATGCAGCCACGGCAGTTCAATTCATGAAAAAGGTGATCTTTCGTTTTGGTTTCCCACATAGCATCATAACTGATAATGGCACTAATCTCTCCAACGGTGCCATGGAGGAGTTCTGTCAAAGAGAACATATCCGGCTTGATGTTTCGGCTGTTGCTCATCCTCAATCCAATGGTCAAGCAAAAAGAGCTAATCAAGAGATCATGAAAGGTATCAAGCCCCGGCTATTAGTCCCCTTACAGCAGACTCCGGGTTGTTGGGTGGAGGAGTTACCTTCTGTGTTATGGAGCATCAACACTACACCTAACAGATCTACAGGCTACATGCCTTACTTTATGGTGTATGATGCAGAGGCGGTACTACCAAGTGACATCCGGCATGATTCACCCTGCGTGGCGGCTTACGTTGAGGCTGACAATGAAGAAGCTCGTCAAAATGCACTTGACTTGCTGGCTGAGGAGCGAGACTTGGCAATAGCCCGCTCGGCGATTTATCAACAAGACCTGCGCCGCTATCACAGCCTCCGTGTTAGGATAAAAACCTTTCAGGAAGGTGACTTGGTGCTCCGGCTCATCCAGGATCAGTCTGATATGCACAAGCTATCCCCATCTTTGGAAGGACCCTTTGTGGTCAGCAAGAATCTGCACAACGGGTCATACTACCTCATCGATGTTCGAGAGCACAAAGACTCACGTAAGTTGGAGGAGGAGACCCGCCGGCCGTGGAATATTGCTCATCTCCAGCCTTATTATACTTAAGCCACCGGCTTTCAAGATGTATATATTTTTTGCCGCTGTATATTATATAAAGAAATAAAGCAGGACCTTTGTCCTTTTTACCCTCAAAAAGCTATGTGTCTTCTTTATCAGGTAGTGGAGATAATCAACAGGGAGCGGATCACATCTGAATACGGCTTTCCCTTTGGACTGGCTTATGATCATATCTGAATCTAGCCATGGTCACTTGGGGGCTTCCTGTTCAAACATAGGTCATTTTCGAACCAAAGAGAACATAGCTGTCGATACCCACTTGATCGGCATACTGCCAAACCCACTTGGGGGCTTCTTGATCATATTTGAATCACAGCTTAACCCCTTTGGGTCTGACATGGATCGTATTCGAATCAGCAGCATTAAACAACTCTTATGTTCACTTGGGGGCTTCCTGTTCAAACATAGGTCGTATTCGAACCAAAGAGAACATAGCTGTCGATACCCACTTGATCGGCATCGCCAAAGCCACTGGGGGCTATATGATCGTATCCGAATCTTAGCTTAACCCCTTTGGGACGGTTTTCTGATCGTATTCAAATCAGGAGCCTCTGAACATTGCTTATAAATATAATTACTTTAACTGTCTTGAAACCTTCTTGAGAAGATGGTTCTTGATTCTTCCGGTTTAATATTGATCACCCCAGGTTCGTAAGTGCCAGGTAAAGCATCAAATAAGCCGGGAAGACTATCAAAGGGGTCGCAGGTATGCTATTGTGATTATATTTAATAAATAATTATGAACCGGCCTATATATGATGTCTTTGGATCATGTTCCGGGTCATCAATACTCTATATAAACCCCTGGCGCGATAAACCGCCAAGAGAATTTTGCTTGTTTTATGTGCAGGATAAGGCAAAGCAAGTTAAACATCAAGGAAATAAGCAGTTAATGTAAGCCAGCATAATATAGTGATGGCGGCTTACGAAATTAATAAGCACCATAAACATGTGCAAGGGCATGACAAACATTAAGAGGTTTTTTCTATCCTATTACAAGACTCCCCGAGTCTGAATAAGTGAAGCATTGTTTTGGTAAAGTTATAAAATGCCTCGCGATTCATTCCTTCGGTGGGCTTGAAGACTCCGGGTTATCCTTCTCCTCCTCTCCGTCGGTTGCTTTCTCCTGGAAGGTGGACGAGGCCCAGTCAATGCCACTTAAGGCTTCAAACTCAGCCTCATCATCTATTAAACCGGCCGGGTCCACTTCAGGGGCAAAGGTATGCTTACGCGTTGGAGGGATCAGGCTGACTTGGTCGTATGGAATGTTTGGAATTCTCTGGTTCTTGCTATCATAGCCCGGCGAATACTTAGTAAGATCAGTATCATTCCCAATAAGAGTCGCAAAGGGACGTACGACTTTGACACAGGCGGTGAAGTCTTGATCATCAAATGTAGTACCGTCCTCCTTCAGGCTTGGATATCCAAGAGAGAGGTCAGTCAAGTCAAGCTCTGGCACCCATGCCTTTGCCCGGCTTAATGCGTCCATGCCTCCCTCTCTTGAAGATGCCCACCTTAAATCCTGAATTCGTTGAGGCAGCACTACGAGATGCTTCAGTACATCTTGAAGGAGGTGGGGAGTGGTATTTGATAAGGCCACAACGGCCAAAGCACGTTATGACCCAGAGTACAGCTGTTCCACTAAGGTATAAACCGCCTTAAGCTTGATCAGCATGTTTTGCTTGAGGTTGGTGCTCCTGGGGCCTGTATGTTCACAAGCACAACAATGAGCCGGAGATAACTATTACAATAACCCTTGGAAGATTACAATGTTTAAGGTTTTTCAGAGTGACTTACCGAAGATGGCTGAGACCATTTGGGATATCTGTCGTTTTAAGTCGGACAGCTCAGTTGTTGCTTCTGCAAGAGATGCTTCTGCCATCTCGGCCCGAGTCACCAGTGAAGCCTTCTCATCAGCCCAGATTTTTCTTCTCCGACTCAAAATTTTGCCTCAACTTCTCTTCTTCAGAGACGCTGAATTCAAACTTGGAGTTGGCTTTCTGAGTTTCAAGCTCTTGAGCTTTCAGCCGGCTCTTCAGGTCATCAAGCTCCAATTCAAATTGACTTATGGAGGCCTGCATTGGTATCAGGTTATGGTAAGAATCATGGTAAGGTAACATTCAAGTCCCAAACATTTTACAAGTAAAGATACTTGGCACTTGGGGGCTAATGTATGCTTAAAGAATTTTTTACCTACCCTGTCGGGTCATACATATTAAGTCTCAAGCACTTTACAAGTAAAGATACTTGACACTTGGGGGCTAATGTGTAACACAAATTCAAAGTCTCATGCTATCATCGGGTTAAATATATTCACCTTAAATCGGACAAACTAACAGTAAGTAGATTTCTAAGCCTACAGCATATTCATTCATAAGCAATAGACTTGGGGGCTGGTACAGTAAGTAAGATTCAGGAAATTAGCATAAGTTATACCTCAGATTTGTGCTGTATTTGTTTCACCATGTCAATTTCCAGGTCACGACTACTATGCACTTGGTTCAGATAGCCCGAGACTATATCACCAATGCTTAAATGAGTATAGTCAGTGATGTCCTGTTTGGCTTTTCGACATTGGGCAAATTCTTCCTTGGCAGTGCATTGGGCAAGAACAGTAGGCCGGCCCGGTTCAACAAATTGACTCTTCAGATATTCAACTTTCGGGTCAGTCTTCTTGGCCGGGCTAGGAGCTTCCAGGTTATCAGAGTTGTGGATAACATCTTCAGTAGGTGGGTCATAATTTGGCACCGGAATATCAGAAGCCGGTTCAGGCGGCGGTTGATGGGTGGAGCCGTCAGGAGCGGACAAGTCAAGCACCGGCTCAGTGACAACCGGGTCTTGGGACGGTTTATTTTTCCGTGCCCTCTTGCTAGGCTTCACTTGCAGGCTGTCAATAAAGGTATAAGGATGAGTATTAAAGTATAAGTATGGAAAAACTTAAAGTAAGAAAGGTTACATTACCCGGGAGCCGTTTTGAAAGCCGGCATGTTTGATTGCATCGACTCGTCAGAGGAAGGAGAGGTATCCTGATAAATGGATTCAGATGAATTGAGAGGTTGGCGAATCAAACCCGCCAAAGGTAAGGCAGAACTTAAATCGGAGATAACCTCGGCCCGACGCTTCCTGGTTACATCGGGTAAGCCGGAGGAGAGTTCTGTGTCTTGATTGGCCCGAGTCTGCCTCTGGTTCTCAAGCTGTTGTTGCTTCAAAAGAAATTGAGGATCTTGGTAAGCTAGAGGATGTGAAAATCTTACTTTCCGGGTCACCCTTCGGATTTTTTGCTTTGGCAAAGGCTCTGAGTCGGAGGGGATTATAGTTACCTCTTCGTCAATTGCTTGACTGTTCCCTTTATCCTCCTGAAAGGGTAGAATGTCAGTAAAATAACGACAAAGGAGTTAAGAAAATCAAAGGATTACCTCTTCATCATCCGAAGAAGAGTCATCCAATTTAAGCATATCGGAGGCGCTGGGTTTCTTCTTCTTTGAGGTGCCCGTCTTAGCGGCTTTCCTTTCGGTTTTCTTGGCTGCCCTGGCTTGTTTGGCAGCCTCGTGGTCATATTTGACCTTCCAGAAATTATCATGGGCATGTGGAAAAAGGTAAGGAATCATAAGTACAAGGAAGGTATAACATGGTAAAGAGTATTTATTAAGATTGGTAACTCACTGCAGGGGCCGGGTTCTTCTTGCAGAAGGGAAGTAAGCCGAAGGCATTGCTAGTTACAGTGCCCTCCTTCAAAAGTGACTGGGTTGTAGCATCTACCACATCATCTGGTAAGTCGTCAGGACTATAGCGCATTGGATCATCCTTCTTGCTTGTGTAAGTACACATTAAGCCGGAGCGGCAGCTTAATGGTAGTATTCGCCAGGTGACCCAGACCCGGACCAGATCGATGTCGTTTAACCCATTTCCTAACATAGCTTTGATATTCTTGATGGTGGGATTGACAGGCAGGCGCTCAACAGCGGTCAACTCATCCGCCAGCTGATGGTTGGATTCAAGGTGCAGGGCGCGAAAATTGGGCAGAGGCTTCTCATCAGCCGGCGAAGTGTCTTGTCAGTAGAACCACGTCTGGTTCCAATCTTTTGGGTGACTCGGCAGCTCGGCATAAGGAAAAAGACAATCTCTCCGCCGCTGGATTGAGATGCCGCAAAGTTCAAGACTAGGCCCGTTCGCACGTTCATTCTGCCGGTTCAAGTAAAAAGTTCTCTGAACAAAGGCAGACTTGGCTCCTCTCCCAGCTACACCTCGCAGAAGACTTGGAAATTGCAAAGGTTTCACACGGAATTGGGTCCAATATCTTGAGGTCTAAGGTCAAAGAAATTTAAAACTTCCCTGAACAATTTTGAGTCGGGAGGGGCAAATCCCCAGTTCATGTGATCTGTGAAAACTATCACCTCCCCTTCTTTGGGTTGAGGCCTCTCTTCAGGCGGGTCAGGGGCACAATAAGACATGACCTCCTTTTTTGGCAGGTGGCCAGACTTCACGAACTCAGCAAGTTTACTCTTAGTAACTATGGATGGGACCCAATTGCAGGTTACAGGGGCCTTGGCCGCTTTAGGTGCCATGACAACAGTTGGCCTGTTGCAAAATAAGAAGATCCGGTTCAATTTTAACCCGGGAGAAATATCCTAATTATTCAAGGTGGCGGCTTAATGAGGGGCCTAATGATATAAGGGTGATTGTGCAACAATATTTAAGCCGCTACAAGTATCAAGAGCAGTTCAAAATTCTTAAGATCATGAGAAGCAAGCAAGGCTCACAGACCAGTGTCAATCATTTAAGCCGGCTACCTGGACAGTTGTGTTTCAGAGCATTTGACAGAAGCAGTTTTCCGGGTGATAAAAACAGATTTCATAATCTTCTACTAATATTTGAGATCAAAGGTCTGTTCTGATATGAAAAATTTTCTAGACCTAGAAACTGATGCAGGCGTGTTCATAGGCTCGAAGGAGGCCTTTTACAGAGAAAGGGATCTGCATTTTATCCTAAACAAGTGCAGAAACAACTACCGCGGCTATTTTATATCATTTTTAGATCAGAAGAGGCTTCTAAGAGGAAAACTAACAAGGGTTGGGCTCTAATGGTGATGAACTCCGACGAACTCGAGGAAGCTCTAATGCAGATCTAAGCAAGGAAGGGAAGGGAACTTACGGATCTGGATGGGCCGCGGAGGTTCATCGCGTTTCTCTGGTCCAACCAGGTCGATGCAGCGGCCTGAGACGGTGAAGACAAGAAGCCCGACAGCAGCAGCGGCGGCGGAGCTCGAGAGGAGGCAAGAGGAAGAAGACGACTGGAAGGAGGAGAATGGGAGACCTAGGTCACACCTATTTATAAGGAGAGGATAACTGAGACGGCGCGGGAAACGAGGAGATAAGAATTATTATCCAGCGGCCCCGATGCCTAGATTTTCGGAACGGTCAATAAAAACAGAGCTCCGTTGAAAGATACGGTGGAACAGAAAAATAATTTAACAAAAGGATGACGTCACATCGTCTTAACCCGGATCCAAGAGATGACGTCATGGCGGGTTAACGGAAACATTTTGCACGGTCTGAAGATTGAGTATATATTGAGGTATTTTAAGATTGACATGAACAGGTTAAAATCAATCTGGGGCCTAATGTTGGCGACATAACTATTTGTGTAAGCCGCCCAGGAGGGGCCGGGTTACGCAAAGAGGATTCACCAGAGAGAAGCCCAAGACCAAGCATGAAGATGGCGGTTCAAGAGAGGGCTTAAGGCCCACAGGCCACTTAAGGCCCGTTGTAGTAAACCGCCGTAATGGCATGAGTTGTATCATAAGGTAGATTTAACTAGTCACCGAGCCGGACACTGTTATAAGCCGGACGGGACTCTGTAAGCCACAGGGCGTCAACCCGTGAATATAAGGGGACGACCTGCTGGCGGCTTAGGACAAGAAACAACTCATCGAGAGCCGGGTATAGCGTATCTCGCTCCCTGGTCATCGAAACATCAATACCAACCCAATTAGACGTAGGCCTTACCTGCACCGTAAGGGCCGAACTAGTATAAAACCTCTCGTGTCCTTTGTCCCGATTTAATTCCTTCAAGCTTCCTAGTTGCGATGGGTCCACAACTAAATCCTTTCACGAGGACATCTGACGTGACAATTCCATGATAGTTTAGCCTCGTGTTCTTTGATGTGTATATGTTGTAGGTTCTGTTTCTCTTAATCGTTGTGTTCTTCGATATGTAATAAGAAGAGTCTTAATCGTCCTAATGCTTTCATTTTTAGCTTGATGTAGGAAGTGGGTGTTCTCACCTTGTAGTCTGTTTTTATTTTTTTTTCCTTTTAATTCACGTCTCCGAGTTCTGTTTATCTGGCTTCTACTAAATGGATCTAGGTTGCTCTGAGTATTGATCTAAAAAAGAAGTAACTTCATGTCAGGATGCAGTTCCTGCGAGGAGATAAGTATGGTCAACCTCGAGATCATGTTTCCAAAATGAGGCTGGATTACACACAAGGTGCCAGATCCCTAATGATGCCGGATTAGACACAAGGTGCAAATTTACAGATGATGCTGGATTGCACACAAGCCAAGTGGAGTCGTCAGCTGTTCGTGTCCTCGTGGTATTAGTAAAGGCTGAAAGAAAGCGTGCAACAGCCCTTGAGAATGTTGCTAAGTTCCTGAAGAAGCGAAAAGAGCAATCATATGCTCTCTTCACCCAAGCCAAAGAAGAGATGGAAGAAGCCAGAAATAAGCTAGCAGAGGCAGAGCAGGCTATGCGTATCCTGCTATCTAAAATTGTTGTCAATACAAAATTTCCTTCATAATAGCTAGGTTCAAATGTTTATCCAGTTAGCATGCATGTTGTGATGTCCGTGCATCTACTGATGTGGCACAAAATGTTTTTTTTCGGGTCATGAAATAACAACAATTACTTTCCAAACAATAAAAGACGAAGCATTGGACATGGTGTAGTTCACGCGCAAGCCCGACATTCCAAGTTCAACTTCCACATCAAACTCATGTTCACAGATATCTACACATTCATACATGATGTCCACAACCATGATTCACTTCAAAGCCAAAAAAACGTGAGGAGAGTTAGAAATAAAGAAAAATCTCTACTAGTTCCTGCTACCAGTGCGAGCACAATAAGTCAAGACCATGCGTAAGTTAATTATATTTTAGTCATTTTTTGTGTTCTAAAATGCCTGTCGGCTCATGGAAGGATGTGTTGCCGGCACATGCGCGGATTCAATGAAGGCAGGCGAGACAGTCTTAGGCTGGTTGCACATGGCGAGGAGGCGTGCTCAGCCGGGCCTGCAGCGAGTGCGGCCCTCTTGGCCGGCGCGCCAGTTCAATGCCTGCGCTATGAGAGGTCGCGTCCGTGTCAGAGCAATCACTCCCTCCAGTATTTTTTGTTTGGGTATAACAAAATCTCGTTTTCCATTCACATTTTACAAGTAAAATTCGTGGACAAACTTTGACCCAAAGTACGATGGGGACTAGTAAACCAGAATGGAGGTAGTAGTTTTAATCAAAGAAGGGTTTCCCCTTCCGATTTTCATTACTGAAAACCAGCATCTAAATCTAAACCATAGCATTTGCCCTAGAACTACCAGGTTCAACATCTCGCAACATAAACCCATACAACCATACGCCAAGGAGGTACGTAGTACTATGAATTCAATATTCGCTCCGTACAAATCGTTCTAAAAACTACTTACTACTTATAACGCGCCATTGAAAATTGGAACTCTTAACCCCGTGTCGGTGTACTAAAGTAGGGGTACCTTAGTATCTCGAACTTGTGCACGGGCAGTCGCAGCGCCCCGCGGCAAGGCTTGCTGGGTGACCGCCAAGGCCCTCCGTGGTTCCTTTGGAGCCATTCAAGACACAAGTGTTCAAGACAAGAAAACAAAGCCCCGGCAAGAGGAGCTTGCCGGGAAGACCAACCAAGGCCCGGTAAGCGACAAGCTTCTAGACGCCCGGCGAGAGGAGCTTGCCGGGAAGGCCAACCAAGGCATTTCAAGGAACTTGCCGCGACGCGCCTCGCGTCCCAGGAAGGCCCGGCGAGCTACAAGCTTCCGGACGCGACAAGACAACGACCGCGGCAAGGCGCTTGCCGCGACAAAGCTACCGCTTTGCGCCCGCGCTCCAGCACATCCACCAACGTGTCGCCCTGGGGCCTTTCCAAGCGCGCGTGGCGAGAGGATGTGCAGCCAGCGGTGCGAGGTGGCAAGCGGAGATGACAAGATGGCCATCGTGGCAAGGGGTGGCGCCCCTAACGGTCAGTTTTCTGCACTGTTTGGGCGACACAGACGGGCATTTAATGCCTTTGTCCCCTTCCGTCAGGGTTAGGTAGGATGCACTGTACAAGTAGTTGTACCAACCACCTCTTTTCCATTTTTGCCCCTTTGTATATGTTGCCACCTGTCGGTGACCCCTTGAGCATATAAAAGGAGGCCCATGCGCAACGTAGAAAGGGGTTCGAAGGTTAGAAACCAGAAAGCACTCACGCTCGGTCTCGTGTGTACTGTAGCGCTCTTCGCTCCCGAGCAAGAACACAATACAATCAGACAAGCAGCAGTAGGAGTATTATCTCTCCGGAGAGCACCGAAGCTGGGTAAATTGCTCGTGTGCTT
The DNA here is from genome assembly GCF_018294505.1 of Triticum aestivum. NCBI lineage: Eukaryota > Viridiplantae > Streptophyta > Magnoliopsida > Poales > Poaceae > Triticum > Triticum aestivum. Next base: position 524,400,707 of record NC_057801.1, read on the forward strand.
CGCCTCAATCCGCTCTTCGTGCGATCTCCGCCCCCCGCCGGACCGAAAGGGTCCCTGCCCCATAGGTGTTCGTTCCCACGACATCTTTGGCGCGCCAGGTAGGGGGCGTCGAGGTTGTGTGAACCTGATCCGGCGTTCACGCGAGCTAGATCTTCGTCATCTTCATCGACATGCCACCGAAAAAGAAGGCTTCAGAGGTGGCTGCTCCGTCCGCGTCGAACCCACCGCCACCGGAGCAAACAGGTGGCGGGGTAGACGTCGGCGGAGCAACGGGCGTCGACGAGGGAGCTCACGGTGCTACCAGGTCCAAGGACAAGGTTGCATAGACCTCGGCGTCCGTACACGCACCGCGCCCATCTCAGGAGGCGCGGGACCGACATCGTCATGGTACACGCGGTACCATACGTTCGTTGGGCCAAGGCCAAGCTGGTGGATCTCGGGATGCTCAAGACCAGCACGCATGCCAACATGCTGGCACGAGCGCGGCACGGTCGCCTGGACGAGATGTTGCTCCTTCTAGCACAGTTAGAAGTTCGAGCATATCCCGCTCCTTGCACCGCTTGCCACCGCCGCCCAAGACTCCAGAAGAAGCGTTGGCCCGAGCTCAACTGCTCCTGGATTACCCTCCAACGACGGACAAGATCAATGATTGGAGGGCCACCATTCAGAATCTCATCGGCTTCGCCAATGGCGACACTCCACGGCAACCGAGCACATCGAAGCCGCGGCAAGACGCCCAGGCGCGAGCCGATGGCGACAAAACTGGTGGGGGTGCAACCACCATGCACTCTCCACCCCGAAGGCCAAGATCGCCGACTCGCCGGGTCAACCTCAACAGCGACTCCACCGCGTCATCTGATCCTCGAGCTCGTCGCGATCAGCGCCAAGTTCTTCAGGAACGACAGCAAGAGGACGCTCGTACTCGCATCGAGCGCCGAAGAGAAGCGCGGCGTCAATCAGTCCAGCGCACTGGGCCTGCTGTTGACATGCATGCGCCAGGGGAACCAGGTGACTTGTCATACGCGGTAGGTTGCCCTGTGTTCACTCGTGAGGTGCGGCAAGTCCAGTGGCCCAGTACGAAGAATTTCAAGCCAGATGTACCAGAGAAGTACGACGGCAAGTTCCATCCATCGGAGTTCATTAGCATCTACACCATCATGGTGCAGGCTGCCGGGGGGCGCGACGACAAGATCCTTGCCAACTACTTCCGGCTGGTGCTCAAGCCCAATGTCAGGTCCTGGCTCATGCACTTGCCGGACAACTCCATATCCTCCTAGGTAGATATATGCCATCAGTTTGTCGGCGCCTTTACAGACGACCACAAGCCTCATGGCCAAGAGAGCGATCTTCATCTGCTCGCCCAGAAGGAAGGAGATCCCCTGCGCAAGTACATTCAGAGATTTAGCCAAGTACAGCGCAACATCCCAGATGTCCACCCTGCCGGGGTCATCAGCGCGTTCCATCAGAACGTGCGAAACTGCAGGATGTGGGAGGAGATGGCGATGTGCAAGATCAGGGACGTCAGTGAGCTATATGCCCTGGCCAACAAGTGTGCGCGTGCTGAGGAAGGGAGGAAACTCCCCGGAGAGAATGCAGGAGCAGGAGGATCTGACAGCGAAGATGCCACCCCGGTAAAGAGAAACCGGCGACGGAACAACAAGAAGAGGAAAGGCAAAGACGTGCTAGTTGTTGAGCAGTCCGGCAACGGAGGTGGCACCGAGAAAACCAAAGCTGGTAACTCCGGCGAGGTTGTGGTTGCCGCCGACAAGCAGGGCGGCTCCGACAAGTAGTACTGCAAGATCCACCGCACCAAGGGCAATGATCTCCAGAGCTGCAAAAAGGTCGAGCAGCTTGTCCAGCAACAGAAGGCTGAGTACGAGCGACGTGACAAGGAGAAGGCCTAGGAAGGTGCTGGAGGATCCGGCAAGAAGCGTCCTGGCTGAGGAGTACGCTGCGGCAAGGCTAAGCAGCGGCAAGGAGATAGGCCTCCCCGCGGCCGCGACAAGGATGAGGATGACGACGAAGATGAAGATATGGATGATGATGAGGCCGATGAGCAGGAGTTCTAGAAAGCCACAGAGGTCCTGTGCATTGACGGTGGTGCTTCTCTGCATACTTCACACCGCCAACTCAAACAGTGGGTGCGGTAAGTCAATGCGGCAGAACCACCCGTCGAGTCACGCAAGCCTCTGAAATGGTCCAGCATGCCTATCATCTTTGATAGTGAGGACCACCCTGATCGCATAACTGCGGTCGGGTGCTTGCCGATGTTGGTTTCACCAACTATCCGCAACCTCAAGGTCACTAAGATGCTAGTTGATGGCGGGGCCGGCTTGAACCTGATCTCCTCCGCGGTAATCCAGAAGCTTCAGATCCCTGACAGCGAGCTCGAAGAGACCGGCACATTCCAAGGAATCAATCCGGGAAGGAGCAAGCCGAAAGGAAAGATCACACTGCCGGTGACATTCGGCAGCGAGTTGAACTTCAGGACTGAGAGGGTCACTTTTGACGTTGCTGATTTCCCATTGCCCTACAATGGGATACTCGGCCGCCCAGCACTCGCCAAGTTCATGGCCGCCTCTCACTATGCGTACAACGTACTGAAGATGCCGGGTCCTATAAGTGTCCTCTCTGTCCCTGGCGACAAGAAGGATGCTCTTATCTGCACTGATAAGATTTATCGGGAAGCAGCAGCCGTAGCAGATCGCAAGACACTTGCCGCTGAAGCTCCCGGGGGAAAGAAGAAGACCAAGTCCGGCAAGAGCTCTGGTGACCACTCCGGCAAGCGCACCTCTTCGGAGTGCTGCGCTACCGTCGAGGACGAACCATCGAGCTCCACCGGCAAGTGTAAGAAGACGAAGACAGCTCAACCAGAGACTAAGAAGGTGCCTGCTAAGGAGGACGGCACTGGTGGTACCTTCACCATCAGTGCCACGCTCGACCCTAAATAGGAAAGCGCGCTTGTTGCTTTCCTGCGGGCGAATGTCCACGTGTTTGCGTGGCAACCGTCTAACATCCCCGGTGTTCCCAGGAAAGTAATTGAGCACCATCTTGCGGTCTGTCCTCATGCGCGGCCCGTCAAGCAGAAAGTCAGGAAACAAGCAGTGGAGCGCCAAGAATTCATTGCAGAAGAAATCAAGAAACTGGAAGCAGCAGGCCTTGTCAGAGGAGTGCTCCATCCTACGTGGTTGGCCAATCCTGTAGTCATGCGCAAGGCAAACGGGAAATGGAGGCTTTGTATCGACTTTACCGATGTTAATAAAGCTTGTCCCAAAGACGCATTTCCCTTGCCGCGCATTGACCAGATTGTTGACTCCATGGCCGGATGTGACTTGCTTTCATTTCTTGATGCATACTCAGGATACCATCAGATCTTCATGGCAGAAGAGGATGAGGAGAAGACCGCATTCATCACTCCATGTGGCACGTACTGTTTTGTACGGATGCTTTTCGGATTAAAGAATGCTGGTTCAACATTTGCAACGGTAGTCCATGACGCTTTCGGGCCACAACTACACAGAAATGTGGAAGCCTACATGGATGACATAGTGGTCAAGAGCAAGGACAAGGCAACTCTGATTCAAGATTTAGACGAGACCTGTGCAAATCTGTGCAAGATCAACCTTAAGCTTAACCCCGAGAAGTGCGTGTTTGGAGTCCCTTCCGGCAAGCTTCTCGGGTTCTTCGTGTCTTAGCGGGGAATTGAAGCCAATCCCGACAAGATCAAGGCCATTGAGCAGATCGAAGCACCAAAGCGCGTCAAGGATGTACGAAGACTTGGTGGTTGCGTGGCTGCTCTCAGCAGGTTTATCTCTAAGTCTGCTGAGCGCGCCCTGCCATTTTTCAAAATATTGAAAAAGGCAGGTCCAATGAAATGGACTCCGGAAGCGGAGGCCGTGCTGCAGGACTTGAAGAGATACCTGTCCTCCACTCCAATACTTTTCGCACCTAAGCCGCAAGAGAAGTTGCTGCTGTATATAGCGGCAACCAATCAAGTGGTTAGTGCTGCGTTAGTAGCGGAGAGGGAGGCGGATGATGAGCCGGCAACCACGGTGGATACATCCAGCGACAAGCAGAGGGCTTCGCCGACAAGCTCTGGTCCCGACAAGGATGGATCTGCGCAGGCACAAGAGGAAAAATAGAAGAAAATGGTGCAGCGCCCAGTTTACTTTGTCAGTTCCCTTCTGTAGGGGGCTAGGTCAAGGTACTCTGGTGTGTAGAAGTTGCTTTTCGGCCTTCTCATGGCCTCGAGAAAGCTGCGCTATTACTTCCAAGCACACGAGATCACAGTTGTCACTCGCTTTCCCTTGAAGAGGATACTGCAGAATCCAGAAGCAACAGGCAGGATTGTCGAGTGGGCACTGGAACTGTCAAGCTTTGGCCTCAAGTTTGAGAGCACTTCAACTATCCAGAGCCGAGAGTTGGCAGAATTCATAGCAGAATGGATGCCACCACCAGATGAAGAATTTCCAGAAACGAGCATCCCCGTCAAGGAAGCAAGCAAAGAGTGGCTCATGTACTTTGATGGTGCCTTCTCGCTGCAAGGCGCCGGTGCGGGCGTGCTACTTGTCGCACCCACCGGAGAGCACCTCAAGTACGTAGTCCAGATGCACTTTCCCAAGGAGCAAGCAACAAACAATACTGCAGAGTATGAAGGTTTGCTTGCCGGTCTCAGGATCGCAGCCGACCTTGGGATCAAGAAACTCATTGTCAGGGGTGACTCGCAGCTTGTCATCCGCCAAGTAAACAAGAATTATCAGAGTCCGTTGATGGAAGCTTATGTTGATGAAGTGAGAAAGTTAGAAGAGCACTTTGACGGCCTGCAGATGGAACATGTTCCGAGAGCTCAGAACGACATCGCTGATGGCCTATCAAAGTGCGCTGCACTAAAGTTATGTGTGGAACCAGGGATCTTTGTGCTCAAACTGACTCAACCATCCGTGACGCCATCAATTGGACAGAGCAAGAAGAGGAAGTTGGTCTCTGGTGGTTATTTTCCGGCAGAGCTGCCCGAGGCCGCCGCCAAGAAGGTCCCCAAGATCAACACCAGAGGTGCTGAGGAGCAGTCTGCTCCGGCGAGCCCTAGGGTTTGTTCCGTTGAAGCAGACGCTCCCGACAAGTTTTGCTCCGGCAAGCTTGCTGGGGAACATCAAGTTCCGGCTGAGCTGCAGATTCTCGCCGTAGAAGCGGATGTTCCCACGGCAGCATATGTGCCTTTAGTCCTTGTTGTCGAGCCGCAAGCTCCAGCATGGGCACAGCAGATTATCCGTTTCCTTCAGGCAGGAGAACTTCCCGAAGAGCAAGAAGAAGCGGAAAGAGTAGCCCGGCAGTCAAGTATGTACCAGTTTGTCGACAACACACTGTACAGAAGAAGATTCAACGGCGTGAAATTGAAGTGTATTCGCCAGGAAGATGGACAAAAGCTGTTGGCAGAGATACATGGAGGCATATGTGGTCACCACATTGGCGCAAGAGCACTTGCCGGCAAAGCGTTCCGGCAAGGTTTCTTCTGGCCGACAGCCCTCCAGGATGCAACTGCACAAGTAACCAAGTGTGAAGCGTGCCAGTTCCATTCCAAGAAGATACACCAGCCAGCTCAAGCTCTCCAGACGATCCCTTTATCCTGGCCAATTTTGGTCTGGGGGCTCGACATCCTCGGCCCCTTTCCCCGAGCTGTCGGGGGCTTTGAGTACTTGTACGTCGCCATCGACAAGTTCACAAAGTGGCCGGAAGTGGAAGCAGTGAGGAAGGTGACAGCACAGTCAACAGTCAAGTTCTTCAGGTCGATTGTTTGTCGTTTCGGAATACCTAATAGGATCATCACCGACAATGGCACGCAATTCACGAGCCGCACCTTCATGCAGTACGTCCAAGATCTTGGCGCCAAGGTCTGCTTCGCTTCTGTTTCTCACCCAAAAAGCAACGATCAAGCGGAGAGGGCAAATGCTGAAGTGCTGCGAGGGCTCAAGACCAGGACTTTCGATAGGCTGCACAAGTGCGGAAGAAACTGGATTGAGGAGCTGCCGGTGGTTCTTTGGTCGATCAGAAGGACGCCAAAACGAGCCACTGGCCAGACACCTTTCGCTCTAGTCTATGGAGCAGAGGCAGTTCTCCCCACGGAACTCGTATACGGGTGGCCTCGAGTGCTCGCTTATGATGAGCTCGAGCAAGAGCAGCTGCGACAAGATGACGCGTTGCTCCTTGAGGAAGACCGTCTTCAGGCTGCTGTACGAGCTACTCGATACCAGCAAGCTTTGCGCCGCTACCATAGCCGCAAAGTTAATGCCAGAAGTCTTGAGGAAGGCGACCTTGTTCTTCGGCGCGTTCAGTCCGCCAAGAATTCCAACAAGTTGACGCCGAAGTGGGAAGGCCCTTACCGGGTGAAACGGGTCACTAGGCCCGGCGCTGTCCGCCTTGAGACCGAAGATGGCTTTCCGGTGAGCAACTCCTAGAACATTGAGCATCTTCGTAAGTTCTACTTCGTAAGTTTTACCCGTAAGGCGCGGTTGCCGGAACTTGTTCCGGCAACCACCTTTTGTACAAGCCTTGCCGCTGTTGCATGTAACCCTTTGTACAAAGCCGGGCGCAGACCCCGTGCATAAATAAAGCTCATGTGCTCTGCACATCCTGTCAATTTCATGCTTTCTATTTTTTTTTGCATGTATTATCTGACACCTTGTGCAGCACCTACCCCCGGTAAGCAATAACGAGCCATAAGGCTCCATATCCTTATTTTCTCTTCTATCTTTTTCTCAAAAAAAAGGGAAAGGTTCCCTCGCGCACAAGTTTGTCGGGGAGGAAGGAGAAGATAATGGTGTGGACCAGGCGTCGTTCAAGCATGTATCGCCTTACCGGGAAGCAAGCGACATAAAAGCTAAGTTGCCAAAGTTTGAGCAATCAGTTTTTAAAATTTCTAAGTTATCTTCCTTGAACGACCGTGCTTTGTATGGAAAACCTGTGCGCGGAGGAACCAACTCGTAGCTAGTTGGGCCCTTACTTTGTTTCGAGTCCGCTCAACAATTTAAGTGGGCTGCGACTAGTTGCGACAAGGTTTCTTGTCGGTAGCGGCACCGCCAGCAGGCTGCTGACATTCCGCACTCAGCGCTCGTGGCAAGGGTGCCTGCGCCGGCAAGTTCCCTAAAAGCGTATGGCAAAAACATACAAAGGAAGGAATCAAGTAAAGGAAATAACATAGCAGTCGATACCCAAAATAAAGTTATATTACAAGATAGCTTGTCGCAGCTCTAATGGATTGTTCTTGTAACATGGCCAGCAGCGGCAAGAAAAGAAGAAAACGGGCGGCCTAATCTACGCGACCGCCATCAACCCTCTTGACCACATTCACCTTGTCCACAATGGGTGCGACAAGGGCCTTGAGCGTTTCCAGATCAGCATCCGCCAGCAGCTTCTTGAGGACGTTGGTGAGGTTGAGGCCTGGGTTGCGGAAGGCCACCTTCACCAACACCTTTTCCAGAACTCTGGCGCAGAGCGTGCGCGACTCGTCGGCCAGCTGCTTTGGGATCCTTTCCCGGTGTCGCTGGAGGGCCGTCGCCACGCCCTTGAAGAACAGAGTGAGCTTGGCGCTGGGCTGGAGGTTCTCGTCGGAGGAGTACCCAAGGTCCTCCACCCCCAGCTGCACCAGCTCCCCATCGATGACTGCTGCGATGTTCACGAGGCCTTCTGTCCAGAGCTCCACCGTCTCCCTAAAGGTGTTCTGGGTTTCGGTGGCCCTCGTCAGCAGCGCTTCGTTGCCCTTGATCTCCTCCTTCAAGGCCACCTCCCGCTCCTTGGCGTCGTCCAGCGTCTGGGTCAGTGTGGCCAGCTTCAACTCAAGATCAGCGTTGGAGTCCTTGGCAGCGCTCAACTCCTTGCCCTTCTCAATGAGGCGACCCTGCAGCTCACCATGGGCGAGGGCGTCCTTCTCACGCTCACGCTTGAGCACGGCAAGCTCTTCGCCGCTCGCCTTGAGATCGGCCTCCAACTGCGCCACCTTCGTCTCCAGCTCCTTCTTGGCGGCCTCGGCAGCTGCGGCAGCGTCCTTTGCTTCCTTGAGAGCCCCGCCAAGTGTTTGCTCACGCGCGGCAAGATCCTCCTCATGGCTGTCAAGATTGACTTTCCGCTGCGCCAGCTCACCCTCCCGCGCAAACAACTCCTCGGCGGCAAGCCGCTGTTGCTCTTCGGCTTCGGCCTTCTCGAGGAGGAAGGCCTTCCGCGCCTCGACGAGTTGCGCCCGCTCCTCTGCAATGGACCGGAGGGCTTCCTGGTTGCGACTCCGGAGCTCCTCTGCGCGCTTCTCGATGTCCGCTCCCGCCTGTGCGACAAGCGCTTCCCGGGATTCCACCTTGGCTTGTCGGGCGCGGTAGAGCGACACCAGCTTCCGCAGCAGCTCCACCTCCTCAGACTCGCCGCCGCTGCTGCTCAGCGCGTCAACTAGCGCCAGCCCAGCGGAGGCGAGCACCTCCCCGTCAAAAGTTTCTCCTTCGACCGGCCCTGGAGCTTGAAGCCCAGGGGAGCTTGATGAAGACACCATCGCCGGCCTTCAAATAGGCGCCGGGCTGGGGCTCTTCGGAGCCTGGCGCTGCGTCAGCGGCGGAGGGATCGGTGGTCGGTGTAGCGCCTTGCGCTCCTGCGGCCTCAGGGTCGTCAGTGCGATCGCTGGACACCTCGCCAGCTCCTGCGCCAGCAGCTTTGGCAGCCTCTTCGCCGGCAGGATCATCAGCGCCGGCCTCTTCTTTGGTGGCGGCGGCGTCGTCAGTGTTGCCGCGCGCGTTCTCCTCGCCGGTGGCCTCGGTCTCCATCGGCTCCGTGGAAGGTGGATCTGGCGGCTGGAAGAGGGAGAAAAGTCAAGCAAATATCCAAAAAGAAAATTAGAAGAAGAACCCAAGGGAAGTTTCAAGCAAGGGGATTACCTGTACTGGGACCTACAGTCAAAGGCTCCGCCAACGGGGGGTCGCTGGTGCTGCCCCTTGCCGGAGACTCCTCCCTTGCCGGAGACTCCTCATTTGCCGGGGACTTCTCCCTTGCTGGAGAACTCTCCCTTGTCGGGGAATCCTCCCTTGGCGGCGTAGTCGAAGCAGATAGCATCTCAGGGGCGGCTTCCGGAGGCTCTTGGTGAGGCTGTTCTGCTCCTACACAAGCAAACCAAGAGTCAGATATCAGCAAAGAAAGAACACCCATGCGCGCCTAACAGCGGGAAGTAAACCATATACTTACGCTGGGGGCTGCGCTGGGGGCTGCTTCGAGGAGTAGTTGCTGGGTCCGGCAAGGTGGTCTCGGGCGCGCTCCCTTCTGTCGCGGTGGGCTCGTCCTCGATGACAATCACCGGAGCCTTGGCTCTCTTCGCCGCTCTCTGGGCTAGGGTCCTGAAAAGGAATCAGTTCAGAGTAAAGCAGATCAGATACAAGACAAAAACAGCAAGAATTGAAGAACTACAAATACAACAAAGAAGCTTACTCTTCTTCTTCCTCGTCGGAGCTGAGTGCGGAGAGGTCGAAGTCAGGCCCACCTTCGGCGCGACGAGGCGGAGGAGTAGTTTCCCTTGACCGCTTGGCGGGGACAGTGGCGGTGGTCCGGGAAGACCCCGCTCCAGTTGCCGCAGCAGCGCGAGGCGCTCCCGCGGCAATAGTGCTTGTCGCGGTGGAGCGTGTCGTGCGGCGCGACAGCTGTTGACTCGTCCGCCGCCCTGCTACATCCCCGGCCTTGCGGAGACGCCTTCTTGGTGGAGCTGGGGGCTGCGCTGTGGGCTCCGCTTGCGGCAAGCTGCCTGGAGATGGCGGGCCACTCGCACCCTCGGCGGGTTCGCTCGACTCGGCGTCAGGCTCGGCAGGCTCTTCCTCGCCGTCAAGCCACTCTCGCTCGGCAAGGCTTGCCGCCTCTGCTGCCTCTGCCTCCTCCACGGTGAACCCAAACTCACCCGCGGCAGCGGCCGCCGCCGCCTCTTCTGCCCTGGTGGCGATGCGCTGCATCTCCTCCTTAGTGGTGTCGCGGGTGAGGCTTCTCTGTTCGTCGGCACGGACCGCCACTTCCACCAAGCCGTCGAAGAACTGCTGCCCGACGTCGTCTGCGGGCTCTTGCCAAGTTGGAACAATTCCATGCGAATCGCACTGCGGCATCATTGCGCAGATGCGATCGAGCGAGGAATTGTTGCACAAGGGACGACGCCCTGCGGCAGCCTGAACCATTCGGGATGCTAAGGGTCGTGCTTGAACAGCTCCTTGAGCATCGCGTCCAGCTCCATGACAGTAAAGTTGAAGTTGAGGCCCGGGCGCAGCCTCATGATGTCCGCCGGACCTCCAAATTCCCAGGCGGGTCTCCTCCTCTCTTGCAGGGGGGCGATGCGGCGGCGAAGAAAATTTGCGCCTACAGCACCTACAGTGAGCCCGGCAAGCCTTAGGCGCAGAATCCAGGTGGTGGCGATCTTGAGCTTGTCATCTTCCGCGGCCAAGCTGCTCCAATCGCCGCCGCGTACTACTGGGGCTTGGCGCTGGGCGGTGAATGGCTGCGGGTTCTCCTCAACGAACCAGCACAACTCCGCTCTCCACTCCTCCCATTTGCTGCGAAGCTCCCCCTCCAGATATGCCTCCTTCTTGCCGGCTCTCGAGATCCAGGCGATCCCGCCGGATAAAGGCTCTCCTCTCTCGACCCGGGGCATGAAGTAGTGGCGGAAAAGAGCTACATTTGGGTGGACTCCGACAAAGTTTTCGCAGAGGTGTGCGAAAACTGCCATGGTCAGGACAGCATTGGGGGTGAAATCAAGGAGGTGGAACCCGTAGGTGTTCATGATGTCACAGAAGAATTCAGAGAAGGGCAGGCAGAGCCCGCAGTAGAAGAACAGCATGAAGAAGGGGTATCCGTTTGGAGCCCGTTTTTGAAGCGGCGGCGGAGAGTACCTTCGTGCGTGGATGCGCTCGCGTCTCCGTCGACCAGAAGAGGTAGTACCACTCCCTCAGCTCCGCCGCGGCGAGCTCGGAGGGGAAGGTTGCCCGCTCCTTTCGCAGAGCCTCGAGCCGCAGCGCCTCAGCCGACTTCACGCCCTTCCCGGCTTTCGGAGCCATGGCGTAGGTGGTGGGGGAGATCGACGGTGTTGGTGGAGACGGCGGCGATGGGGGGCGGAGCGCTGCTCTCTTTCGGCTTTGGAAGCGGAGGGGAGCGGCGGAGATTTCTGAGATGGGAACAGCAACTAGCGAGATGGGGGGAGCTGCCCCTGTTTCCCCTGCTTATAAAGAGGAAGGAGGCGAATGTTACGCTTTTTTCCGAATAAAGAACCACCCACGATCTCTCCCACGATGCCGCATTCGACGCGTGCCATTAAGGGAGAGCGCGGTGGATACGGAGCGAGATACGGCGTAACCCAGGCCACGCGTGCCCGTGCCCTGTTTTGGGCCTGGCCCAACAGCGCACGGCACCGTGTGTGGCCCAGGCCCGGGGGCTCCTGTCGGTGTACTAAAGTAGGGGTACCTTAGTATCCCGAACTTGTGCACGGGCAGTCGCAGCGCCCCGCGGCAAGGCTTGCCGGGTGACCGCCAAGGCCCTCCGTGGTTCCTTTGGAACCAGTCAAGAACAAAGTGTTCAAGACAAGAAAACAAAGCCCCGGCAAGAGGAGCTTGCCGGGAAGACCAACCAAGGCCCGGTAAGCGACAAGCTTCCAGACGCCCGGAAGAGGAGCTTGCCGGGAAGGCCAACCAAGGCATTTCAAGGAACTTGCCGCGACGCGCCTCGCGTCCCGGCAAGGCCCGACGAGCGACAAGCTTCCGGACGCGACAAGACAACGACCGCATTAAGGCGCTTGCCGCGGCAAAGCTACCGCTTTGAGCCCGCGCTCCAGCACATCCAGCAACGTGTCGCCCTGGGGCCTTTCCAAGCGCGCGTGGCGAGAGGATGTGCAGCCAGCGGTGCGAGGTGGCAAGCGGAGATGACAAGATGGACATCGTGGAAAGCGGTGGCGCCCCTAACGGTCACTTTTCTACACTGTTTGGGCGACACAGACGGGCATTTAATGCCTTTGTCCCCTGCCATCAGGGTTAGGTAGGATGCACTGTACAAGTAGTTGTACCAACTACCTCTTTTCCATTTTTGCCCCTTTGTATATGTTGCCACCTGTCGGTGACCCCTTGAGCATATAAAAGGAGGCCCATGCACAACGTAGAAAGGGGTTCGAAGGTTGGAAACCAGAAAGCACTCATGCTCGGTCTCGTGTGTACTGTAGCGCTCTTCGCTCCCGAGCAAGAACACAATACAATCAGACAAGCAGCAGTAGGAGTGTTATCTCTCCGGAGAGCTCCGAAGCTGGGTAAATCGCTCGTGTGCTTCGCCTTGATCCGCTCTTCGTGCGATCTCCGCCCCCCGCCGGACCGAAAGGGGCCCTGCCCCATAGGTGTTCGTTCCCACGACACCCCGCTAAAAAATGATATTTTAAACGTGGCTACTTCATCTGTGGCAATTGGCGAGCCACCGCGCTCCAAGTCGTTCACCTGTGGTCCCGACCATCAACTCCTACGGATCAAATTATCACGTGAGCTGACTCCTACATAGGTGCTCCACCACGTACCCCATACCCACGAATGCAGCAATCGTGCACCTAGGGTTTTAGGGTTTATTTGTTCACGTCGCCGTTACATAACACTCATGTGATCGAGACAGTGAGAGGCCGAGTGCGTGCGTGCGCCTCTTCTCTTCATATATGTACTCCACTGTTTGTCTGGTGTCCAAAAATTATAATAACTACTAGCAATGTGCCAATGCGTTGCCACACGATCAAAGTAGATTAATACATATTCACCGATTTGGTAGAAAAAAAGTCTAGTTTTGAAATACGTATATCACTAAAAATATGTTATGTTTCACTCAAAATATATTCCTTAGGCAGTTTTGATGAGATAAGGGAGGAATGTTGTAGGTTTCAAGATTCGAGAAGTGGTATATGTCTAATTTCTACTATTACTAGCAAGATGCCTGTGCGTTGCACGGAACATCAAGATCTTGTGGGAGAAAAGGATGAACGAGGGAAGGCTTTATCTGCAAATGTGGTGAAGAGTGCGGGTAAATTGCCATATTTTCCTTCCTATCCGTCAAATATAAATCGGACGACCTACATTGCAGGATGGCAGGCCCACCATCATCACCAACTCTATTTTATATCCCTACTCTTATGAAAAGAATTGCCGGTGATGATCGTGTGCCTGCCATCCTGCAATATAGGCCGTCCGATCTATATCTGACGTATAGGAAGGAAACTGTGGCAATTTTGCAAAAATATACCCACACCCCTCTCCACATTTGCAAATAAGGCCTTCCCTCGTTCATCCTTTTCCCCCACAAGATAAACTACTCATACAAATGCATCTTGATGTTCCGTGCAACGCATGGGCATCTTGCTTTTTGTTGCAAAAAGTCCATGTGTGTGAGAGAGAGGGAGAGTGGAGGAGGATGGAGTGCATGTGTGACAAAGACAAAAGGAGTGTGTGTGCAATAGGTATCAGCTTAAAATGAGGCGATAGTGTGTGAGTGCACGATCGAGAGGGCGTGTCTCAAGAAGGGAAGAAAAATCTACATATATACAAGGAGCGGGAGAGAGACATGTATGCGATAGTGGAAGCACGAGTGTGCAGGTGTATAAACCTATCTAGAGGCTACCTAGTTCATAAATGTTTGTGAGAGAAATATGAGTCGGGGTGCGAAAGCGAGAGTTTTGTGTGTGTGAGAGAGAGATGGTAGTCGGGAAGTGGAGTGGAAGCAAGAGTTGTGTGTATGTCTGTGGGAGAGAGAGAGGAGACGTGTAATGCCCCGGATTCGATGCGCCAGGTGTCCGCTAGTTATTCACCGTCGTTGCCTTGTCATTTTCTTGCATGTTGCATTTTGTCAGGTCATCATGTGCATCTCTTTTTGCATACGTGTTCGTCTCATGCATCCGAGTATTTTCCCCGTTGTCCGTTTTGCAATCCGGCACTCCTATGTTCCCCGGCGCCCCCTTTTTGCCTCTTTTTGTGTGCGGGTGTTAAACTTTCTCGGAATGGACCGAGGTTTGCCAAGCGGCCTTGGTACACCACCGGTAGACCGCCTGTCAAGTTTCGTGCCATTTGGCGGTCGTTTGATACTCCAACAGTTAACCGGGGAACAGTAAAGGCCTCTTTTGTGTTGCAGCCCAACACCCCTCCAAAGTGGCCCAAAATCCATCTAAACCCCCTCCATGCTCTCGGTCGTTCGATCACGATCGCGTGGCCGAAAACCGCTCTCCATTTGGACTCTCCTAGCTCCCTCTACCTATAAATGTGCCTCCCCCTTCCAAATTCGCGGTCTAATCCACCCCTAATCCTAGCCTCTTCCTCCTCCTACCGCCGGACATGTCCACCCCGCGCAGGACACGTCCAGCGCCGCCGCCCGCGCCCAATCGTGGCCTGCCACGTGGCACCCCTGCGTGTCCTCCGCCGCCAGCCGCCGCCGCCGGCCCGCGGGGCCCAAGGCAGGCCCGCCCCAGCCCGTGCGGGCCCGCGCCGTCCCCGCGCCCGAGCTCCGCCGCTCGCTCGCCTTCGCGCCCCACGGCCGCCGCCTCCGCCGCCGCCCCAGGAACCGCCGGCGCCGCCCGCCGCCTCGCCGGCGCGCCTCGCCGCCTCCGCCGGCATCGGCCTCCTCGCCGCCCCGCCGCCTGTTCGCCGCCGCCTCGCCCCGGTGCGCCGCTGCGCCCCCGAACCCGCATCGCCGCGCCCCGGCAACCCTCCGACCCCGCCGGCCCGAGCTCCTCCACCTCGTCCCCTTCTCTCCGCCAGCGTCGGCCTCCTCCGTCCTAGCGCCGGATCCGCCTCCTCCGCACCCCTCCGGCGAGCCTCCGCACCTCTCCGGCCACGGGACCTCTCAACTCCGGCGAACTGCTCCGGCAAACCTCGTGGAACGCGCCAGATCCAGATCTGGAGTCCTAAGGTTGACCTCCAAAATTTCCCTAAGTCCCGAAACATTTGCATTTTCATGCCCTGTTCATCGCCTCATAACTTGCTGCATACTGCTCCATTTCGTGTGTGTAATATGTCAAATAGTTCGTCTCAACGAGTACTTCATGTCTTTCCATTGCATCATGTTCATTTGAGTTAATCTTGATGCCTGAATCATCGTTGCAAGAGTGCTATATGATGTTATTCTGCTGAAACTGTTATAACTTGATGTTTTGTCATTTTTGTTGCATTCAGCGTGTGCATCCTATGAGCATGAGCTCTACATGTGTTTTGAACTATGTCATGCCATATTCACAGTGGTGCCATTTATGTATTTTGGTGACTCTTGTACTGAGTGCATCGAGCTCGTGAAATAGGGTACATGTTGTTGCTGTTTTCCTCACAGATTCTATTATTTCGTGATGCTATGTAAACCTGCTGCCACAAGTCATTCTATGCATAATATCGAGATGTTCACAAAGGATGTTTTGTTATACATGTCATGCTCTATCCATTCATGCCCTTGGTTGCATTTATAGCCGGCTGTATATTGTAGTAATCTTGCTCCAAATTTGCTAAATAATGTTGCTGTCAGCCTGCTAACATTAAGTTCAATGTTGCCATGATTGTTGCTAGTGATCCATGCACCCTATGAACTTGCTCTTGCCATGCATAGCTTCACAACCATGTCTTCTTACTGTTGGTTGCCTTGACATGCCATGTATTGCTCTGTGGTGAGTGGTTCAAGCTCACCAACATGCTTACATATTGTTGTTCCTGCCATGTATGAATCTGTCATATAACTTGCTATGTTTACATGGGTGCCATCATATCTTCTGTGCCTTTTTCGCTCATGGTCATTAAGGGACTTTTGTTATATTTGATTAGTAGATTCATGACATGCCTTTTTTTTGCCATGATAAGTTCCTGTAACATGTTGTTTGATAGCTCTAAACATTGCAACCTGATGTTATTTCTCCTAATGTCTGAAACTGTTATTATTTGCAATCTTGCCATGTCTTTTTGAGCATGATCTAGTGATTTATGGAGATAGCTCAGTGTTCATGTTTTGTCATGCTTTACCTGTACTTCATGCCCATGCTTTTTGTTTTCTCGTTGGGATGATGTAGCTTGTTGTTTTGATGCTTGCAATATGCCTAGTTGCTGTTTTGGACAGCTTGTCCTTTAAACTTGTATAGAGTGTATGTGTTGAACCGTTGCTCCGTTTTGAGTGTGCTCTATATGAAACTTGCTTGATTTTGCATGTAGTTTCATATTATCATGTTGCATCCTTGTTTTGGTGTGTTTTCTTGATGTTTGAGTGCCTTTTGCATCAATGCCATGCTTAACTTGTTTTGCTCATATCTTCTAGGCCGTAGCTCCGAATCTGATGAACTTTATATGTAACTTGCCTAGAATCGCGTGTAGATCATCTTGGTGTAGCTTAACTTGCTGTTTAATAACTTGAACATAAGGTTTATTCAGTTCTGGACCAATTTCTAAATTTGCATATGAGGACTACCGGAATTGTTATATGTTGTTTCCGGCCTCATTTAAACTTGCTTTGATGTGTTGTTCTTGTTCGCATCATCTCTTTCCATGAGTAGCCTCGTATAGCTTTGTCATGCATCATGCTTGGTTGTGCATCATGTCTTGTCTATGTGTGGTGTGTTTACTATGTTGTGTGCTTCTTCTCGATAGTTCCCGTTTCATTGCGATCGTGAGGATTCGTTCGTCTACGCTTGGTTCGTCTTCGTGGCTTCATCTTCTTCATGGACTCGTTCTTCTTCCTTACGGGATTTCAGGCAAGATGACCGCTACCCTGGATCTCACTACTATCATTGCTATGCTAGTTGCTTCGTTCTATCGCTATGCTGCGCTTCCTATCACTTGTTCTTCAAGCCTCCCCAAATTGCCATGAACCTCTAACCTTTGACACCATTCCTAGCAAACCGTTGTTTGGCTATGTTACCGCTTTGCTCAGCCCCTCTTATAGCGTTGTTAGTTGCAGGTGAAGTTGAAGATTGCTCCATGGTGGACAGGATTATGTTTGGGATATCACAATATCTCTTATTTAATTAATGCATCTATATATTTGGTAAAGGGTGGAAGGCTCGGCTTTATGCCTGGTGTTTTGTTCCACTCTTGCCGCCCTAGTTTCCGTCATACCGGTGTTATGTTCCCGGATTTTGCGTTCCTTACGCGGTCAGGTGATTTATGGGACCCCCTTGACAGTTCGCTTTGAATAAAACTCCTCCAGCAAGGCCCAACCATGGTTTTACCATTTGCCTCACCACCACTTACATTTCCCTTGGGAGTAATTAACCCAAGGGTCATCTTTATTATAGCCCCCCCGGGCCAATGCTTGTCTAAGTGTTGGTCCGAACTAGAGCCCTTTGCAGCGCCCCCTTAGGGAAACTCGAGGTCTGGTTTTAGTTGTACGGATTGCTCATCCGGTGTTGCCCTGAGAACGAGATATGTGCAGCTCCTATCGGTATTGTCGGTGCATCGGGCGGTGTTGCTGGTCTTGTTTTACCATTGTCGAAATGCCTTGTAAACCGGGATTCCGAGACTGATCGGGTCTTCCCAGGAGAAGGTATATCCTTCGTTGATCGCGAGAGCTTATAATGGGCTAAGTTGGGACACCCCTGCTGGGTATTATCTTTCGAAAGCCGTGCCCGCGGTTATGTGACAGATGGGAATTTGTTAATGTCCGGTTGTAGATAACTTGACACCAGATCCGAATTAAAATGCATCAACCGTGTGTGTAGCCGTGATGGTCTCTTCTCGGCGGAGTCCAGGAAGTGAACACGGCCTTTGGGTTATGTTTGACGTAAGTAGGAGTTCAGGATCACCTCTTGATCATTACTAGCTTCACGACCGTTCCTTTGTTTTCTCTTTTCGCTCTCATTTGCGTATGTTAGCCACCATATATGCTTAGTCGCTGCTGCAACCTCACCACTTTACCCCTTCCTTTCCCATTAAGATTTGCTAGTCTTGATACCCATGGTAATGGGATTGCTGAGTCCTCGTGGCTCACAGATTACTACAACAACAGTTGCAGGTACAGGTTATGCGATGGTCATGACGCGAGAGCGATGTTTACTTGTTTTGGAGTTCTTCTTCTGCTTCTTCTTCGATCAGGGGATAGGTTCCAGGTTGGCAGCCTGGGCTAGCAGGGTGGATGTCGTTTGAGCTTCTATTTGTGTTTCATTCGTAGTCATGATGTGGCATTGTGTGCCTTATGTATGTTTCCCCATCTATTATGTAATGTCGATGTAATGATATCCACCTTGCAAAAGCGTTTCAATATGCGGTTCTATCCTTGGTGGGACCTTCGAGTCTCTTTAGGATAGTATCGCATATTGGGCGTGACAAGACGGTAGTTGGGGTTGTCTGATCGGTAAACAAATGAATAATGTCAGTCTGGGATGGAGACGAAAGGGAGACCGCAACCAATGTTGTGTCTACAGGAGAGAGAGAGTAATTTTAGTGGTATGAGTCATATGTAGAGACATATAGGGTGTGTGAGAGAATCCCATAGAGAGAAAGACAAAGTGAAAGACGAGTGGAGACTGTGTGTGTGGTGGTGAAAAAGAAAGCTTAGGTACTGGGTGACACTAGAGAACAGTAGAGACGTGAGATATAATAAAAACCATGTAATGTATAATGATAGGGAGAGTGTGACACTTCTCAAGGGAGACGTCGAGAGACCATGTTTGCGAGGATAGGAGAAACATGAAGTGAGCGTGCGGGTGAGCTGGAGAAAAGAGAGTGATAGCTACCTGAAGGAGCATGCATGCGAGAGAGATGGGCGTGAAAGGAGTGAACAAAAAAGGGATTCAAATATTTGAATTCGAGATGATGATACATGTAATCCATACTCGAACCAAAATTGATCTATCAAACATGCATACTCATATGAATTCACGCACATCTATGTTATTTAATATGTAGATATTACTGATCCATACATTTTAGTAGAACTTAATTTGGTTAAAAAAATTTGAATTCAACCTTAAGATTTTGAGGTCGTTGTATATGTAAATCATATTATACATATAAAGGAGCAGAATTCTTTGTTGTGCTTTTGAAAGTATATATAAAAAATGATGTATATAGAATGTAATTCCAATTGAAAATGCATCCCATCGAAAAAATAGAATACAAATGGAATTCGAATTGAGTTGGCACGGTAAACGTGCACTCTGCAAAATTTGAACGAAGTAGGGAAAGTCGCGGTAACCGCCCGAAACCAAAATCTGCGAGATGGAAATTACTACTGCCTATCCCTGCCATGCAAAGCCTATCTGCTGGATTTCTATAGGTTTTGATAGGGGTAGGTTTGTAATTTCACGCAAACGTGACGTAACCGCCTCTCACCCGGATTCATACACGGTGGACACCAAAACACAGTGTCTCCTCGGCCGAAATGGACTCCCTCCCCAATTCATATTGATACACGGTGGGCGCCAAAGACAAACTCTCGTTGGCAAATATTCGGTGTATGCGAGATTACCGTCCTATCCCCAACCGACTAATATTGTTGTGATGTAGTAGAAATTTGAAATGGGGGCTAAGTTTGTAAATTTCCTCGCATTTGAGACAAGCGCGCCCTGAATACATGGTTCCCCCCTTCCTCTCTACCTACCTTTTCCCCATTCGTACTCTGTGGGCACCAAAACACCCTCTCCACCCCACCCTCCTCCGTCCACCGCCGTCCACCACCCCATCCACCGCCGTCCTCCTCCACCATGCCGGAGCTGATACCCCGACGCCGCCATCCATTACAAGAGATCGACCTCTCTCATCCACGACTTTGGACCGGGATCCTTGCATCCCGCCGTCCCGTTTCATCCCCACTGTCGTCCACCTTGCCGGCGCCGCTCCTACGACCGTCTCATCCACCTCGCCTCGCCACCACTGTCTACCCTCCTAGATCTGGTTCCACGCCGCCGACAGCCATCGCTACCGTAGCACCGTCAAATTCTCAGCAGATGCGTACACGGCGCTGCACTAGAGGCGGTACTCTTTCGTATCTGCTCAACTTATTTATCACGGCAAGAAAATAGATCGCCACGGCTTTACTCTGATTTCTTGTCTTGGTTGCAAAGTTGCCTTTGTCCGGTTTGAACCTTCAGATCCGCCATGGCACGCTCAACACTATACTCCCAATGCTTATGGTTTTCCCCTTTTATATTCCACACTAGTTAAATCACAGTAGACTAAATTTCAAAATTGGGTCAGTCGATTTTTCAGAGCTCTCTGGAGTTCGCCAGTGCGAACGAAGGGGCTCGGGTGGTTGTGGGGCCTCGCCGAACGAAGAAAACTCGACACTGGTGGGGGTTGGGGCGGTGTTTTGTATGGGAAGAATCAGAGACGAGGAAGAAGAAGAGTTAGGAGACGTAGGATCTTCATCCAACCGCCTGAAATGGTCGAGAGACAGCTGGGAGTTGCATTCTTAATGTTCTCTAGTTCATCATGTGTGGGCACTGCGCAACCAACATTTTATTATCCAAAATCTGCTTGCTCTTCTTTACCATGTTCCTCTTTCGTTCTTCTTTAATATGTACTCTATTCATTCCTAAATACAAGTCTTTGTATAGATTCCACCATGGACTACATATGGAGCAAAATGAGTGAATCTACACTCTAAAATATATCTGGATACATCTGTATGTGATCCATAGTGGAAATCTCTACCAAGACTTATATTTTGGAACGGAAGGAGTATGATAGTAGTACAGTATGTTCCTTGTACTGAAGATGAGCAGGGACATTTGCAGTGTAGAGGTCTATACGGTCGGTTGTGATGGACACTTTGAGCCTCTTTGATTCGTAGGATTTTGTATACATAGGAATAGGATTTGTAGTGACCTGCCCACTTGAATGCTATAAAAATAGCAAGGAAATGTGGGGAGCTGTGTCACCTTTGAGAGTTACACTGCTATTAACAGTATCGCACTTTCAGTTGAAGAGAACTGGTATCTGAAGCATTTCTAGCTGTACCGGCGGTACTAGCACATATATTCCAGCAAGTTCCACTTTGTTGATTTTACTCTGATACTTACGGTTTTCCCCATTATATCTACACTGTGATCTGTGTTGCTGCTTTGTGTCGCACTAGTAGCAGTGCACTCTTGAAGCTAAACACTTCAATGACTTACAAAATTGGCACCAAGGCATTGAGTGCCATTCTGGATGCAATGAAACTCATACGCTCCCCACCTGTTGATTCTTGTTCAGAATATGATCCTAATGACTATTCTAACCTCGAGGAGTCAAAGGCAGATGGCCTGTCCTCTTTACCCATCAAGGTGCCTGGTCTAATTTGGCAAGGTTTTAATGATTGCGCGTATCTTGCATATGTTGTCTTGCATATCTTCTACTTCGTTTCACCGCCATCTGCTTAGTTTACTCATCATATATGTCGAGATGCCATGCCCATCCATTA